>NC_133758.1:1375000-1730625 GCF_036562045.2 Rhinolophus sinicus
AGTAT
This sequence comes from Rhinolophus sinicus, assembly GCF_036562045.2. Lineage (NCBI taxonomy): Eukaryota > Metazoa > Chordata > Mammalia > Chiroptera > Rhinolophidae > Rhinolophus > Rhinolophus sinicus. The sequence continues at coordinate 1,375,006 of NC_133758.1, forward strand.
TTTCAAGAGAACTTTCGTCTGAAAATCCCATGGGGTTCCAGTACAGAAGGAAATGATGTTTTATCTAAATAGAATTTTTTCTTAGGGTAAAAGAAAACAAGTCCATACAATTGCAAATGTGTGAGAAAAATTGAGTCCAGCGTAATCGTAATGCCTGCTATGCTTGCTTGAACCAGGTGCATCCGCTCGAAAGAAAAGTCAAGACTGACACTGTTTAAATCACTTCATACGTAATGATGGAAGTTATAAGCCAACATTGAAGGAAAATTGTATTGAAAAGTACTTGTATTTCCAAACGTTTACCAGTGTTGTGTACTATTTAGTTAACACCTTAATTAAAACATGAAAAATAACCATTCATTGCTGTATTCATAAACACATTATCTGTCACTCATATTTGCAAGGCAGATTTTAAAATAATCAAATTATTCTGAAAAAAAAAATCTCATGCAAATTAGCAGATAGGGAATGTCAGAATCAGGTAACAAGGTAACTACCCCCAAACCTTAAGCTATACTAACAGAAATTATTTTTATTAAACCTACCACCCTGTTACATGAGGGAATTGAAGGAATGACAAGATAGTTCCTAAAAGATTTATGTGAATTAGAATCAAATTGGTAATGGGACTGACCCTAGGACTTCTGCTCAGACATAGTGCCCTCTGCTGTGCACCATGCTTGATGGCCGAGTCACCTCCCACTGGATTCACTGGAATGAATTCCCTGGAGGCAGGGATCTTGCAGTCTCGCTCATGAGGGCACCTTAATGTACAGAAACAGGCTTGATAAGAGTAGTGCTTAATAAATATTCACTGATCAAATGAATGGACAAATGAATTTTAGAACCGCACACACATAATTTTCGTTTTATTTAGTATCACGTAAGTCTTGGATCTATTCAGTATTGGGTTGGCGTTGTAAGTAACGTAACCCCAATCCGTTAGGAATCGTGTGATGTATTAAAATGGCCATAAACAAGTCAATACAAGGACCTGCTCCATTGTAGCCCATTCTTCTTTTACCCAATCCGCTGTGTGGAGGTCATGGTTTTCCCACACATACTCTCTTGTTCCCCTATGTGTTATACGGGAGAGAAAAATACTTAAAGACAGGGGAAAACGGTCACATTTTGAAAACAATTGTTGTCTATAAAATTGAAGGATAGGGAACACTTACCATTGTAACGATGGCAAATGCCTGGGATTATAACTCTGAAAAGATCCGGTCTACAGAGAACAAGTAGAATCGCAAATACAACTGTGATGTGTTGAAGGGATCTTAAGAAAGAGAAACTTCCTCCAGAGAGTGTAGAAACCACAAGAGCGGTTTGGTTTCAAGAGTGGGACTATATTACTAACCATTGTCACCTTAATATAAATTAATTACAAAAAAAAAAAGAGTGGGGCTATAAAAATATGGAATTTGGTTAGATCTTACAAACTAGGTAACAGTATTATATATAACTAAATTATTGACTGGCTTGGATTGTAATTGTATTATAATTCCTGACTAGAATGAAATTACTCATCGTGCAAAATTTAGGGATCACTTTACGTAATTTTTCTGTGTCTAAACGGATCTACATAGGTATTAGATAATTAAATACAAGCAATGATTAGTGCTTTCAACAAGAAAAAACCTTGGGCTTCCTCCCAGCATGGCAACTGGTGTCTACAGCCAGTGTCCCAGGAGAACCAGACTGAAGCTCTACCACCTTTGAGGACCTAGCAGCTGAGAAAAATCATATTGAGAATTTGATTTGCTATAGCAAGAAACATGAGTCTATCAATTTATGTGGAAACAGAAAGTATTGCTTTGCCAAGTTCAGAGCCTCATAAGGAGAAGCTTTCTCAAGCATGAGAGTATTAAAGACTGAATGCTATTTATATATCTGGGAGATTTCTACCTCCCCTGTGTTAGAAATTTTTAAAGCCTTTGAGATCAAGTCTTACCTACACATGCCCCCTACTTATGTCAGCATTCCCAAAGGGGTCAGCAAATCTCTAATAGTTTTGGGTCCAAAGAAGAATTACAACGTGAAAATTGAAACAAAATAAATCTCATCCATGTTAACACAAATAAGTATATCATTTAAAAGTGAACAAATTTGCCATATGTTAAAGCAATGTTTAGTGTCACAAGTGGTGTTTTTATCCTTTGCTTTGTTATGTTGTGTACTTTTATGTTTCCAAACCAAGAGTGGGTTGGAGTAGTGGGACAAACACCTGATTTAGCATCAGCATTTCTGGTCATAGGTCCATGTCTTACTAGTCACAGCCTCAGCTGAATCACATTCCCATTTGAATCTTTGTGTCTCCATCTATGAGGTAGAAGTTGAGTTAAGCGACCTCAAGGTGCCTCCATGGTCCAAGATGTTATGACAAATCAGTGAGATGACATGGCCCATCTTCACTCCCATCGTGCGGGTGGCAAAGCCTCCAGGGCAGATGTGTCTTCCTGAGGCCAGTAACGACAGCCTCACAAGCACTACCTTCGATCTATGGTGCTGCGTTTCTCCCACTAGCTTATTAAGCTGACATTATTTGGAATTTGTTGACATTTACCATTCACAGTGTCAACAGACTTCCATAGGGACCCGCCACACATAGCCTCGATGAGGGGAAGTACATACTGTGTTGATTATAGCCCATCCAAGAGTGAACATGTGTATCATTGCACACCATCCCCAATTCATATGCAAGATGATAATGCCCTCAGCCTTTTTATCAATCAAAGGTTTTTACAAGATTCTCTCTACAGTCAGGCCGAAAAGCGTTCTGTGGGAACACAGCCCTAAGAAATTGGTATCTCCAAGGCACCTGCTGGAAGCCCAGTGGTAAAAAAAATGTCGTGTGTGAGTGGGAAAAGTGAGGTAAAGTTTGAATTCCTTGTCCTAGTAAAAACAAATGTGTGCTAAAATCAAGATGTCAGATACCTATTCAACAGTTTTCATGTCCCTGTGTGACGCGATTAAAAACCAGAGGCCAACATTATAAAAATAATAGACGTTTTAAGGTAAAAAATCACACAGAAAAGGAGGCGTTCTAACTCTAAAAAATATAGTGTAAAATATTTGATGAATTGAGGGTGAGAATTTTGCATGGTGACGATTTTAATGGGAGTGATAAAGTCTCCATCAAGCATCTACCTGCTTAGGGTCTCCTCTGGGTCTGAGACTGCACACACGAAGCCTTCTGAACTGGCATTGTCTCAGTTTCATCGTAGGGAGGTCAGATTAGGTGGTGAGAGCAGAAAGGAGCTCCCCTTTCAGTTGCCAGCAGGGTCCAGAGGACAATGAGGGAGAGGACCAACTGGAAAAGGTCAAGCCTGCCAGTCACTAAACGTCCAAAAGGGAAATTTTGATTTTTTAAAAAATAAAAGGTAATTTGATCCACCGGGGCTGAATGTTACATTAGAAGATGCCCCACGTAGCCCTGATATAAACACAATAGAGCTTCGAGGAACAATGTCCAAGGAGACCCTCGGGTCTTGGTGAATATATTGATTTCATCTGAGTTAATAAACGTGCAACAATGAAGCTCGCTAATCAGGGGCCATTGGCAGAAATACCAGCCTCACCCCCTGAGAAATATCCATGACCCCATTTTTACTTACGTGCGATTTCTTTATTCATAGTCACAGCCGCCAACACGGCCTCAACAAAGGAACTTTTCAAGATCTTTAAGAACTGTCCGTCAAGATTCTGGTAGTGGTGGAAACAAGAGAAGATTGTTGTTTATGAAGGAGAAGACACACAGACTCAGGAGACCATCGTGGACCTATGGAAACAAAACACATCTTAAAAAGCCGCCTGACCAAATGCCAGTGGTATCTTTAGTGCTCCATTCTCACCGTCCGTCTCCTCCTGTGCACGTCTGTCGTGCTACACTTAGCAATCAGGGCGCCCTTCTCCCCCAAAACAACCAGGGAATAGCTACGTGTGTCTCATGGAAACTGCCAAGTGATCCAACAGAGGAAACCAGCAAGTCAACCACTTTTAACACTGATGGTCAGAAGTACTGCAACTGTCACTCTCACTGGGGGCCAGAGAATGGGGTGTAATCGCACCGACTGGATGTTTGGCCTGGAGAACGAATCAAATAACTGTGGCCTCAGCTTCCTCACATGTGCAAAGAGGCCAGTGGGGCACATTGTCAGCCAAAGCAACACCTACTTCCTAGTTTTTTATGAATCTATACACTTAATGGAATTTAACACATGTAATTCAAAGAATCATTCAAATGGTTCTGTGTGGCAACGGATTAAACGTCTTTATTTTTTGGCAACCTAATTTGGATTTTGACACCAGCTCTAATTTCATATAATTATATTCTGGTTTTCTTCCATGCAACTGATCGCAAGATCTGGGCCCTTCATGCATTGATTCCTGAAGGATAGATCTCGGTCACACTGAGTGAGGGCTTTAATCAGATTAAAAATATGACCCATTGTATTCGATTATACAACTGGCACATAATATTAACCTGATTATCTGAGATACGTTTATTTTCTTAAATAGCATTATTTCTTTTCGTGTTTTTAATTGAGTTATAAAATATGACGTGACATTATATGATCTACAAAAATAAACTGTCATCACTGTGATAATTGACAAACGGTCTCGAGTCCTTCAGGTGCCTCAGTCTGAGCCTCCTTGATAATCTGCATGTGTTTTTCTTTTAGTTCTTGGAAGTTATCAACCTTAATCTGTAAATATTTTTAAGAAGTTTTCGTTTTCTCCGATATTGATCCTAACTTAAAAACATTTTAAGAGGTCAGACATTTTAGATTTGACATTGATTTCTTGTTGAATCCTTTTGTCTTCTGCCACATTTTCAATGATTCCTTACTTCCTTTGTTTTGATCAGGCTTTATTGTTGCTATTTCTTTTATCTAAGCTGCCCTATGTAGCTAGATGATACCTGCTGGTAGTTGTTTTCTTCTGCGTGTAAAGAAATGATTACAGAGGCTTAAAGCTCCATATATAGGTAGGCCAAGAGCAACCAAGGGAAGAAAACAGTAAAACTCATAGGCCGAGAAAGTTAGTTTAGTGGGCAATTTTTGTAAATTACTGTCAGTTCCCAGCTACAGGCGTCTTCCTCATTTGTCACGCTCATGGCATAGAATTCCCCCCTCAGAGGTGCTCCCTTCACCTCCTCATTCCCTGATTTTTGGTGGTGGCAGTTGAAGGCAGGACAATCAGCTGTCTCTGGATATACAGGAACTAGACTTGAAATAGCCCGTCCTCTGACAGGGATTGACTTCTGAAGGATACATCATTGTGGGAGAGAATTCAACTACTGAAATCAGAAATGAATCAACCATCTGCAGCAAATATGGTAGAATAGACAACTAGTGTGATCTCCAGCAATTTCCCTAAATTCTCTCAGTCTCAGCTGAATTATCACTAAGTGCGTTTGAGGGGACATAGTCATTAGGCTTCTGGAGAATATTCAGAGGTCATGCGGTATGTAAGCTTTCCACAGTAGAGACACTCTAGTGTTATGACGTAGATGGAAATTATCTTGAATGCGCCATCTTACAAAATTATCTTAGGTTAGGGAGAACACGAGCAGAAAAAAGAATTGTTCTTGTATGATTCATCCTTCTATTTAGAGCCATAGTTTAAATATTGAGGCCACCCCTCTTCCCCCGCCTCCATCAAAAGGTGATGGCTAACAACAGGAAGTGGAAAAACAGACAGCAGCTGCCGTTTCTCCTGGTGGCATACTCTGAAAATCTCTACTGAATGAATGCACAACAACTTATTTAATGGGGGAAAACAGGTGGCCCAAATCTTGGTGTAAAGCACACAGCTCTGTTACAAAGAGTTGTCTCTTACTAGTTTATACAGTTTCACTCACTAATTTGTGAGTTAATATTAAATGGCTAGAGATTTCCGAGTTGAATAAAGAGGGAAACATCCCTTCATTTTTTTGTTCTGTGCCATGAAAGTAAAGCAGGAAAGATGTATTTGGTCACATGCAATTGGGGAGAGAGAATGCTGCAGGGAATTAGAAAGAATAAATAAATAATCTCTAAGTTGAAGGGAAGGGTCGCTGAAAGCGTTAAACATGTGTTAACTAAAATTTCCACCCCCTTTCCCAGCAGTACACTTAAGGGATATTTTTGTTTGTTGCAGTTTTCCCCTTTTTTATTTTCTTCTCAGGATATCACTGAAGGGATCACAGCAGGAAATTACTTGTGCTTGTCAGTTGATTGTGTGGTGAAGAGACCGGTGGGGCTGAGGGCTAAAGATCTCTATCCAGGGCCAGGCAGATTGCAAGGCAGTGCGATGGAACGGTGACATGCTCTCTCCCCTGACCTCCTCTTCGACCTTGACCTCCAGCCTGGCTGCCCTCCCAGGGAGAGTAAGATAAAGCTCACGATGCCGTTTGTACTGATCCCGCCCAGCCTGGCCCATCACACCCACTCCACATGAACCCTCGCCACTGGCCTTCTCCACGGTCCAGAAATGAAGTGCCTGCTATCTGGGGGAGAATCCGCGTTTCTGAAGCAGGCATGTGCACTGTTTGGATTCTGTTTTGCTTTTTGATTAGATAATGCTCCTCTCTCCAGGGACCCAGAAAGGCTCGCCTTGAAATAAAATGAAAGGTCAAGCAGCTTACACTGTTTTCGCTGAGTAAAATCCACAAAAACAAAAAGCTGGTAGCTCTTTGTCTCCTTGGTGAGGGGTATCCATGTGTCGGCTCCGCGGTGGGATGTGACTGATAACGTTATTTTGTGGCCTCCAGTCACAATCAAGTAAGTGTCTCTGATTCCTAGAGATACACTCCCAGGTGCTACAGAATCAAAACTGAGCACTGCAGATCACAGACAGAGTGTCTCTGTCAGAGTGTAAAGGATTCGTGTTCTTCCGCCAGGATCCACGTAGGGTTCAACACCCTGCACAGTGTTAGGCACTGTCATACGTGTGATGTACATGAAAACAATGTACAATCAGGTCACTTTAGGGCAACAGCCCATATTTAGCTCCTCAATGTCATGCTGAGATATTTTACATCCATAGGTGATATCTGGACAGCTAAAGAATGGACAATTCCTGAACATTTAAGAAAAGTCAAATTGTTCTCTGAAGGCACTGCCTTGGAGTTGAGGTGTGGAAACGCGGGGAGCCCTCTTGGCTGAGACAATCACTATAGGACCGCGTCACTGAAGCTAGACACCCTTCAGTGGGCAGGGTAAGTCCATACAAAGAACACCTCACCCAGCAAATGACAGAAGCACTGCATTGAAACCCATTGTGCACACATGGTTCCATAAGTCAATAAAATGATGAGCCCCAAGGCTCCTGCCATGAATGGGGCACCTGGATGCCAAGTGACACCCAAGACAGGGTCCCCGGCTGGGTCTGGGGACCCAGTTTCAGAGAGGGAACATCCCCCAGAAAGTTATGTCTGCTGAGTGCCAATGAGCATGGCGTTAGAAACACTTCTTCAATTGTATTCTTTGAGTAAAGAAGCAGGGATCACTCAGGTAACCTCAAATAAAAGAATGGCTTATCTACAGAATTCTCATGGAATAAAGAGAAATGGGAATCTCAGCCGTGAATCCGAATGGCTGGGCCACAGCACCAGGAACCTTGGAGGCTGAGCCAGAGTTCATGGTTGGGACAACACAGCTCTGCAGTCGCCATGGCAGCAGGTGGGAGAGGGTCCCCATCACAGGACACCTCTGCTGGGTCTCAGCTTCTACGTCATCTGACACTCCACCCACCACCCATCACATACTCCTTAAGGCTCACCCACGTTTTCTGCTTGTTCTTGCTTTTCATGAACTTGCAGCCTCATGGCTTTTCAGTCTCACTTCTGACACCTCACTCTTTATCTGTATCCCACATTCACACACTTAAGACAGCACGGTTGTCCTGTCACAATCATTCCTATGTGTGTGCAGACTTCATTTGGGGCCAGCCCATTGCCTCCCTTACACAGGTGCTCCTGGGACTGCTGCCCTGGCCTGGCCAATGGTGCAAGGTAAGGTCCAGTGATGAAAGACTGGCTTCTAGGGCCCTTCTCTCAGCCGGAGTTGGGTGGAAGCCTTTAGGACATAACCCTACAGATGAGTAATATATTACTACAAGCCTCCTTGTATGAGAAAGTCTTTCAGCACAGAAATTAGAAAAATTTCAGCTAACTTGGTAATTTATTCCCACCTCACTAAGTAACCCACTGAAAAATCTTTCTCAAAAAACGAGGCAAAATTTCTAAGAAATATATTAGAAAATGTAGCCTGGAAATATAGAAAAAAGATCACACTGATGAGGATGAGTTTAATCCATAAATGCCAGGTTGGTTTAGCACGAGACAAGATACTAATGCCATTCACTGAATCATGGATTGTAGCAGAAAAAGTCTAAAATAATCTCTACAACATTGATCTCAGAAATGAAGAAAAAAATTCCATGAAACTCACATCCATTCATGGAAAAAAAAATACTTAGCAAACTAGAAATATAAGAAAAATTCAATGAACTGGTAGAGAGGGCTTTAAAGTTTATAATCAATAAAAAAAGCATTGCTAAAAGTAATCCCTCTTAGAATCAGATATAACAAAATAAAGCCAACTATGAAGACTTTAATTAAAAATTTACAGAGGGTCTTTCCATAGTAATAAGCTAAGAAAATATGTAGAATTACAATAATTGATAAATAAATAAATTTATCATTGCTTACATAGTAAAACCAAAAGTTTTTATGGATAGTTATTAAAATCAATAATATATTTTAACAATGGCTACAAAGTAATAAGATACCTAAGAATAAATATAATAAAAAACTTACAATACCCTTACATAGCAACATATTGACTCTGAGGATTTAAAAAGACAAATAAAGGAAGAGACCTACCTTAGAAAAATGTTATCATCATAAATAACTCAGTTTTTCTCAGATTTATTTATAGAATCAATGCAATTCAGATAAAATTGTCACCATTTGGTGATTGAAACTTGACAAGCAAAATCTAAAATTTATGTGTATTAATAAAAAACAAAGATATTCAAAATATTTGTTTTGAAAAAGCATGATAATACCACCAGGAAAAGGATAGTCTAGCAAATACAATGTGATGAGACAATTGGTTAAACATATGGGGAAAAAAATGAAATGGGATTCCTAATTCACACCTAAAGCAAATATCAGTTCCACATGGATTCAGTATTCAAATGTGAAAGATAAACTCTAAATCTTTCAGATAAAACCTTTAAGAACAATTGTTGGGGAGGAGTTTTGAATCATGAGAATTCAGATGCAAATAATAATGAAAAAGAACGGTGCATTTACCTCCATGAAAGGAAGAACACCTGGTCAGCAAAGTGAGAAAAGGAAAGCCACAAACTACTGAAAGATACTTGTATTTGTGTACAGAGAGTGCCAAATATATATATTCCTTTCTTAAAATATATATATATACATTTTAAGAAAGGAATACTGTATTAAAATTGTAATAATATATACCAATAACTAAAGATGAATACAAGTCACGCTTGACTTCTGCAATGACAAGAGGTGCTCAAAGTGGTTGCCATCAGCGTCCAGACATTTCTGACTACGGGAACTACTGCTTGAGCAACATTGACCAAAGTGTCCACTTGTATACATTCTTTTGGCACAGCCAGTATATACAATAAACAAAGGGTTGGAGTCCAGAATTTATTCAAGACTCTAATGTATCAATAAGAAAATTTGAAAAATTCAGTTGAAAAATGGGCAGAAATACAAACGACAACTCACAGAAGAGTAAACACAAATGGCCAACAAGCATAGAAAAGGGCTCAATCTCTTATAAACCAGCAAATGGAAAGAACATGAAATTGCATTTCACATCTCCCCCAAATTACGTATCTGGAAATCGCAAGTATCCACAAGAACCCATGGCAAAGACACACTGCTGGTCGGTGTGTAAATAATGCACATATGCTTGGCAGAAAAGATGTCTACTTGGCACCCAGTTAGAACTGAGGGCTGCCCTACGACCCAGACACTCCTCTTAGGCTCAGACCCTAGAGACGCTCTGGCACATGTCCGCCAGGGCACACGTAGGAAGCAACCCTCTTTGTGATGTAAAAAGCTGTAAACATTGAAGTGTGACACTGTGCAATGGATAAACCAACCGCAAATTCCTAGGATGCAATGCCGTACACACAATGCCACACACAGCAAAAATGATTGTTTACACCCATTCACACAGTTGAAGCCCACACTTGTAAGGCCAGAGGGGAAAAAAGGCCTATGTGATTGTTCTGTTCACACAAAGGTTACAAAAAGAAAACTTGTAAAAAAAAAAAAAAAGCCACAAAAATATTATGAAATGGTCTAACAAGAAATTCCAGATGACGGCATCCTGAGAGGTCAAGGAGGAAAGAGAAGAAAGGGGACACAGATACCTTCCAAGATGTCAGCACAGTTTTGTTTCTGGGCCTGGTGCTGCATACTTATCCATTCAACTGTTGGCTCACGTTACTTCGAGAAGTTACCAAACTCAAATGAGAATTTTACTCTCCTTTTCTGTAAGACTAATCTTCTCTAGGCCTTTCCTATCTTAATAACTTGCACCATCACATAGTCACAAGTTTTGAAATTATTTGTAAAGCAACCCGCCCCTGACGACCTTGCCCATTCAATTATCAAATCCTGTTGGTTCTGCCTATGAAGTATCTGAGCTCCAATCCCTGAGCAGCACTTCCGCCCCCATGAAGAGCCCAGGGCATTACCCACACACAGGCTACAGAAGTCCCCTTCTTGCTCCTTCCCATCCATCCATCTCCTCCTGCTTCTATACCATCAGCCGTGTCTGCAGCAGCCAAAGGGAGCTTTCAAAACCTGGTATTGCCCTGTACCAACCTAAAACCACGCAGTAGCTGCCTTTGCCCCAAACGCCTTGGCATGTCACAAAGACCTGATGTGATCTGGCTCTGATCCCTTTACAACCTCAGCACCTGCTCTGTCCTCTTTGCTTTAAGCATTTCAACCACACAGGTCTGAATTCAGTTCTGTAGAAAAGCCTGAACTTTTTCAGCCTTGTATCCTTCACAGGGGCTCTCTCTCTTTGCCTAGCTAATTTGGGCTCATTATTTAGGTCTCAGATTATACATCACTTCTGCAGGAAAGCCTTTTCTTAATCTCCAATGTAATTTAGATCAACCTGATATAAAGTCTTTATAGGATCCAATACGTGTTCCTAGAAACCCTCTTGACAATTGTAATTACCCATTAGATTGTATTTCCCATTAGATGGTGACCCCATATCTCACCTGGACCAGTGCAATAATCTCCCAAATGTAATCCTTGCTCCATGATGGTGTCCCTTCAATGCACAGCAGCAGTTGTCCGAATGCATGGAACAGAGTCAAATTCTTCACACAATGATGGCTTTCCCTTGTACTTAAGACAGAACCCAAAATCCTTAGCATTGTCCAAAAGCTTTATTTTCCTTGGTCATCTTTCATTGTTTATATAAACCCATGCTTGCTGTGGGGACAGAGCCAGGAGTGTAGTTTCCAGGCTCTCGACCTCACGTGGAAAGGTGCTGGCTCAGGTAGTAGATGGTCATCAACTGTGATTGGATGGCCATCAGCTGTGGCTAGTTGGCCGTCAGCTGTAACCAGTGAGCCACTGGCCACTAATATAACTGCCACGGATACGCTAGCAAAAAATGGGGGCTAGCAAGGAGATGGTGGCTGAGCTAGCAAGCCGCGGAGTGAGGGTTACGGATCATGTGCCTCCTGCTTCCTGTGTCTCCAACCCAGCCACCAGCGAGAATATAGTGGTATGTCTCCCCTACCTATGGCTCCGTGGGTGTTCCTTTTCGGCCTCACCATATCCTGCGTTCTTATGTGGGGAGTGGGAGTTGACACCCGCATAACACCCTGCGTGACACTTGCTCACCAAGTTCAAGGTGTACTGCTGTCCTTTCGGTGTCTCTGAATGCACCCAGGACCGTTGATGTGACTTCCCTTTGGGGACAACCACTCATGTTTCGATGCTATGTTTATCTATTTGTTCACAGTGACCGCTTGTGCTTTGCAGCAATTATTTATCTGAATGGTCACCTTTACAGCTGCCGTATCTTACTGAAGAGCAAACTCCATGAGGTCAACGATCTCATCTATTGTGCTCTTCTCTGTATCTACAGCCCCTGACAAGCGCTGAGAATAAAACGGTTAGTGACACTTTTTAATGAATGTGAGTCAAACAAATAGAGGTGAGGGTGCACACAGTCATATCAGAGAAATTGTATCGGGCTCAGTCGACACTTGTAGGTAGCAAAGTACCAGAAAAAAATGTTGAGGGCAAGTGACTTGACCTAGCCAGGTAAGCAGCATGAGCTTCCCCACATTTCCCCACGACGTTGGCAGTCATTTTGAACCATAAAAGTAGAGTTTTAGTTAAATGCGTTTCACAGTTTTGTGTTCATAGATCAGAAATAAAAAACGTATAGCAGTTGGGGTACCACGCTGGAGGCGATGAGAAACATTACCACGTGCACTTGCAGGAAATCTAATCTGATTTCCTTCGATTAGAAATGGAAAAGAAAAAAGGTTGAAAGACAACAAAGGGGAAAAAAAAGAATGAATATGGTGACTGACTAGATGTTGGTGAAGAAATAAGGGGAAAAAATAAAATACAACTTTGCATTTTTAAGCCCAGAAGGAAAAGAGAACTGTTTTAATCAATAAATCCAGAGGTGGGGTTGATGTGGGGTAAAACAGGTTGAATTTCTTTATGAATATATTGAAGTGATGTGATTGTGGAATATACCAACAGGCTGTGATCCGGGCAACCCCAGCACGCGTGTAGCCTCACAACAGATTGACTGTCCTGGGATTAGAGGGTGGGCTGCTTGAGAAAACAGTAAATCAGAAGATTATTATTTGTTTTCCTTAGGAATCATAGGTTAGAGGATCAAAGAGGAGAACTCAGTGAAATGCAGTCTCCTATTACCACTCATGGAGACCCAAGATTCACTAGCTGTGTGAGTATGAATCACTGCCTTTGTATTCAAATCTGTGCCACTTGAACATGCATAGTCAGTGTCTGATAATTTTTGAAAATCAGGAGTCAATGAGTTGATGCCTCTGAAGGCAGCAGAAGGGGGCTCAGACCTCAAGAGCATGTAGAAAGGTTAGTTGCCGCGTGGTTAGAACCATTTCTTCGAGCATATTAATCCCGCTTTACAACAAACCCCACTTATTTCAGGCAATTTAAGTAGGTCACTGTTCTAAAAATAAATATTTTTATTTATGATTCAATAAATAGGCACCAAAAATTGTATGGTATATTTATTTTCTTTCAGTGTTTTTGGTTTTGATATCAATGGTCAAAAACGATAGACCAAGAAATAAAAAGAGGCTCAATGTGTCCAAGAGATGGACTTCTACATGTGCCATCCGTGGTCAGGGCCCCTTCTTATCTGAACAGTGTGGGACAGAAACTCAGAAAGAGTCATTGGTAATCTCTGTTCCAGAAATTCTTCTTTCAGAGCAGTTTTATCCACACATTTTTATTTCAAAGTGAGTATGATAAAATTTTAGTATTACACTCACACACATACACAATTGCAGTCATTCTGTCCCCAAACTCGACCTAATCGCCCTTATTGGAATTTGGATATATTCTAGAACTCTGTCACATGTTGGTAGCTTACTGTTTAGGGTGGACAATTTATGCATATGGCTTCTGCAGATATTAACTTTGTTATATATTTTCAAAGGACATATTAATAGAATAAATATGAAAACCTCACAAGTCTTTTACAAACAGTAATGGGAGAGAACCTCCTTTAAGAAGGAAAAGGATATGGGCCAAATTATTGAATTTTTAAAGCCAGTGGCTTGTCTTGCAACACAACACAAAATGGACTAGAGGTTAAAGCTGACAAGGTCTCCAAGAGCATTCTTCTTATCCAAGGGTCAAAGGGTGAAGGGCTGAGTTAGGACCACAAAAAGAAGGAAGCCATATGAACTCAATAAAGAGTGGCTTTACATCAGAGTTTCTTGCAAGGAACTAAGCAAAGGTAAGGAAAACATTTGGTGAAACGAGCCAGGCAGTCTAAGGAAACGGTGCACCCCTCAGGCCCTTGCACCAGGGGTTTTCCAGAATGACTTACATCTGTGTAACCATCTATAAACACTGACACAGCTTCTTCCAGTCGGCCTCTCCATCAGAAGGTGCCATTTCAGCTGCTTTTCCTCTCCTTCTTCTTTGTGTTTCCTGGGAAAGAAGATCAACCTTGGTGCCGGTGGCTCGTCGGGCTGTTTGGTGCTTGTGGGTGACCGCTGTGCTGTTTCCAGTAGATAAACAGTCCTATAAACTTCCAGCTACGCAGACCTCACGTCAGTCCTTTCCCAAGAGAAAACAATTGATCCTTTTGCATTAGAGCATATTTCAAAAACCAGTACAGAAATGTCCAAGATCCATACGAGTCAATTCCTGGGTTCCGTGTACGGAAAGGGGGCATTGATTTTTAACTTTTAGGAAAGAATTTGTTCTTTAAATTAGCCTTTTTGGGGGTGGAATTTGATTCTCTAAAGTTGGAGTCATGAGGAATAGGGAAAGTTGACAACACTGCTGCAGATGGAACAAACAAACTTGCCTCACCCGCTATGACCCTCACTCCAGGCCAGGAAAGGAATTGGACAAAAGGGAGACCCTAGATCTGGCACGAGGTGGAAATTATCCCAACAACTCAGCAGCATTAGTAGAACACGTGCCTTCCCCGCCCCACCCCAACTGCTGAGCTCTCTTACCTTAGTCTACATTTCACTTTCCCTGCAGCAATTTTCGTCCTGGGGCAGGGTATAGTCTTACTTTTTATGTTCATTGCTTATTGTCCTCTCGCCCCCAGAACGTGAGCTCTGATAAGTGTGGGAATTATCCCGCAATGCGTCCCAAGACTGTGGAATTGTTTTGCACATGGTAGGTGCAATAATTACTAAATGAATAAACAAATGAATAAAGAAGCCTGGACTTGTTGCAACATTTGATATTTTTTCCCTCTTTCCCCATGAAAATCTTCCAGTCTCTCATGAGGAAAAATCGTTAACCCCTCTGGATGCCCCAGGGGCAGTCCACAGTGCTGGAAGGAGCCGAGGGCCGTGCTGAGGGCAAGAAAAGCACACGTCTGCATGGGGAGTGCACTTCCATTAGCAGCTGGCCAGTCTCCAAGAAAAGCAGCTCTTGCTCGGCGTAAGGCACAGGAGAACTATTATTCATATGTGTTTACAGAAACAGCTGTAAGGAAGACAAGAGTTTACAGCGGGTGTCAAGTGCACGCGTTGGCTGTCATGCCAGGCGGCCACTGTGTTGTCACTGACAGAAGCAGGAACTCGGAACAAGGGCTCAGCCACCATGCAGTTAGCTGCGTGTCGCTTTGTGGTTTTCATCCTGAGTGTGTGAGTGTGAGTGTGTGAGTGTGTGCGTATTTAATTTATTCCAGCCGACCCCAAAGGGAGCATGAATGGTGGGCAGCTTGGGAGAAAGTACAGCCACATTAAAATGGGAAGCCCCAATTTTCTTTCTTTTTACATGTTTTTTTGTTTTGTTTAAATACACGAACAAAAGGTTTTGGGTTTTAATTAAAACCCCAGGAAGTGGTAGAAAAACCATATGCGTCTTTCTGGATGACATTTGAGAGCCGCCTTTCACCTCCCACCCAGCCACCCACCCACCCACCCACAGCGTAAGGAAAGGAGACTCTCTGCTCCTGCCCCACCTGAGGGGCACCTGCCCCTTCTGCCCCATCATGTGGGTCAAAACAGAGTCAGCAGGGCCCAGCTCCCGCTCTCCCTGTGGCACGTGGAGGCCAGAAGTGCTGCTGCTGCTGCCAGTTTCCTGTGCACAAAACCCGGCCTCGCATCTGCTGGAATGCCAGCGCGTGCGTGAGGGTTCCTGCACGTGGAGACCAGCCGCCGCCCTGTTCTCCGCAGCCGCTTATGAGGTCGATCACCTGCCCTGTACGAAAACCCCACCCAGAAGGCCTCTGAGGAGCAGGGCGCCTAGGGGATGGGCCCCCCACCAGACTGGACACCCCAAGTGGCCTTATGCAGAGTCACTGGGGACACAGTAAAACACATGTCCAGCTGAGTTTCCCACAGGAGGAAAAATATCATTGCTTTTTCACTTTTTTTCTTGATGGAGTCTAAATGAAAACACCACATAATTTCTCGATAATCTTTGTTCCATAGACACGTATAATCAAGATATTTTTCTATATCAGTTATTTTGAAATGTCATATCAAATCCTATGAAGCAAGGGTACAGGAGTCGTCACTTCCATTTCTAAGCTAACGGTTGGTAGGGAGGGTTTCACCCTTGCCCAGATGCCACCTCTGAGCGATTCGTTATTTTCTGGGAGAGAGCGGGGAGCAGCATCTCTCAAACAACCTCCCAGATGGTTCTCATATGTGATCTGTGCTGGAAACCACTGATCAGGAAAATGCCATGAGATGGAGGAACACAGAGAGGACAATTCTCTTGGCTACCAGACCTTGAACTTTTAACCAAAATGTCATGTGAACACGCATTATGAACCCACTGTGTTGTGCGCACTTGCACACAGAACTTAATAGGGAATGACTGGCAAAATTGTAAAAAGATTTGCTTCATTTGATATAGTAAAAAGAAATTCTCACCACAGTTTCTTTAATAGCAGGCACCTGGGTAATTAGTAGCCACTCTTAGCAGAGGTAAGAATGTGCCCTGCTGGGAGGGAAGGTGGCTCAAAGCCAGGGCAGCAGAATTAAAGCTATAAGAAACTGGGGAGACAGACGGAGTGAGGTGTGCTGGACGTCGCTGGACAGGGACAAAACACACTGGCCAAGTCCAATGCCCCAGAATAAGCAGGAGGGAAGACATGCAGTATTGGCCCAAAACCAAGCAGAAAGGAACCCACTAAGCCTAATTTTAGATGGGAGCAGGGAATGGATGCAGCAAGATAAAACGCAGCACGTTTCGGACATTATCAAGCCTTCAGAGAAGCAGCGGGATTGTTTTCAAATCTTCCAAGTTCTTTAGGCTGCATAAATTTCTGTAATGTGTAGCTGGATAGTTTGGGTTCTGGTTTTAAATGAGACTGAGTTTGCTATTAAAGAGAAGTTCCTTCTGAAAAGCTGAGATGGAGGTAGGACAGGCACAGTAGTTAAAATATGACTCTTTCTCTCTCTCTCTAGAGAGAGAGAGAGAGGGAGAGAGAGAGAGGATAGATGATAGACAGCTAGATGATAGATAGATAGCCCCAATTGAAGCCTACTCTTTTCAGCCAAAAGACCAGGAACGAGGCAGCCTAGAAGGACAGAAACTGTTTAGACAGCTACCCTACTGCAGCCAATTCCGCAGGAAGCCTGACGCAAGGTCAAGGGGGAGCCTTCCTGTCTGATCTGTAAGAAGCAGCCCCAACGGCCTTGGAGGGTGTTGTCAGAGAGCGTCAAGGGCAGAGCGATGGCTTACATCCCTGCCAGGTGACAACAGCCCTCCTTGTGGGGTCAGGCAATAGGAGAGCGTGACTTCCACCTCTAACTGATGTCACGCACTTGACAACTTAGAAGACATGCACCAATTCTTAAAAAATGCACACTGCAACTACTCACCGAACATGAAATAGATCATTTGAATAGCCCTGTACCTACTAAGGAAAATGAATTTATAATTTACAAATTCCCGAAAGGGAACTCTCCAGACCACAGTGATTTCCCAAGAGAATTTTAACACCAATTCTAGACAATCTCTTCAGAAAATAGAAGCAGGAGAAATCCAAATTCATATTTTAGGAAGCTAATATTATTACCCTGATACCAAAACAAAGACAGTTCAAAAAAAGAAGAAAGAAAACTACTATGATACTGATGAGTATAGATGCAAAAATCCTTAACAAAATATTATCAAATAGAGTCTAGCAGTACATTATGAAAATTATATACCATCAGCACATGAGCCTTACTCAAGAGATGCAAGTAGATTAAATGTTTGAAAATTGATCAATGTAATCTACCATACCGACAAGATAAAGAAGAAAATGCCATGGAAATATCAGTTGATGAAGAAAAATCATGTGACATAATCAAACACCTATTCATGACTAAACTCTTAGAAAAATATTGGAATAGATGGGAACTTGGTCAATTTGATGAAAAGTACTTACAGAACACCAACAGCTAACATTACCGAGAACAGTGAATGTTTTCTCTGCACAGTTGGGAACAAAGCAAAGTTTGCTATCCCCACTTTAATTCAACATAATGCTGAAGTTCTACCCAGAACAATAAATCTGTAACAGGAAAGAAAACATATAAAGAAAGAAAGAGAAAGAGAGAGAGAAGAAGAAAGAAGGAAAGGAAGGAAGGAAGGAAGGAAGGAAGGAAGGAAGGAAGGAAGGAAGGAAGGAAGGAAGAAACTGTCCCAATTTGCAGAAGACATGATTATCTACATAGAAATATTAAGAAGAGCAAACAAGCACTCTTGGAACTAATAAGTAAGTTCAACAAGGTCACAGGATGCAAGATAAACTTACAAAATAACGTTTGTTTCTACATAGTGTCAAAGAATACGTGAAGACCAAAATGTGACATAAAACACATTTACAGTCACTTAAAAGCTACGTAAGTATAGATCTAACAAACGTCACAGTATTTGCTGAAAACTGAAAAATGTTCACGAAAGACGTGAACGCAGACCTAAGCGCAGAGACACACTGTGTACACAGGCTGAGTGTTTGCCGCAGTGGAGCTGTCGTTGTCCCCAAGTTGACATAAAGCTTTAAAGCAGTTCCCTATGAAAATCCTTGCTTCTGTAGATATGGACCAGATGACTGTAAAATTCACATGGAAAAATAGAGGAACTAGAATAGCTAAACCATTTCTTTAAGAAGAAGAAAGTGAGAGGAATCACATTGCCTGATGGCAAGAGCACAAGACAGTACAGAAACCACAGTGGTGGCTTTGTGGAGGGACAGAAAGATCCCCGGAAACAGAGCCTGCCAGTGTATAATCACTGTTTTACAGGGTGTAAAAGCAATTCAACTGAGGAAAGATAGCCTGTTTAACAAATGACGTGAGAGCAATTGGATATTCACAGGAACAAATAAACCTCCATGTGGATCTCACACCTTATACAAAACTTAACTCAAAATAAATCATGGACTCAAAAGCAAACATAGAATTATAAAAATTTGGGGGAAAACATTGGAGAAAAGCTTCAGGATCCAAAACTAGGCAAATGTTCTTAGACTTGACACCAAAAGCCCAATCCACAAAAGAAAAAAAAAAATACATGATTGATATAATCAAAAGGAACAAATTTTCTCTGGAAAGGGTGCTCTTGAGAAAATGAAAAATGACCTACTACTGGGAGAAAACATAAAACAAATACCTGATCTAGAATGGTAAGTAGAATATCTTATGAACTCTCAGAATTCAACAGTAAAAGGAGCAAACCCTCCGATTAGAACATAAACAAAAGACATGAAAAGATATTCCACAAAAGAAGATATACAGATAGAAAAAAATATACATGAAAAGGTGTTCAACATCATTAACTGTTAGGGAAATGCAAAGTAAAGCCACAAAGAGATACCACCACCCACTTATCAGAGAGGCTACAATAAATGGTGACTCTAGCAAATGATGGTGAAGACCTGGAGAATCTGGGTCACTCAGACATCACTGGTGAGAATATAAAACAGTACAGCCACTCTGGAGTTCAAAAACACACAAACCCAAACACGCAACCACTGTTTGATCCGACAACTGCACTCCAGAACTTTCACCCCAGAAAAATGAAAGCTCCTGTTCACACAAAACCCTGTATACAAGCATATAGCATCTTTATTAGTCATAGCCAAAAACGAGAAGCAAGGAAATAGCTTACCATATGTCACTGGTTAACGAAACCGTGGCACCTCCATACTAGCATGAGATACCACTCAGCAACAAAAAGACTGAATTGCTGACACAATGACTTGGATGAAAATCAAGGGCATTTTGTGAGTGAAAAGAACCCATCTCAAAAGACTATACAATGTGTGATTCCATTTATATACCATCCTTGAAATGACCAAATTATAAAAGTGGAGAGCAGATTAGTGGTTGCCAGTGGTTAGAGATGATGGCAGGTATTTTGTTTATAAAGAGCTGGCAGAGGGACATCTTTGAGGAGATGTAATATTTCTGAGGAGTCTTGATTGTTGCGAGTCCCCAAATCTACACATGTGATAAACGGTACTGAACAACGTACATGCATTGCACCTGTGTCGATTTCCTGGCTTTGCTGTTCTACCATAGTTATCTAAGATGGAACCACTGGGGAGAATGGGTGAGGGCACACGAAACCTCTCTGTGCTACGTGTACAGCTTCCTGTGGATGTATAATTACTTCACAAATTTAAAAGCATTAAGTAACCAACAGGAAATGTTCTATTATATAACATCATGGGAGGGGGCGAGGAAGAAGAAGTGGTGAGTTGCTGTAGGTAAGCTATGTCGTCTTCACACCGAAGGTAGTCACAGCATAATATCTAAAGATAAATTGAGAAATTTAATTGTTACACATGCATCAGATTTTGAGTCGCAGATTTCCCAACCCAAAGAACTACAAGGAGCTGCCTCTTGAAAGCTGGGTGGGATGTGGGGTCAGGTGATTAGGTAACTCATTTCTCATTTTAATTCCTTCTGTAGTGTTTACTTTTCAACCTGTGTATGTGTAGTGTAAACGTTTTAAAAGAAAAGCTACCATACAACAACAAACACTTTCCATCAGCTGTGTCTTCACTCTGGCTCTTATCCTCTCCCTCCCTGCGGACATTCCAGAAGGTGGTGATGGCAAGCTTTGCCAGAGACAGGTGAGTCTCCTTTTCCATTGCTTCTGCAAACACACTGAGTCCAGTTGCGATGTTTGGACACTTACGGCCATTTGATTTCACTGCCTTTCTGATTTCTCCAAATTTTCTGTATAGCATTCAAATGAGGCCTTCTTTTCAAGCTTTATCCACAGTCGCGTGGGAACAAATAGTCACCTAGCAGAGGCTCATTAGCCAGTTCGATCTCCCTTTCTAGTCAGTGGAAACTTTCAGAACCACATTCACCATGGACTGAACTGTCCATGTTGCGTGTTCTTTTCAGCTCAGTTCTGATCCTGGAACTAGCTGCACAATCCCACAGCTGGTAACACTTTCACTTGTCGAGTTCCACCATAATTAATTTTTAGACAGGGAATATAAACAGCCCCAATTAGGCTGGAGTGTCAGAGCAGGTCGGTGGCAGACACCTATTCGGTCACCTGGGGAGCTGAGGAACTCTGACTGGCCAAGTGCAATGCAAACTTTGGGATCCCTTTCCTTTTTTGTTTGCACTAGTCTTCATAGTTTGGAGAGGAGTGTGTGAAGTTCAAATTTTCTTTTTTCTAAAGTTTATTGGGGTGACAGTGCTTAGTATAGTTACATAGTTTTCAGGTGTACAATTCTGTATTACATCATCTATATGTCACATCGTGTGCTCACCACCCAGAGTCAGTTTTCCTTCCATCACCATATATTTGACCCTGTTTACCCTCCTCTACCACCCCCATGTCCCCTTACCCTGAGTTACACAACCAGAACAACAGAGAGAAAATCAACCAAGAAAAAAATTAATAACCTCAAGATTAGTGGGACAATACCAAAAGGTCTAACATTTACATCACTAGAGTCCCAAAAGGAGAAAAAAAAAATGTAGAACTGAAATGCATTTGAAGACATAAGTACATAATTTTGGTGAATTATATATCACATATATAACAATATATATTCAATATATAACATTGAAAACTTCCCAAGTTTGGTAAAGTACGTAATCGATAGACTCAAGAGACTTAGTAAACCCTAAATAGGATAAACCCAAGAAACACAAAATACATGGTAATTAAAATTTCAAAATTTAAAGACAAAGAAAAAAAATCTGAAAAACAATCATAGGAAATGACACATTCTTATCTATAAATTTTAATGAGAGAGGATTTCTCATTAAAATTCATGGAGGCCAGAAGTGTCCAATTTTACAAGCACTGAGAGAAAAGTACTGAGGACTGTGAATTCTATGTGCAGGGAAATTATTCTCAGGAATGAGGGTAAAATGAAGACATGCTCAGTTGAAGGGAATGTGTGATCAGTAGACTTAAGTTAAATAATGGCTGACGGCAGACATAGAAAGCAGCAGTAGTAAAAGACGGCCATGAAGTTTCATGAAGAAGAGGAAGGAAACGGAGGAGGAGGAGAAGAAGAAAAGCTACACTCCACCTTACGAGTTTCTTAAATTGTGTCGTTAGCAAACATTAGAACATCATTAGATACCAGGCTCAATGTACATAGAAAAAAAAACCTAAGCGATCATGTTTAAAACTAAAGCGGATAAGGGATTGCATTGGAAGGAAGCCTTCAACACTTCAACTAAAGTGGTAAAACACTGATACCTGTAGGCTGTGATGAGACACGTTTGTATATTGCAATCCCTAGAGCAAGTATTACATAAATCAAGGTGTAGAAAACCCCCGGGAATTTGCAAACAAATCTCCAAGAACAAATAAATGACGTCAGCAAAGTTGGAAGATACAAGTTCAACAGCAAATGTCAGTTGCATTGCTGTGAAGTGAACATGTGAGACGGAATTCGACAGGGTGATACCACTATTTAGAAGGACTGCCAGCAAAATAAAGTACTTAAGTATAAATCTATCAAACTGTGGCAGGATCTATATCCTGAAAATTATAAAATAATGATTAAAAAATAAAAGAAGACCTAAGTAAATGAAGAGACCTGCTGTGTTGATAGGCTGGTAGTTCCACATAGTAAAGATACCAATTCTTCCACAGTTGATTGCAAATTTAGTGCAATTCCTATCAAAGTCCAAGCAATGGAATCTGCAAATATACACGTTTATCCCAGCACTTACATATAAAGGAAAAGGCCCTAGAATAACCAAAACAATTTTTCAAAGGAAGAATAGAGAAGAATTATTCTTGCCTATAGTGAGGCTAAATCTCCACCTGCACTATCAACACAGTAGCCAAAGAATAAACACACAAATCAGTGGAACAGAGCAGGAAGCCCAGAAATAGACCCATGCAAATATGCCCAACAGATTTTTGATGAAGATCAAAAAACAATTCAAAGGAGGAAGGATACCATTTAAATAAGTGGTTTAGAGCAATTTGATTTCTATAGGCAAAAAAAAAAAAAAAATGAACCTGACCTAAACCTCACATCTAATACAAAAGTAACTCAAAAGAGACCCTGGAATCCAAAGAAGGTATTTAATACTTATTCTCCCTGTGCTCTCCCAGAAGCAGAAAACAGTGCAAAAAGAAGGATGCTAACCTCAGCGTGTACCTGGGTTCCTTCTAGATGTAAATAGTTACAGTTTACAGAATATGCCACCTTTCCCTTTACCAATGGTTTTCCTTTTGTCTCCGTTCTTCTTCTGCTCTCTGTCCTCTGCACCTGGCTAACCCTCACTGATGTGAGGCAAGACAGCCGCCTCCAACCACGCCCGCAGCTCCTTTGAAAACGTGCTGTAATGGTCCCTTCCGGGGTGCGTCTCTTCCTCCTCCCCGTGTCCCTCAAGGAGTCTTGCCTTGCCTGTCCTTTCCTTCAGCACCTAGGACAGCACCGGAAATAAGGGACGTGTTCTGTGACTTTGGTGGCATTGATTTTCACAATCAATTTGCACAAAGATTTAAATAGACTCTCTGTGGTTTGCTTTGATTTGAACTATTTGATTTTGAGGTGAATTAAGATAAAGTCAGAAACTAGACTGAGTGGAAACGGAGAGATTGCCCAAATCTAAAGCTTATACCAATCATTGTTAAGCAGTAGACTTTTGAGTCAGGAACACATGAATTTCAATCTTATCTCTACCACTTAGTACACGTGTGATCTTGAATTACTGAGGTTCTGTTAGCCTCAGTCCTCTCTATCTTTAAAATGGGGGTAATAACAGTAGCTTCTTCATTGTGTAAAATTAAATGACATTCCATAATATTATCTACTGATTTGATGATGATTATCACCACATGATTCCATCATTTGAAATATTAGATCTCTTCAAGTGCAGTAGCGATACAAAATGATATAACTGGATTTATATTGGCCATTTATATTGTACAACTGATCATTTTTGAGCATGGAGTTAAGGTTAGTCTCAGCATCCTCAGATATATTTTCTAGACATGGGTGTGTGGGTTTTTAAAAAATAAGCAGCATCATGTATTTCTGAAGGCAACTCTTGTTCAACTAGGACCGATATCTCTGAAGAAGCTGACATGAACATACGTCCTGTTCTTCACTGACTTATGTGACACATAACCTGTGACAGGGATTACCTCACGTTGCATCCTCCTCACCACTTGGCACGATCCTGCCACACAGCTCAGGGTCCACACAACGTCCTCGCCACCATCCCCCACACAGTGGCATTTGTAACATCGTGGGACTGAGCACTGGGCTGACCTCTGTGACCCAGCGGCTCTAGGCAGCCGTGCATCCTCACCTGATGCTCTGGATTCGGGATTCAGGACAGATAAACTCTCCTTGCCACTTCTATTTCACCAAGCAGACCTTCCTCTCCTCTCTCCCCATTGCCCAAGGGAACCCAATTCAGCAGAACTTATAGGCTGTCTTCAAGTAACACTTTTCTATGAATAATCATGTCTCATCACTTATTCCCTAGTAGGTTCGACTCAAGAAGGAAGAAGAGGTTGAGGTCCCTGGATTAGACCAGGTCTTACTACTGAGCAGGTTAGAAACTAAGCCATCTAATTTTTTTATAGACTTCAAGAATTCCCCTGGGATTTGACTGCAAGATTTTTTTATTTTTTATTTTTAGGACAAAAAAAATCGTTCCCAACCTCCTAGGACAAACTTCTTTCTATGCGTTCCATTCATAAATTTGTCTCTCCAGTTGATGTTTGAAGGGGGTAGAGGGTTATGCTTATTGGAATTTCTGGTCATTTTAATAAAAACTATGTGATGATAACATAATACTTGACAAATTGCTGACACTCGAGATGCCCCGTTCATGCTCAATATAAGTGGAAGCTCTAGCCTCCTGTCCCATATGCACCACATGTGATGTCTGTACAAGGTAAGGTGACACTTACAGTGGCCTGAAGTCCACATGGCGAAGGTTAGTGCCCCATTTCCCCTTCTTCTTTCCCTGTCACGAACTTTACAAAAAAAAAAAGAATAAGAAGTTTCTTGTTTCTAAAGACAGCTATGGGGTCACATACAGTTTTTCTGCGCTCTTACCCACACTGTATTGCTGCGTTTGGATGAGGATATGTATTGTATTAGTCAGTCAGGTTTGCACCGATCAGAACGAAACTGATTCCCACCGTCTTAGGACCCGAGCCAGTGCTGGGACTCACCACCATGACAGGCTCCTGCAGGCTCGCTCCTCCAGCACTGGCTCTGCTTCCTGTTCCAGCAGGGACCACGCTTCCGGCACAGGCTTTCCTAAGGCGTAACCTTGCACCTTGCAGGTCCAGAGCCCATGGCTGAGCCTGGTGGGAGAGATGGAGCAGGGCAGCGTTGCTCTTTGAAGCACCTGCACAGGTGAGGCCTTGGCAGTGTCCACAGGTGAGGGTGGGCAGCTGTCCACTGGGCCGGGATGGGGAGCTGTTTTCTAACTCAAGCACTTCAGAAGTTTTGGTGTTGAAGAGTCTCAGGTCTGCCCCACTCAAGTGTCACCAGTGCATCCAAGCGTCAGGACCTTAGGCTGCTCTTCCGGACAGAGACCTAGAAAGGCAGCATGTTCAGTCTGTGGGCACCGCTGCCACATTCTAGTACATTATAACAAGGTCCTGGAATTCACCCTATGCCTCCTGCAGCTGCTGGAAGTGGAATCTCCTTAAACGCTGCTGAGGAGGCCCCTGGCTCTCGTAGACCGTCTGAGTGGCACTGGGCTCCCTTCAGCCCATCGTTGGTGTTTCCCGAGCCTCCCAAAGTCAGTCCACTCCAGTCCTTCATCCTGGGGTCACCAGAGGCCCTGCGCATGCAAGAAGCACAGCTCCCGCACAGCCAAGCGTCTTCCCTTCTTTTTATCCTGATTTGCGAGAGCAGCCCCCTTAGAAACGGCTGTGCCACACCATCATGGCGGGTACCACTGCCCACTTATGAGAAGCAGCAGCTTCTCTGTCACTGCCAGACCCCACAATCCACTTCTCAAGTCTGCTCTGCAGGGGTGCACATGGTTTTAGCCTGGGTTCCCCCGAAACCACAGCAAGCTCAAAGATTTCCTTGCTTCCATGACTTCTTTAGGGGGTGCAATCACAGGGGACAGGAGTAAGGGAAGACGGCGGTGAGGCGAGGAAGGAGCAAGGCGCAGGAGCCTGCAGCCCCTGTTGGCCCGTTCGGTGTGGTCACTGCTAACTCAGGCAGGCTGGACGTGACCTGAGAGAACACACAGGACCTCCTTCCAGCCGTCTCTCTGGGGTATGAAGGGAAGACATTCTGACCACCGGCCTTATCATCTGTGATATCAATTCCCTGGCACTTCTGGGCTGCGTGCTTTGGTGGCCCCACGTGACCTCTCCTGCCTCTGTGTCAACAGAGAACCCCAGAAGTAGGAGGCACGAGGAGTGGGCATGTGCAGGTGTCAGCTGATGCTCACAGGAAGGGCCAGAGGCCGCTCGGGGCGGCGTGCCGCTTGAGATCTCACTGGGACGGGAAGGCCGTGGACCTGGAGAGGCGAGGACCTGAATTTATGGCAGGGTGTGGAAGCAGCTGTCTGTCAGACAGCCGTGGCCTCGCTTCTGTCCGTCTGTCTGCACATGGCTCAGCACAGGGCATGGCCCTGAGCAGCGGCCAGTCTTGTCTTCAGTGAGTCTATTAATGGGAAGGTGATCCCGGGAATATGAGATGAGAGGATGATTCTTCATTGGAAGGGAATTCACCCGCTTTTATTTTGCGATCATACACAGTCACTGAACTCAAGCCCCAAACTTTATTACGGTGGCTAGAAATGATGGGTGATCCTAGGAACCCCAGGGAAATGCTTCCTGCCGATCCAGCTTTCTCATCAATAAAGTGTGTGTGTTACTTGTGCGTTTGGCACGAGGGAGAAAGGCCACCCTTTGTATTGCAGTGGCTGTAATCTAATTTGCCAGGCCAGAGAAGAGTGTCTGTGATCTAATTCTGAATCTACTACAGGACTGAGATGAAGACCAAATCATCTTAGAGGATCTAATAATCTCGTTGTGATCGATCCCTTTCTTAGGCAGTATCCTTTGGTTGAGACTTTTCAGATAAGTAAAGAAAATGAGGTTGAAAGCAAAATGCGTCTTTCTGCAATGAGGCTTGTGCCCGTCCACCCGCTGCACTGGGGGCAGTTGGACACCCTTTCCTGGGCGTGCGGGGGGCCAGCGGGGCGCTGGCTGTACTCTGGCATACCCCGCCGCTTTGTGGCTCACTGAGAAAAACACTGTGGTTTCTCCCACTGACGCCTGAAATAAAATAATCTATGATGCATGAACAAGTCTAAATGAAATAATAATATCCTTAGCAGTGAAAAACGGATTGGTAATACAGTAATTGAGCAGATGTATTGCCATCTCCTTGAGCTAGCCTGCCGAAACAGCCGGCTATTTTATTTAATCTCATATCAGAGGAATTACTGGCTGGTAATCCATTGTTAAACATCATTTAGAATGATGGATGAAAACGTCAGCTTTTCCAACGTAATCAATTCATATCTCATTAGCACATATTATTTATGATTCTCATAATGGGACCTGCAGGGGTCTCCAGGGGGAGATGGAGACCTCAGCTGTTGTCGAAATGAGATGAGATATACTGTAGCTTATGAGTTAATAACCGCATATAAAAAATACTCCCCCACAGTATTGATTGTTCTCACATTTCACACACGGATTGGCGACGGGGCTGCCCGGTGCTGGGTGCGGCTGTGCAGTTTGTCTCCGGCACCTGTGCTTTTCAGGGCTCACAATTCAGCTCCAAATAGTTTCAAAATAATAATAGAGCTCAGAATATTTTTAAAATGACAAAGTGATTTGGGAGAAGTTTCCCCGACACTAGGCAAGCCGGCCCTTGAATATCAAGTATGGAAACGCTTGGCAGCTGAGCGGCTGCCGGCGAGGAAGGGGCCTGGTCCCCCTCCTCCCTATGAAGATAAATCGGCGAATTTCTTCAGCTCCGGCCCAGTTGGTTTTTAAGGAAACCCTGTCCCGTGTGCCGCCTCCAAGACCAATGAAAAGCCAGCCTTGACTCATGCTGCCAGTGGAGCGGCGGGAACCATGTCACAGAGTCAACCGCTGCCCCAATTAAAGTCCATTTGAGAATCATTTTATGCTTCAGCTCATAAACATCAATAAGGGAAAATGAGTAATAAATGACTGTCTAGAGTACAAAGGACCAGCTCATATTTCAGATGAAAATGAAGACAAAATGTAGCTTTTATTTGCCTGTGGAATTCCCATTAACTGCATCACTGACAAGAGAGGGCTGGATCAATAGCTGGCCGGCCGCAGAAAACCGTTTCTGGCTGTTCAGCAGCCAGGAAAAAGGAAAACTGTCATATTGTGATCTTTATCAGGTAATCTTCATTACAGCAGACCAATGATATATGTACATGCTGGGCAGCTAGGGGCACTTCTAATTCTTGGGCCTATTTGTGCTTTCAGTGTAGACCGATCACAAATTATTTGTTTACGGTGATGAAAAAGCTTCCATGTTCATTCCTTTTATTCTTTTTATAGGTAATCCATATCTGGGAACTTTCTCTCAAGACTATTTTATTCACCCAGGATTTTTAAGAAAGTATTACATCAAAGGTTACCTTCCCGCTCCCTCTGAGGAAAGAAGGGCCTGACAGGATGTGCAGGGCTCGGCAGCACAATTTGTAAGCTCCTTCTCCGAGTCCTTCATTTCGCTTTCTCTGTGAGCTGCCCTTCTCTCTTTAATTGAACAGAAAGTGCTGCTCTCCAGGAGGGACAGAAATGAATGCTTTCTATGACCTGCAAATACAGCCACGCTGGTTTCTTCTGCATTCTGTGTGCCTGCAACGAAACACAGGAAGCCAAAAAAAGGAAAATACGTTGTATTAAGTGAGAAATAGAGTCAGCCATTTCAGGAAGAATCTTTCACACGAATGCCATGTTAATGTGAGGGAATTCCATGTTGTTTATGAAAATCGGGTTCACTGCATGCATCCCAGGAAGCACCCCACAGAGAAATGAGAAGAAGAAGGAAGAAGGTGGGGAGACAGGCCAGAGAGTCCTTGGGAAAGACAAAATGGAAGGTGCAAACAGTATTATTAGCAGTGACCTGGGAAGCAATTCTAAAGTTTCCCATTTGCTGAAAACCTTTGATCCTGATGGGACCCGATGCACTTTTCAAATGTCATTACGTCCCAAAGAATCTTTACAAGGGCAATTAAACTGGATGGCCACCCGGTTAAATTTCTCACCAGCTTTGATTTTATGAATTGAACTGGGCAATCTATCAGGCCTTGTGGACTCATCTGAAGGCTGTTTGTGTCTGAATTTGTACTACTTGAGATTAGTCTATTTGGTATGAAATGCATTTTATACACATTTCTTGTCTCTTCCCTTTTTCACCATCAGTGGTCAAATTTCATCTTACTGAACTAACATAAATTTAACATGACTGTCAAATTTCTTCTGCAATGTGAAATGTATTCACTGCCTTCTGAAAGTGAAGCCCTGAAGTAGAGAAGATGTTAGCTGAAAATGTAATTTATATCAGAAACACAGTACATGGTCTTTTAAATCATATATTTACATGATATTTGCCAACAAGAAACCCTATCAAGGAATCTCTAGAAGGTTTTATTTGTTTTATGCCCAACAGTTCTGGCTACCAATCCTTTTCACTTTTCAGACATTAGTGACATAAGAATAGTGGTAGATGTCATGTCTGGATACAGTGTCACTTCCTCTGCATTCTCAGTGAAGAGCTTTGGTAATTAAAAAGGGCAATTTAATCCATTTTACATGTAATATCAGGAACCTCAAAAGAGCCACAAGAATGACATTTATGGCTTTTGTTGGCTTTATTTTTTAGAAGCGGGGTCTCTAAATGAAGCTTCTTGCAATCAGACCCTCTTATCCCGCCTTCCATATTCATTGTTTCGGAAGCTCAAGAGAATTACATTCAGAACTAGGCCCAGGCTCTCTTATTCTCTGCCATTCATGCATTCACTGCCCCCCCCTCTGACTCATAACATAAGTGAATAAATTTAATCACCGCTACGAGATTCAAATCAGGTCTTGGAGAATTCACATGGCCTGTTGTCTACCGCTTTGTTTTTAGGAAAGAGACTTCTCAATTAGCTAATAGTCAACAAACAGAACATTTGATTGTGAAAGAAGTCAGTGAAACCAAAGACAAAAAGCAGCTAAGGACGCTCACACACTGCTAGTGCAAGACGAGGCATTGTACAGCGACTTTGAAAACGGCTTGGACATTTCTTAAAACAGCAATGGTAGAATTACCACATGACCCAGCACTTTCCCTTCAGGTATGTGCTCAAGAGGAATGAAAACACCTGTATATAAAATGTTGTGCTTTAATGTTGCTGGCACGTTATCCAGGACAGCTACAAAGTGAAAACGACCCAGATGTCCACCAACGAATGGCTGAACCAGCTGTGGTTCATCTACACAATGGAATATAACTCAGCAGTGAAAAGGAGTGGAACACTGACAATCGCTGTACTGCAGATGGACCCTGAAAACACGGCGCTACGTGGGGAAAGCCAGGCAAAGGGGCCATGTACTCTATGGTTTCATCCACATGAAATGCCCAGCACAGACAAATCATGAAGACAGAAGGTAGATTGGTGATTGTCAGGAGCAAGAAGGAGGGGGAAATGGGGAGTGACAATTAGCCAGTTAACAGGTAATGTGGGTGCTTGGGGTGGGGGGTGATGGAAATGTTCTGGAATTAGCAGGAATGGCTTCACGACTGGAGATATGTTGACAACCACAAAACTGTAACTTCATGGGTAAATTTTATGGTGTATGAACCACATCTCAATACAGCTATAAGTAAAAGAAATTAAGGACAAAATAGGACACTGGGATGACACAGACAGGTATGATATCAAAGGTGTGTCTGTTGTTTTCTATCTTAGCACCACAGACTATATGGAAAATGTTTCTGTAGTCCCCAATTCAAGATTCGCAGGTAAATAACCAGTCAGCTGGTCAATGTGCCAGCTAACAGGCGACATCTACGGAGCTCCCACTGAGTGCATGAGACTCAGAAAGGAATTAAGGACGCAGCACACAGCAGTGGCTGGCTATGACTTGGCTGTGTATTAACACAGTGTGGAAAGCAGGTAAACAAACGCCACTAACACACCACCTCTTCGGTGTCGGTGATAAGGCAACTTCATGTAAATTCAAAGCAAACCTTTTTCAGGGGCTCCTGTGCACACCCCCAGCAGGAAGCAGAAAAGAGAGGTTCGATATGTGAGGGCATGAATGGAGGAACTCACGTCCTGGAGCCCACGTCAAGCAGAGGTGATAAAAATGCTCTGCTGAGCAATTTACCTCTAATTACATTAACTTTCATTCATGTTACTTCATTAAATGCGCACCTACTCTATGCAAAGCCCAGCACTGAATATCATGAGAAATAAGCATATTAAGGGAGAGCCTGTAAGAGTTTGATTTGGCCAGAGAAGATCCATAATGTGTGTCAGTGCACAGAGCGGACTCGATTCTGGGCCGAAACTCTCCCTCATTGCTCTGCCAGGAGGATTTAGTGCCTAAACTTCTGTGAGCACTAATTTTCTCATTATTTACGAAGCCGAGCTGGTGTTATCTATCTTGCTTTACCCGTAGAATCAGTCTCATGGTCAAATGAGATAATACATAAGGATTAATTTTATTGGAGAAACAAAATATGCAGTCAGAGGCATTTTCTGTGAGTTCCAGTGATAAAATAGCTTTCAGGAGGGTGATAAGAGAGGAGATCGGTAAGCATAGTAAGATTTCTGTAGCTAAGGAAAATATTCTGTGTACAGAGGATGTGTCTTCACTGACAAAATACCATAAATGAGGGGACTTATGAACAACAGCCTCACAGTTCTTGAGGTTGGAAGTCCAAGATCAAAGTGCCAATAGATTCAGCGTCTTATGAGAGAGACCCTACTTTCTGAGTCATATCCAGCTCCTTTCTTGCTAGGGGGTCCCTTTTCTAAGGAAACTAATCCCATTCATGAGTTCTCTGCCCTCGTGACCCAAGTACTTCCCAAAGGCCCCGCCTCCTAATACCATCACTTTGTGGGTTAGGATTTCAGAACATGGGTTTTGGGGGACACAAACATTCAGACCATAGCGTGAAGGTGGGGATGTCATGAGCAAAAGTAAAACTATAGGAAGGCATATAATGTGTTGTCAGTGTATTAGGCAGTGTTTGCCATGGAACAACTGAACTTCAATAGCATTCAACTTAAACGTTTTTTTCACTCTCACTCATCAGACAATCAGTTGGGGGACTCTTCATGAGTGTCTTCCTGGACCCCATGTTGGAAGTGTGTTTGGGGGCTGTGGCTGCTCAATATTTCTTTTTCATGCAAAGACAAGTTCAGGAAAGCCAGCCCAACTGTGGACACATTTCTAACGACTGCTTGTGCCTTCTATACCTGCCAAGACCCAGTGACCCAATCAAGTCACATGACTGAGCCTAAAAGACATTCTGCCACCATGAGGTCAAGATAGTCACGTGGACCCATACTGCTAATCTGGCGGAGAAAATAATTAGGATGGATCATTCTCTCCACCTGACCGACTTGGCTGGGGGAAGGTTAATATGAGACGAGTAAATGTGCTGTTGGTCAGGAGGGTTAAAAGTAGATACTGAAAGATTTGTAGTGTCTGAATAAATAAAGACAACACAATTTGGTGACAAGAGAGAATCATTGGAAGTTTACAAATTAGAGCTGGCTTTCGAGATGGGGCCAATGGAACTAGGAAGTTCCAGATCCCACTAGCAAAGGCTTAAAGCTGCACTGAGATGCCAGCTCCTTCGTCTTCCCAGGCTGTCATATTCTCCTGCTGTATAACCCAGGCCACAGGTTGCTCATCCTCACCCCACTCAACAGCAAGTTATCTGAGCCTTTCTGCTCACTGGCTAGCTGGTCCATCGTTAGCCTCTGGTGCCACCTGCATTCCCTGTCTCATGGTCTCCTCCACCGTGAAGCCTCTGTCAAATCTGCTGACTTCTCCTGCTGTATCTCTTCTTTTCTGTCTCTACTTTAAGGGTGCTTGTGGTTCCATTGGGCCCACCCATATAACCTAGGTTGACCTGAGGTCAAGAAAGTAGGTTCACAATGACAGACAACCAGTAACACCAAGCCAGACAGTGAAGTAATAAAGTGATGAGGTGACTTGTTCGGCTCTTGCTGAAACAGAAACCACAATGGCACCAACGTTGGCCTTTGCTTCCGTTAGTTTCAGGGACCGTATTGTGCTCGTCCAAGAATGGGGAGTCCAGACCTGAGTTGCTTAAAATTTAAATTGAAAGCAAACAAAAAACTCTAACTTGAAAATAAAGATCTAATGCTGCATCGTAGCATGAAATCATTTTATAAGAATATGTTGTACAATGATACTGGATTTTATGAAATAAAAAAACAATACATGTGTCCACATCTGGATATAGGAACAGGAATCACACAATTTATTGAGTGCCCTGTGTCAACTTTAACCTCAATACTAAAACCAGAATATGTTTGTAGATAGAGATAGAGATCTAGACATAGATACAAATATGTAGGCATATTGAGATATGAATGTAGATATATAGAGATAGAGACATAGATGCTGATATAGAGATAGAAATACAGATACAGATACAGATATAGATATACTGAGATACGGATATAGATATAGGTACATAGATATGGATCTATAGATACATAGAATGTACATGGATTGTCTTGGACTCTATGTCTTGGATCAAATGTGAATGATGACAGAAGTATTTTTATCTAATCTGGGATGTTTAAAATACTAAGAAATGACAAGATCCAGGGAGCAGATCAAGATGGTGATCTAACAAAGGTATCATCAATGTGAACTTCAAAAGGAAACACATTTTGGTTAAGCCCAAAGTGAAGATAGCGAGGGTCTTGCATCCTATGCTATTATTTACAGACCAGCTACTATATCTGTGGTGATCACACTTCAGTTTGTCCCTATGTATTGTATGACCCAGTGGAGGGTTCAGAGCATCATTTTTTTTTTAATCACACCTCTACATAGAAGGAAGGAGACGCTCATTTCCTCTGCCAAAAAGCCCTTTGTAGGTAGATGTAAGAAAAAGGAGCGCCTGGTTGATTGACTAACGCTTCCCCAGGAGACGCCCGAGAGGGGGCTGCTGACCTGCGCCGCCGCTGTTGCGAAGAGGGAGCCATGTTGCTTTACTTATCTGGATGCAATAAAGCCAACGAGACTCCATCCACCAGGGAAATAAGTGGGCACGAGCTATTTTAATTCTGGAGAGTACTTAACTTAGAATAGTCAGCACTCTTCACACTTTTTGTTTAAGAGAAGGCTCCCAGTTCCTAAACAGGTTCTCAGTAGTGAATACCAAAACGGATAATGTGAGCTGTGTTCCCAGGTGCTGACCACACGACAGTCATCAGCGTAGCAGAAACAGCGAGCGGGAATCTCAAGGGTTCACTCAGAGGGAATGACGCCATGTTTAAGAGACTCATTACCAGAAGAGCAAACAAGGCTTGTCCAAGTTATTCTTTGAATTCAGGTGTGAAAGAAGAAAGAGGCTTATAGAAGCACTGGGATGTGCCGCTCCAGCACAAAGACCAGTGCCCGTGTTCAGAGCCAAGGATTTCTAAGGGGAGGCGACCTGGGCCAAGGTCCTAAAGGTTCCAACAGGCGTGAGCACACATGCCACGCTGCTGAGAGAGTAAGACACTGTTATTCTTACCACTGTCCAGTCAGTCTAGCCCTTTGTTTTTCCAGGGATTAATATAGTTTTCATAGCCATAAGGAATAAGACACCTCATTAACTAATTACATACATATATATTTCCATCTTTTGCTATCTTTCAAAATAACAAACAGATAAGTGAATATTTTATTTATATAGAAATTTAAGGCATAGCCCAGTTCTGGAAACAAAACAGACACCCAATAAGCATAGCTCTTGAATGAATGAGTATAAAAATAAGAGAATGGCTGCTTCTTAAGAAAACACAAAAAATCCTTATATTCTCAGGTTCAGATACACACAGAAAACCAGCACAATGGCCATGGCATTCGATGCCATGAGCGGTGATTACATACTTGCTGTGTGCACGGCTCTATGCCCAGCCTGTTCTGGGGCCACCGCTGCAGGGGGTCTATGAAAAAGCAAAACTGACGTACCGAGCATTTATTCTGGAAGGCAGTGCCGGGCACCAGTGGCATCGCGCAGAGCAGATGTGGACCATTTCTATTGTCATGGAAACTTCTATAGAAAATTCTGACTTAGAGCTTCCTCTTTGCACGTAATGGACACACACACGATGTACGTGTAAAATGCCGATTTCCCAAAGAAATGTCAACAGTGGGGTGATCAACATCCTTGCAATGAAAAAATAAAAGTTACCTTAACTGATTAAGTGGGACTAATTGATCCACGTTGTTTAAATATTCCGTAAGCCTCTATACATCTCAACCATGTAGGACCAGCCTTTAGCCCAAAACACAGTGGTCCAAGGTGCTAAGAATTGTTCCCATGTGCTCTTCCAGGTGGAGGAGGTGCTGGCCATGCTCAGATGTCACAAGCAAATGGCAACTGAACTAAGGTCACTGATACCAGAGGAATGCAAAAAGAACCAGGGAGGATACAACCCTTAATTATAGCCTGTTTTCTAGTTTTTCAGCATAGAGCTTACCTGTAGCTGACCCAGGTGCCAAGAGCTAGAAATAGCAGCTCTTGTCACAGTCTGTCTGCTCACCAGGCTCTTTGCTGGTCAAAGCGACTCTGGCCTGGTAGGGACATCTACCCAGGCTCTCCCTGGCTCTTTCCATCACAAATGGCCCACTGCCCCATTGGCCTCAGTTCTGGAATCCAACTACCTGTTCCTTGAGCCATAAATTTAAGTGTATTTACATAGGCACCAAAGACTGTCTGGTTCCAAGGACGCTATTTTGCTCCCTTCTTCCTAGAAGCCAGATTAGTAAGTCATGCTGGCTGTAGGATGTAAGCTGAAAGAGGCAATGCTCAATTTAATCTAGATGCACAAAGTATTGACAGGTGCCTTCATCAGGGCTCAAAATTCCTAATTATTGATGGACTATTTGCACTCAGAAACTCTGGTCTGCATAGGATACCTGTGTACTCCTAATACATTTACGGGTTCTGATGGTTTCAAGCCTACATTACATTACAAAAAAGGCAGGACTGTGTATAGTGGACACTCAGGGACCAAGTGAATCTGAGAAAACTGGCATATGCAGGATGGATGTCCCAGTCTGGACAGGCTCCTGTGATGACAACGGGGTCCAAACTACTCTCCTGAAAAATGGAAATTGAGGTTAAACCTCAAGAGTCAACCCATAATAATTTCAGTCTCGTGAAATTATTTAAATCCATGGAGGGAAAAACACATGAAATTCTGAGAAAGCTGCTGAATGTGGAACTAACAATTAGCTGGATGAGGTATCATTTTCCTAAAACTCTTAGCTTATAAGGAAACACACACCCTCTGAGGAAATACTGTTGAGTATCGGAGGTTCTTGCCCATCATAAAAAGCATGTGACATCCCATCGATACCTAATTGTATTAGTTATTCTACAGGGGTTCCAGGAAAACTGATGGAGAGGACCGTTAGTATTGATCAACGTCCTGAAATCTCCCTGTCCATTGTTTACTGAACTGGTCAATTATCATTGAATTTTTCATTTTGAGTTGAAATGGAAAATTAACAGAAATCAAGAAATTTTGTAAAACATGTTACTAATGAATTAAGGAGAACTGAGATTTCAGTGTCACAAACACTGTGTACTCATTGCTTGTTTTTTTATGGACATAATTTTTTTTTTAACGAATGGATGTTGCTATTACCATTTCAATCAAAATCGTCTTCCTTTGCCCTCTTTTCTCAAATAAAATAGAATAGGAACAATGTTAATTTCCCTATTATCTTACATTTATAATTGCCTCTCTCAATGTTAGAATATCAATTACCACTAAATCCTAATATCCTAAGTTTTATTTCTCTGATTTCATGAGCCAGAATTTAAAATACCTAGTGACAAAATTTACATGTAATTGTTTCAAATTTTAAAAAATGAAAAAACCTTTTTTTAAAATAAAGTGTATTATTGGTCTCAAAATAGAGAATCCATAAAATGAGTTATTTTTCAGGTAGATAACATGAAGTAATATCTCCTGAATAATAGACGCTAATGATGGAAGCAGCAAATTTTAAAATGTGCATAACCCAGAAATGCCAAGATGTACCAGAGAAGACGCGGAAGCAATCCAGAAGTAACAGTTCATATGGAAGCATCGCGTGAGAGTGACATGCATGTTAGGATCTGGGGGCAACAAAACTGTTTGCCATGCATGCAGGAAATTTGCTTTCGAGAGCTCACTTTTGAGAAACAAATCTGGGCTATGTTATCAGTAAGTAGTGGGGTGGGTGGCAGAGGGGAGTAGGAGGCACGCCAGGCAATGAAAGGGCAGTGTCCACTTCATCACTGCAACCGGAGATAGAAGAGATTGCATCTCGGGAGCACCACATGCAGTGGGTCCTTCAGTTCCTCTCTGTACTATTTATAGGATGCAAGACATCAAGTGCATGATTTGTAAATGAAATATCGGTCAAGAATCTTTTTATTGCCTAGGTCAATTCACTAAAATTAAAGGAAGATGCGTGTGTCTCTTAATCTTAGAACTCTTTTTATTTTATCATTGCTTATTTTTTTTTAGCAACACTTACTTTTTAAAATCATTACCTACTCTGGCCAAAAAGAGTCAACAAGAAGAACAATTTTAATCGATTTTAAGGACTCCAATAGAGCTGTAATTTGCCTTATAAACCACGTCACTATGCCCCAAATTTACAGCAACATGTG
The DNA here is from genome assembly GCF_036562045.2 of Rhinolophus sinicus. Lineage (NCBI taxonomy): Eukaryota > Metazoa > Chordata > Mammalia > Chiroptera > Rhinolophidae > Rhinolophus > Rhinolophus sinicus. The sequence goes on from NC_133758.1 coordinate 1,413,129, forward strand.
ATCTTTAAATATACTGTATATCACTTTCCTGATGGTCATGCAATTAAGGATTGGACACATGAAACAGACACGACCACAAACAGTTCTCAGAGGGAATGCGGTGTGTCAGGGAAGACAACCATAATTTAGGACTCAGGTCAACATGATTTTAATGCTACATTCTTGTAAAGATTAAGCCCCCAAATGTCCTACTCTGAGTCGGATCTTTTCTCTGGTCAACAACACAGGTAGAAAAGAAGGAAGTATAAAAAGAAAACATAGGAAAAGACTAGCAAGGGAAACGGAAAGAACTTTGCAGGTTTCATAAAATGTGAGTGCTTAAACGATTTTATAAATAACCAGTTTTAACAATACAATGTTAACTACCTACAAAACAGAAAATGTCAATCACGACACTACTTGTTAACCTCTACCCCACCCAATATTTCTGTAATTTGAGGCATTACATTCATTGACTGAAATTTTAGAATTGTATTCAGATACTGCATCATATGTGCAAAAAATTTAAATTCCATGTGTTAGTTTTATGGCAAACATTGCTTTTATTTCTACTGAACTTACCCAGGGGCATGTTCTTGAAAGTGTAATTCAAAGTATTTAATGAAGAAATTAGATTGCCCATAACTATTTATATTCCCAACATGCTACTAATCTGAAAGGATTCTTATTCATATATTAGATATATTATAATACTTATCAAAAATATAACCTAAGTATTTTTTGTGGAATTATTTGATCATTATTTGTTTTTCTAAGTTTGTGGCTCCATGAATTCAGGGACCGTTTGCTTTTGTTTTATCTCTAGCTTCTACCTCAAGGACTAGAAAAGGGTAGAGAGTCGATCCAGACTAACTGAATAAATCAACGGATAAGTTAATCTTCACATTCTTTCTCCAAATATGTCAACTCTCATGTTGCCAATACTCCTCTTCCTCAATATACTTGTATTATCAGAATGGATTACATTATACAATATATTCTGTAATGTGTGTGTATATACAATGTGCTATGTATTGTGTATATAAATGTATATGTATGCATGTGGATTCACATGGACAAATGTATGTCCATGTATATACTCGTATGTGTATATACTATGTGTCAAATATATTCCACGTAAGTACGTACATGTATGTTATGGACAGGCTTTTATGTATCCGCATATGTGTGCACATAACCTATTATATATTGTACCTATATGTCTTCATAATGTGTTATTCTCACTATATAAACATAAGCGATTTTTATGTAAATTTTGTTTATTTACTTACTTTCCACACAGGCTAAAAAACTGTGCATTTGCAAACCGCACAGGTGGAGGAGTAGTCATGTAGCAAAAGAGTACAAACACTACCAAGCATGGCATTCATAACCAATAATTGTGTTCTTCAGGCCACCCAGGAGGGAAGTGATTCATGTGGATGTTGACACATTCAAACAGTCCAAGTGACTAAGAGACCCCATAGGCCTGCGGGGACCTCCATGGCCAAAAGGGCAAAGCAAAGCTCCCCTGAAACTTGGAAACGTGAAAGCCTCTGTTTTCTCTCAAAAGCACTGTATCAGTTACCTCCGCAGGTAAATGTGAGCGCCGGTGCAGACTGCTTAGCTCACCTGATTGGACCTAATGGGGGCACACGCCCTGGCTGCAGTCATGGACCACCTGAGCAAGGGTGTCCTGACACGGAGACGCTCCATGCTGCCGAGCCAGAGCCCCCAGTGCCGGAGCCCCCAGCCAAACTGCCTGTGCCGTCCTCATATCACTCTCCCTTCTCAGTATTGTGGCTTCCCTGCACGCCAGAACTGCATTAGGCATCAGAGATTGAAGCTAGAATGAAACCCACACTTGTTTCTACATTTGCTCTGATTCTCCTGCACACTTAATCAGCCACTTCCCTTTATGGTTAAAAGGGCTTATATTTTTATAGAGATCAACCCCATAAAAATTCACTTTAAGTTCCTATCAAAATTATTTTGCCTAGTTAGAATTATTTTCATCAACCCAGTAAGTGTATCTAGGACTTAAAGTTTGTAAAAGCATTTTCTTAATAACAGAAGCTGACTCAAAATTCTTCTATTTTTTCTTCACATTGGATCTATACTTTATATCATTTTAGCACTCAAAACATTGAAATAGTCCCACTGAGGTACAAATTATTCGTTAGTTTCAAAGGAACAAAATCTTAGTCCATTTTGACTGGAATTTATGTCTGGTTAAAACATGGCACCCAACATGTATTTTTGAAAGACATCGTGAATTCATGAATAAATGTCTTTTTTATATGAGAACATTGAGACAGAGTGAAAATGTAAGATATTCTAGAGATGAAAAGACTGGAAGATTCTGGAACTCTGTATCACTTTATTTCCACAGTGCCTTTTACTGTCATCATGCTTGTGCAAAACAAGGCATGGTTTGAAGCATTTCGTTTTGAAAATGTTTTGTCTCCATTCTGTTTTTATCCAGACATTGAAAGAGCCGATGGAAGTGTAGGAGAGAGAGGGAAGGAGACGAGAGCAAGAAGACTCCTACTGCAGGAAGGGCTGGGGCATTGGTTAGCACCTGCGTCCCAGGTGGTGTACAGGTGTGTTCTGAAACGGAATAGGGATGATTGGGAGGCTCTGCCATGATCACACAGACACGGGCCACCTACATATCGTGTGTTGATTTCATCTTCTGACTGGTCAGTTTGCTTTAGGTGAAAAATAATTTCCACTTGGATTTCACTATTTATAATGGGCAATTGTAACTGACACTGAGAAAAAAAAAATTTATGAAAATAAATGTGTAGTCAAAATATCCTTGCACCATTGCTCTTAGGTGACTATTTTAATAATAGCCATCTTGCCCTCAATTATGTCTAAAGAAAATGTATCATATATTAGAGAAAAGCTCCTAGCTATATATTTTTTCAACTTATTTCATTAAGCATAGAAGATATTTAACCAACAGTATGTTTCTGTTTTAACAGTTAACATAAGCATGCAGTTTAGGTCATAAAGCTTCCCTTCTACTTGTAAGATAGACATCTTTAACTTTTTATGGACATAAATTATTTTTCATGCTTTCATATAGAAATAATTCCTGTTAAGCACTAAAAATGACGTAGAGGATTTCCAAAATGCAAATTCAACATTATTGAAACTGTGTTAGTTATGTCACCTTAGTCATTAGAATAACTAAACATAAGTGCTGTGATATTTTTATTTCATTTGAACACCTATGAGATACTTGAAATATAAAAATTAATCTGAGTAAAAGATGGATATGAATAAAATTGTGATTTTTTGTTGTTGTTAACAGTGTAGCTCGTATTGCACATTCATGTGAGTAATTAGAAATGAAATTCCTAAGTTAAATCACATTTTGATGATGAAATTTGTTGTAAAAACTGCTGTGGATTTAGCTCTGCAATTTTTATGGAATCGTCCTGTCTGTACAAATGATGCTTTCTGAGCCAAGCAGACCTGTTTTCGGCCATCTCAAGTGGGCGCCCCTGGCTCCAGGATCCTACACTGGTGTAATGCTGCCATCAAATGGAACAAAGCAGTACACAGAGTGGATTCCTATGTGCTTTCAGAAGGAATAATTCCTTATGTAAAAGGCACATTTAAAATCCAAAGACACTGATGCATACACCCACACACATTGTGCTACGTGGTTTGTCTTCCATGGAGAGAAGACAATTAGGGTGAGGCAGACATGTCCTTGTATGTCGCAGCTGGTGAGAAAGGCAGCCTCTGAGTGGATTAGGGCAGTTATTGTGTGTGCACATAAATGTCAGCATTTACCTGAATGAAAACAGTAGAAGCTAAAATTGAGAACACGCCGCTTGCTACTAAAATGGCACTAAAACACATTTCTAGGAAAATTCCATACGCAGAGGCTACCCCCTACTGCTTCCGGCAGAAACTAAGTTTAGAAGCTGTGAGTAAAGATAACAGTAGCAATAATATCCTTAATGAGGACAAACATAAATTATGATTTGTCATGTGAGATATACTTGGAAACTCAGTGGAGAGCTTGTCTTCATCATCCCCTGCCAGCTGCGCTAAGAAGTGCTCTAGGCTCAAAACCGGTTAAGCTTCGGTCCTTGAATTCTGTCATCGGCGCTGTAACCTTCTGTGTTTCTGAGCTGGTTACATTGTTCAAGACTCATTCATGACAGTAGATCAAGTGACTCCAATTACTCTGTTTGCGTTCATGAAAAGAAAGATTTTAAAATATTTTTAACAAAAATGGACAATCATTTCTGTTATTATGAAGAAAAGATAACCTAAGCCTCTTTTCAAAAATTGTAATAACACACATTTTAACACAAAGACTATTTTTTCTTCACATTTTGGAATTTAGTTCAATATTGAAATACCAACTTTTCATAGGAACCTTATTCATTAATTCTAATTTAAACAATATGCATTTTATTCATTTTTGTGACAGTTAAAATATATATCAATTATTGATAACTTAGAATCGGGAGTCTTTTAAGAAATAGGATAGATATAAATGGTATTAAAGTAGAAAATATATATTCCAGTGGTCATATAGACTTATGTAGAAATATATATATATATATATATATATATATGTGTGTGTGTGTGTTAAAATATATCTTCTTACATGTGGTCTACCTTTTTCAACATAAACGTTTAATTTTCTAGTCAATATGTGATATTGAAGACACTAAAATTGATAGTAATATATCTATAAAATATTTTATCTTATATTTATATAAACTTCAACACTATTCTTAAAATTTACACAATAATAATGTCCATCATGTATTATTTGCATAGTTATGTGTTCTATTTATTCTTACATAAGAATTATTGAACTATTTTGATAAATGGTATGTCTGGAAGTATATTATTAGGTACCAGAGAGTATAATTGTTTTTACTGAAGTACAGCATTGGTTAATAAGAAAGCGTGCTCTTTTTCAAAGGTTACAGTGCCAATCAGGATGGGCAACAGAGTAAGCATTTTTCTGCAACAAGAAGGTACTATAAATCACATCATTCTCAGCCTGTGATTGGTTCTGTCCTCCATTCTAAATTTCCTTTTTCATGTGGATTTGAGTCAGGCCACAATGTTATTTTAATTTAGGTTTCTGTATGTGGTACATGCTCGTGTCAGGTAAATACACAGCTGAATTCAGTGGCTCGCAGCAACCTTTTATCTTCCCTGCAGACCTGCAGCTCACAGCGTGCAGCGCTGGCCTGAGCCGTTCCAGATTGGACAGGTCCTAACTGAAAGTCTCTATCAATCTTTAACGCCAACGTCATTATCATCATCATCACAATTGTATATTATTATAATATGTTATTGCTGCATACATCTTCTGTTTGCCTTTCCCCTTTCAGAGCAGTGTTTAGGCACTTCCCCGATGCTGGTGTGTGTGTAGGTTAAAGAAACGGTGACACCTGAATTTCCTATCGTAAGACAGGTTGTGCCCTCACGGCCTTCTGGACCTCATTCTTTGGGAGGTGTCCACCTTGCACCCGGTTCTCAAGGACAGTTTTCAGCCAGTTCCCTCAGTGCACTCTGGGAGGTGTGGCTGGGGGCTGGGGCCCAGCATGCAGCAGAGCGCACAACAGGACAAATGGGCAGTTTGTGCCAGCCACGTGACGATCTGCAAAGTAGTAGCCACTAAGCAGACAGCAGATTTAAACACACGAATATAACGACAGTATCATGTAGATTCAAGAAAAGTGTTGGGTTGGTTTTGACCTTTCTAATTCTAATTTTTAGTAAAATGTGCAGCCTTTATATAGTAATTAGTATTAATAAGTGTGCAGCTACTTATATAATCATACCCCTGTGTATTTGTCTGTACGTGTGCACATATTTGTATATTTATGTATGTGCTAGACAGATGTTTTGCTTTAGGTAACATCGCCTTGATTTTTAAAGTAAAGACTGAAAAAAACCTGTGATCAAAATGTAAGTGCATCAGGGATCAGAAATGTTTTTATAGTATATACCTATCAATCATGGCTTAGGATAGATTCCAGTAATTATGCTAAAACGACTATTTTCTTCCTATTTACAAATTGAAACGCTTTTTAAATTTTTTGTATCAGTTTGAACTTCAGTATTTGTGCATTTGGCTGCAATGACTGTACCCCCGCTACAGTGTGCACTACTGCGAATGATCCGTGCAACAAGACAGAGATTTTAATTGATAGCGATTAGTGAACTTTCCAAATCTGTAAAGCTTGAGCAGGCTTAAGCTTCCAATAAACGCCAGTGTCTATTTTTGTCCTTCAGCCTCTATGTAACAGAAAGCCAAATGCATCAGCCTGCAGCTGCAGCAAACGCCGGAAAAGGGCTTTTGTTCCACCTACAGCGTCGTAGGAGGCCTGTGGGGGGAAGGTTTTGAGACCGCCGTTTACATTTTCTATTTGATACTCTCACAATAGGGAGGCAGAGTTGGCATCTCACAGAACGATGTTCCGATAGCTGTCAGGTCCTTGTCACTGGGGTTGGTGTGAGAGGGAGAGGCGGCGACACTATTATGTCCAGGCCATGCACGTGCCTCAACAACACGGGCTGCAGATTGTCACCGAGACCGCACAGTGTGCGGCGCTGGGAGGCGCGGTGCGGCCGACGGGCCTGCGGGAGCGCCACCGCCTCCAGGGAGCCCTCGCTGGCAAGGAGACGTCCGCGCGCAGTGTAGCCTTGTGCTCTATTTTGTAGTTCAAAGTGTGCGTGCATTGGGGCTTCAAGTCCCTACGCTGGAAATCAGGGACACATTTTTATAGCACCAATTAAAAGAACCTGTGATCAAAATTTGTGAAATGTATCAGGGATCAGACATATTTTTCTGATAAAATTATTAGGAAAATTGCATTTCCCTGCTCTTAAAGTTTTAGGAAGTCATTTCTTATATTTTAAACCCATGCTCTCCAACTTGAATTAAGAATGTGAAAAATAAAATAAACAACCCTGGATGAGATCCCTGATGAGAAGGGTAAGTTCACCTCGCTGGTTCAAAAATGTAATCAGAGGACTCCTGGACTTTCTATGATTAATAATTTGAATTAAAATAGCCCTGGAGGTCCGGCCGGTGGCTCAGGTGGTTGGAGCTCCTAACGCAGAGGTGGCCGGTTGGACTCCCACATGGGCCAGTGAGCTGCGCCCTCTACAGCTAAGATTGTGAACAACAGGCTCTCCCTGGAGCTGGGCCACCTTGAGCAGCCGGAGGTCAGTGTGAGCTGCCGTTAGCTGCCGTGGCCTACTGTGTGCTGTCATGAGTGGCCCGTGGCCAGCGTGAGTGGCCAGCAACCATCGTGAGCTGCGGTGAACTGCTGTGAGCAGCCAACCCACAACTGGCCTCAGCCCGGGGGGCGCAAGGCTCATAATACCAGCGGGAACCAGGGAGCTTTGTCCTACACAACTAGACTAAGAAACAACGGCTTGAACCTGAGTGTGGGGAAAGGGGAGGCAGAAGAAGGGGGCGGGGAAATAAATAAAATAAATAAATAAATGAAAGAAACAAGTGCAACAAATACACCATTTCCCCTGTATTTCCAGACATTTAAAAATATAAAAAATAAAATAAAACAGCCCTGGATTTGGAAAACCACCAGGAAAGCTGGTGGACGGAAAGGCCGTTCTGAGGCCCACCTGCTGATGCATGTTTCCTACTCACTCAGACCTAGTCCTTGTAGTAAAAGAGGAGTTTCGGGGACCCTGCTTCTCGCTCTCGGGGTCTCACAGGCCTGATCTAAATCCCAGCAGGACCTGGATCTAAATCCACCTACAGACGCAACTGTAACACCCTCTGTTTCGACTGCAGACATGGGGGAGAGCCAAGAAAAAGAGGGCAGAGCTACACATTCGAGCCCGTTTGAAGCTGGGGTTCTCTTTGGGGTTCATCAGTTGTGTAAAGGATTCAGTTGTTGGGGAAATTCTGTGCCCACTACTGACCCTCTGCTTCAGGATCACTGGGTGCCCAGCACCTGCCCCGTTTCCCCCTCCGTTCTCTCTCCAGGTGTCTCCCCGTCCCCTGCATTCGTGGCACAGCGCTGAAGACACACAGCACAGCAGATGCTCATGGGGTTATAATCCGGCAGCTGCCTGCTGGCTGGGGACCTATGACAGCCTGGGTGTCACTCAGGGAGCCCCAGAACCAGGGCAGTTAGTGAGGGAGTCTGCCAGCTTCCCCCACACTGCTGCTGTTCCATTTGCTGGCAAAGCCTGGCCCCTGGGTTCTTGCCATAATTCTACCTTCACGCCCACACCCACCCTTAGGATCTGATGATGGTCAGCGTCGCTCCTAATACGTCACACTTCGGAACGCGTTTGCTTGAGTCAACCCTTCCTCACCTGCGGGCAGAATTCCCCGTAGGACCCGTCAAACCCGAGTCGTGGCTGGTCCACCTGCTGGGTCCTAATCTGGACCTGTTGGCCCATCCACAGTCTCAGCTCCCATGTGATCACCCCCCCCAATCGACTTTTCCTATAAACCTACACTGTTTTCACTGTGCGCTCCGTTCACTCAATCTATTAGCCTCTATATAGTTACATTTGACTTTCTGAGATAAAGGATAAACTCTAAAGCACTCACTGAACGTAAAGCATTCTTCACACTGAGCATTGTAATCAACCACTTAAATACTGTCCGAGACAACGCCCAGACTCCTGGGCCTGCTCGCCTGTGCTCCTAGTCTCCAAATCAATGCCCTGACCATCGGCCAGCGTTTCGGATCTCAGTCCCCTGTTCGCAGTCTGCACCACATCACACTAAAACCTGCTGCGAAATTCACTGTGCCCAGTGGTTCTCCAGTGACCTCATTGAAAATTCTGTAACTCCAAGAAGCATTGCTAGTGTTCAAGCACTAAGCCCTGTGTCCGGCACACAGTAGGTTTTTGCTGAATGTTAGTTCATGAGAACACTTTCCCTCCCGCCAAGTCCACACTGTGTCCGCCCACTCTCACTCTTAACTGAAGGCTCATCTACACTGTGAAAACTGGTCTACACGGCCCCGATGAGCAGGGTGCCATGCTGAGCACCTGTGCTTATCCCAACTCTCTGTTAAAGTCAGTCTAGGCCCTGATAGGTTACGCAGTCCTTTCATCAGCCTTGGTTGAAGAATGATTAGTTTAATTCAAAAGCTAATAAATTCGTAAATATACTCTCTGCTATGTAATTTCAGAGAAGGTGTCAACTTTCTATTTGAATAGCGTCTTAACAGTTTTCTTAGTTCATTCTGAAGATCACTGAAAATTAACCCGTTTTTATGCGGCAGGTGCAACCATATAAGACTCTAGTTCAAAAGAAAAAAACTGTAAAACTCAGTCCTTCAAGGGAAAAACGTGTGTGTCTCTCAGCTCCGTACTCAGGGTCCTGCACATGCCTCCCGCCCTTTTACTCTGCTTCCTGAGAAAGTCATTTACTTCCCCAAGCAAGGACCTCGTGCGGTGCCGTCTCTCCTTGCTCAATAAACTCTCCTCTCCGCTTGGAGCCTCCATCAGCACTTCTCTGTGAAGCTCGCCCTTTAATCCAATGACGATTTCTCCTGGTAACCTACTAAAGCAACCATCTAAGCCACCGTTGTTTCAGCCAGTGTGTATCGTTGTCTTAGTGGCTACCTAATTATTCTACGTTTAATAAAACAGTGTAGGATTAGCAACCAGGGCACATCTGGGTTTAATTCTGGCTTTGTTATTTATTATCTGTATGAAGTTGAGTAAGTGATTTAACCCCATCGAGGGCCCTTTCTAGATCTACAATAACGGAGATTATGACTTCATCGTGTTGGGGAGAGATGACTTAATTATACAAGGAAGTACTTTAACGCATAGTACGTGCTTGCGAAACCTTAGTTCCTTTTTCTTTTCTCAGGAGAAACAACTTGGGGTGACTTATTTCCCTTTGTAGCTGTATCACCCAAACCTAGCACAGTGCTTGCATGAGGAGGAAATGTCTACTGTAAATAATTATGAACAGAATCCAAAGGCATTACATTTTAGTAGATATGTCAATTTAGATGCCTTTGTCCAAATAATGAACTAAAAGTGTTTAAGGAAAATACACACACACAAACTTAATGCATATATAATGACTAGAATAATATCATATTACCTAGTATAATATTATCCCAATTTCTTTCATTCAAATGAATCTTCAAAACCCCATGTGATTTATAGATAGATGTTGACTTTTATAATAAAAACAAAAATAACACATATGTTATAAAAATATTTTTCTTAGATTTCAGGAAAAAAAATATCTTAGAATAAAATATTTAATCATAGGGTAAAGTTTTGCTTGTGACTTTTTTTTAAATTAAGCCTAAATTAGTAATAGCATAAGTTGAACCCATTTTCTTAAGGAAGTTTAATACATGTATTCCTTCAAATTAATAGGGCTCCATAAACAACTATTAATTATAAGCACTAATTTGATGTCTGTATTTTAATACAATTTGGGCATTCTTCTAAGCTTCCATACTGAAGCCTCCAAGCCCCCTGATGGTGCTGGTGATGTCCCCATCAAGGCAGCCAGCGAGGAAACTCACTGTGGACAGAGCAGCCCGACCCACTGTTACCGGGATGACCATTTTGCATAAAGGTGACCCTTTAAAATAACTGATGCCTGAACTAGCAGACAGGGCCTGCGTAGACATCAGGAACTGAGTTAGGATGCAAATGTTGTCTGGGGCTCCGGTGGGGAGCACACTCCCGTCACAGCCCTCTCTGTGTCTCCCTAGGTCACTGGGGTCATTTCTTTACCATAAATTATCTCTACCTGCTCATCGCAACAGTGGTATCATTATTTTTTTATATACATTTTTTTGCTTTTGCACATTTATATAATTTTATCAGATTGTTGCCATGAAAAATCATAGCTGGCTGGCAGGGACCTTTCAAATAACTTTGGCCAATCCTCTCACTTTACAAATGAGAAGACTGACATTTAGTTCAGTTTAGCTGTTTCGCCTAAGAAAACCTGCCACCGTTTTCCTGTATACATTTTACGTGTCCCTAGATAGAGTCACTTGAGGGCAGGGCTGTGGCAGTTCATCTCCATGCAACCTTAGGAGAGCACGTGCCATCCAGTAGAAACATTTTAAGTCGAGGCTGAAGAATTTAAAGGGCAAATCAAATGTAGTTACACCAAACTCGGGCAATGATACGCAGCTTTACTCAGATTTATCCAGCTTATGTTATCAGTCAACATAGCAATATACAACCAATAGATGACAGGGTTTAACCGATGGCACTAAAATTGTGTTTCTTTGACCCCTAAGAAGTCCATGAGTTAATTTCAAGATTTTTTCTAAGTCCTCCGAATTATATTTGAATTTCTGAGTAAGTCGGCATTTTCTAAAGAAAGAGTCTGTTGCTATCATCAGATTTTTGAAAGGGTGTGTGAACCGAAGATAGCTAAGGACCCATTGATTATCACCATTTCTTTAAAAAGAGGGCACTTGAAGATGAATGGGGTCCTTTCCCTCTTGCAGGACCCTCAGGTGCTGTAAGGCAAAAGTCTCGCAGGCGTTTACCTGCCTTGGCAGTCACAAAGCCATGAGGCCTGTTTGGGGTCGCTGAGGCTGGGTGACTGGAAAAACAACCGAAATCAAGAGATAAAAGCAGCGTAGCAAATTCCAAAGGAAGGAATCTGATAAAATTAAAGTGTAATAGACACTTCAAACTGTGTGATCTGACCTAATAAGTTATTAATAGGGAACCATTACTCCTCATACATTTTTTATTAGGAAGGCATTGCCTTTTCGTCAAGATTAGTGGATTATAAAATATTTGTGCTACACAATATAAATGACCCTACCTATTAATAAGTCTCTGGAAAGATATGCTTAAATTGAATTACATTAGGAGGAGAAGTGCCAACAGAAAATTAGGCATAATTAATGGGAGCACATAAATAAACCAGAAGTGGGGGAAAGGACATTCTTCCCATTGATCATTTCCAGAATTAATTGCCGATATGCTCAATGACGCACCAACTATTACTGTTTGCATAAGGGCTGTTTCATAGAAGGTGGAATTCCTGTGGCTATGAATATGCACTGTGATTTATAGCTGCCAGAGCACTGGCTGGACTGCTTCTCTCTAATCAGGGATCATAATTTTTTAGAGGCAGAAGCTCCCACTGAAACCCAGTAGTGCCAGGAGGGCTCATTGTACCTTGTGTCACTGACGCAGACTGTTGGTCCCCCGACTTGACGGTGCTGCTCCTGCTGAGCTTGGAGAAGACCCCACAGACATCGTGTGGAGACGGGCATATGGCGACATCACTGTATTTCCGGCAGGGGCCACGGCCAGCAGCGCCCCTCCTGCTGGGACTGCATACAGGACGTTATGGGTCACATCTCGTTCCCGTCGTAGGTCATGTGAGCGGATCACCTCCATTTGCAAACATGGGTAAGGCTCCCCCACGTCACAGACCGCGAGCTGTGCGGTCAACAGCGCCCGGTCCCTGTGGAGGCCGGAAGTCACCGTCTGCGACAAGTGCAGTGTGTCCTTGGGGCTGCGCCGCGCTGACTCCGCGACGCACTGAGCGCTGCTCGTCGTTCACAGCATCAAACAGCGCGACTCTCCTCGCTCACAGGAAGCGCGTCTGACTCACAAACGCCCACCACGCGGTTTGAAACCATCGCCAGGGCCAAGAACTGAAGCGAGTCAACAGCGTCGTACTTGCTGGTCCCTTTGATTAATGAAGAGCAAATGCGCTGGAGCCACGTTCAGGGCCGGGACGCGGAGACGCCGGAGGCTCTGCAGCCGGGACGCCGTGTGACGTGGTCCCCAGCGAGCCAGGGCCGCAGGACGCCCGCGGGATGCACGCGCGGCGGGGACACTGGCGTGGGGCGCGCGCGGGGCTCCGTGGCCCTTCGCTTTCAGGTTCAGCCAGGTACGTTCTCGTGATAGTTTGAGGGCAGATCCCTCGACATAAGAGAGTTATTGCCACTATTCCTAAGGTATGAGACGAAGTGCTTTTATGGTGGAGAAACGGACTCTGAGCACTTACATGGTGCGCGCCCCCCGGGAGCCTCTTAGAAATAGTCTGTTCCCCGCACGAAACTTCGGAGAAAGTTAGACAAAGGGCAAAGGTCACTCCAAACTTGGGGGGAAAAAAAGCTCAGTGCTTTATCTGAAGGGGAAGGATGAAGTAGCACTCCACTGGGATTTAATTGCGTTTCTTGGCCATAGCAGCTTTACCTTTTAATTTCAAATGTCTTGGTTTTACTTTTCAGTTGCCTATGTTTTTAGTCAGCTGTTCTCGGAAATGCCCTGACGTTGGGTCCAGGCGCAGGAAAGCCGCGGTGGAGATACAACTGCTCCTGCGCGGGGTCTTTCGTGGAAGGCGCCTGGAAATGTGAGGGGGGGGGGGCTCCTTACCTGACCAGAGCTGAGGCCCAGCTCGGCAGCAGTTACCTGACCCCAGAAGACGCCCTGCTCCTCTCTGAACCTCATCCCCCACCCCCCATGTCAAGTAAAGAGGCTGGTGCGATTAGCCTACCCTGCTCTGTAACTGACTTACTTAATTTTAGCCACAGCCTGCTGTGTTCTTAAAGGAGTTAGTGAAGGGAATACATGTCTATGGGCCCCACCAGGAGAGGTTAAAAATAAATGAGTGTGTACAGGTGTAGCTCTGTGCCCTGTGGAAGAGGCTGCAAAAGATGGTCAGGTATCCTGGTGGGCGGAGCGTTCTAGGGACCTGGTTACCTGAGCCTCCTACGGCCGACGGGCGGCCAGGTGCGCAGAGACTAGTGACTAGGGAGCTGCGTCCGGCTAACGCAGGGGCTCCGTCTGCTGCCCAGGGCGGTTTCCTCATCCTCTCAGCACAGGGGAGCCCACATCCGTCCAGCTCAGTACACCATCCTTGCACGTATGCTAACATGTGTGTGCTGCGTCATTTGCAGGCAATCCTGGGGCTGACGGGTGAGAATATGGCCCAGTGTTGGCCAGGCCATCCAGCTGAACTCTGGCTCTCTGCTGTTGAGCAAAACGCAGGGCGCGGTGATTAACCTCCCACATGAGGATAATGCCCTGAAAGCAAGAAGATGCATTCTAGTCCCCCACTTGTAGTTCTGCTTTCCTTGGTTTCAGTTACCCACGATCAACCATGCTCTGAAAATATGAAATGGGAGCTTCCAGAAATAAACAACTGGTAAATTTTAAATTGCAGCTGTTCTGAGTAACATGATGGACTCTCCAGCCATCTCACTCCATCCCGCCATTATTAATAAGGGTGCCTTGAACAGTGATGCTGTGACAATCAATCTGATAACCCAGACCACTACTAAGTGACTAACAGGGGGATAATGGTGGTGGGGGGGCTACAGAGTGCTGATGTGGGATTTAACCTCAAGTCCACTGAGAAACTTCCTCCACTACGCCTCCGTTGTGAAAAAGATATTCACGACATAGATTCAGATCATTAGAAAGACGTGTTTTTGTATTTTACATTAGGTCTGGATTCTAGTCTGCATCCTCCAAAGGAAAAAATACATCTGGATTTGCTGACAATAGTCACCAGTTTGTGACACGCTGTTACAGCGCTCTAGGTGAACTATGTCTTAATCCACTTAAAAACACTGCTGTACAACAAAAATACATCTCTTCTCTGGAAAGACTAAGCTTTGGAAAGTTCAATCTTGAACGAGGGGGCAGCGTCAGTGAACAGAGACACCAGGTTTCAGATCCTTGTCAGCCAGGCTGGTGGCTGAGACAGAGGCTGCCTCTCTGTCCGACATCTGCCTGTGGCCACAGAATTTGTTTGGAGAGGTGGAATTTGGTATTGGCATCTGCCTGCCATGAAAAATGGTATCCAGATGTCAGATAACTAAGGTCAATTTAAAAAGTAAAAACATAGAAGAACATAGAACACATTTTAGGACACTTGTCTATGAGTTCTGAAATCATATGTGATGTTTATTTTCTTCTTTTGGCTTACCCGTGTTCCAATCTTTTACAAGAGTAAGCATGCCTTTGAAAAAGAGATGTTCATTTAAAAACACCTCTAACAATTTCCCTCCCTGCTTTGGCACCCACACAGCCCATGGATTTCTCCCTCCCTTCTACATCTGTGTGACTTGTCCATTCTCCACGTCTTGGGTCAGTCTGGCCGGTGGAAGATGCTTGGGATGGAACCCTCTTGAGTGCTTGAGTACTGAGGCCAGAGGACCAGACCCCCGGGGCCTGTACTGCAGCCCTGGCCGCACAGCTGAACTCACAAAGTTTGTTGCACATTGGGCTTTTCCACGGGGTTTGACAATTGCAGAAGCACCAGTGGCAAAGAGTAAATAATAACTGAGCGCCATACGACAGGGCCTCCAGCTGCTTCCTTAGTTCCCTTCCATCCTGCTGCGACTGGTCCTGCAGCCCCTCGCCCAGGAAGTGGCAGGGACAGAGGCGCCCCACCTCCTGCCACGTGACTTGCACGCTGGGTGCAAGGCGCACACCTGGCCTCTTCCTTCAGGTTTGGGCAGACTTTGTTTCCTGCATTTCTATTTAGGAGGTTCAAAAGTGCGAAAATAACATTTATAAGCCTCCATCAACATGCACACACAAATGTTACTGGGACAATATCAGTGTGTGTTCTTTTCATATAAGTCAGCACATACAAAATTAACTTTATGTCTATAAATACAAATGTAACTTTTTCCTCTAAATGCGACATTATAATCTTTAAATAAACACAAAGCTGGTATTTAGTGGCCCCTATTCAAGCATTTTTTAAATGTAAAGAAAATGTTATACTTTCTGCCTTTTAAAATATACATCTATGCCCCCTGGTAATACAGGTGAAAATTATCCTCAGTAATGTACCCAGTTGTGCAGCCCTCCCTTCTCTTGCTTTGGGCCCAGGGCCCTCTGCTGGATGTTCCTTGCAGTGCAGCTCAGATCCCTGTCTCGCAGCTGAGGGCTGGCTGGCTCCGGCAATAAAGCTTTGCCTGCCCTCTGCACACCTTTTTCTCGGGCCTCTATGTCTTCTATGTATAGAGGCTGCATTTGTCTTCTTTTTTCTTACGTGGAATAAATGCTTTGAAGACCTATAGAGAGAATATTGTCATTCTCAAGAATGATATCACAAGTGTATTGAGGTCATCTTTTTAGCAAAAAGATTCTCCTTGTATGTGACATAAACTAAACTTAATCCACTAAACCACGCTAGGGACAATATGAAAAGTGAAATCTAGGTTGACCTCTCGAAAGCTTCATCAATTTTTTTTCTTTTTATGACAAAGGAAAGCAATAACTACTGACGAGTATGGCACGCTACAAATGTGTTCCAAAATCTTACTGACTGTAACATTCCTTAGAAACATTGCTTTTTTCTCTGTATCTCATACAAACTATTATACAGAGACAATGTTTTCAAGAAGGAGAACAGAATTTCCCAGACTACTGGGATTCTGTCCACTTTGTTGCTGACAGGAGAATGGAGGAGATACGAGGGAGCCTTCTAAGATTCAGGCTCAGAGGATGAGAAGAAAACACTAGAACAGGTCCTTATTAAAATGTCTGTGTGTGGAGATTTGCACGAGGGGAGCTGAGGGTGCTCCTTGCTCAGAATCTGTCTCAGTCAGTGTCAGTTACATGAACAAATGAATCCATTCAATCTTTGAAAGTTCTGCTAAATAATGTGGGGTTCCATGACTTACCTCTTTCTTGGGGCCTGAATGTTCTGAGGTTGTGCAGGCAGGGCCAGTGGAG
Organism: Rhinolophus sinicus; assembly: GCF_036562045.2. Classification (NCBI taxonomy): domain Eukaryota; kingdom Metazoa; phylum Chordata; class Mammalia; order Chiroptera; family Rhinolophidae; genus Rhinolophus; species Rhinolophus sinicus. Next base: position 1,429,815 of record NC_133758.1, read on the forward strand.
AGAGGCGCTTGTGTGCATCCAGGTTCATTACCATTGTCAGTGGGTACGATTTGGGGGTGGCTGCATGAAACAAGGCTGACTGCTCATCACTCTACACGTCTGAGGCACTTTCACATTGTGGGCTGATTACATGTGACCCCTCACTAACCCTTTGTGGTAACCGCTGTTGGCCTAGAAGACTGTGCGGTGTGCTCACCTGGTAGGTGAGGGAGCCGCCTGCGGTCTTGTGACGCACCACGGAATGGGGCAGTGCAGCAACAATAGACTTTGGAGTGGCAATATGTTTCCATGGTGATTAAATTACGCGTTACAAGTAGAGAGCCTGGCAAAGTCTAGGAAACACAGTACATTCTCAATGAACACTAGAGCCTTTCCCTTTTTTCCAAATTTCCTTTCAAATGCCGTATTCTCTCCTCTCCCAGCTCTTCTGTTATACGCCTGCTCACCCCCACTTTCCATCTCTAGCCTTAGTGAGCTATTTGAAGCCACTTCGTTTCTTTTTACCATCAGCCATCAGCTTGAGGCCACCCCTCCCAACGATGTCCTTTCTCCCATCGTGGATTTCCTGGTATCTACCCGGAGTTGACAAGCTAGCGCAGGGGTCCGCCCGGGAAGCCCGGTTGGCCCCTCCACACTGCCTGGTCTCTGCTTCCTGACCTGCCTGCCCCTGGGTTCCCTCTCCTAGAACTTTCACACTGGACTTGAAATTTTACTTTACATTAACGACCATCATCTCCAACGGGCTCTCAGCACTTTCTGCTTCTCTCCAGCACCTCCAAAGGACGTATTTCAAGCATTTTTTTTGAGCTCCACTTTCTGCCCTCTGTGCTCTTCCCAGTTGTGGCCGTCTGTCCCAGCCGTGCTCCAAAGTCACAGACGTCGGTGCGTGGACCTCGTCCACACACCAAAGCTCCCTTGACAGCACGCCCTTCTCTAGCCCCCAGCCCTTCTCTGGCGCCTTCAACTGAGGCAGCAGAAGATGCCTCCCCGAGCTGCCTCCACTGCCACCCTCCCATATACATTCCACACGTACCATTAAACTGTGACGCTTCACAAGAAGGACGTAGGCCCCTTTGTGTCCCATCTCCTTGCCAACACCTGAAAATCATTTAGTAAGAATATGGTGAAAAGCTATGTTATGAGTGCCGTGATAATCCTCAAAATTTTCCATGCAACACAGTAACCGTCAATTTTAAGTAATCCATTGTGTATGTGTGCTGTGCATACAATGTTTTCTTGTCTTGCAGCTTAAAGTATAACTTCCTTTAAATACCACTAAACAGTATTGTTTTTAGGTAGCACGGCTCCATGAATAAGACTGCAGATTCAAACTTATTTCTTGTTTCTTGGAGACTCTACGTGTATGTGGACCTTGGGGTATGACAATTTCTGTTCATACCTAAATTCCACTTTTGTGGTATTACATAATCCAGTTAGTTTTCAAATTGTCTACTTCCCTTGTAAATGTAGTAAAGTATTTGTTTGTATCTTTTAAGAGAATGCTGTGATTTATTTGGATGTAAGATACTTGTCTTGCCTTCATGTTCCAAACTTCTAACTTCACTTCTGGGTTTAAATCTGGAAGTACCACGATAACTCAGTAATTCTGTCCTTCTCGTATCAGAAGCATAAGTATTCACTTAGACATAAAAAAGGTCCTGACGACTATTTCCTCACTTTTCAGAATTCCTGAATCGTGTCTTGTGTGGAATAATTTTTATAATACACGTATTATGTGTTCATTGAGGGATTTTGTTTTCTTTCAAAGCTACATTCAGAAAATTAAATTTTCAACCAGCCATGTGCTGAGAGGTAGCTCTTCAACTGTCACTGCCACGAGCTCCTCTTTCTTATGGTTCCATAGACCTTGATGGTCCTCGGCCGGGCTACGCAGTGATGTCACGTTGAAGAAACTCTTCTGCATTTTTCTCTGCCAATGCTAGATCTTCCCCAACAAAGCTGGAGCCAAGTACAAAGGTTGGCTGAGAATGTGTAAATGCAGACCTGGAAGGTTCATATTCTTGACTATTGAACTGATCTGATGGAATGATTTTTATTGTTAAGAAATAAACTACTGTTTTTCACCTACAAGGTCTGTGTTAGAGTCCAGAAAGCATATTTATCTGTGTTCCTACGATGGAATGCCGTTTCCCCCTGAAATGTGCATGTGGATGGAATTCTGCTGCCATGACCCATGGGGAGCTGGTGAGGTCGGGTGGCAGGGAGCCTTGTGGGGGTGCCAGTACCAGTGTCCTCTCCAGATGTGTGAGCATTTCCTGTGTCAGAAGCAAAAGGCAAAATTAGCTCCCCAAACCAAGTAACTTCTTGACTGTGCAATTTACAGGGACTTAAGTCTTTGACAGTTAAACATAAGTGTTAAATGTTCCTCTCTCAGGACGCGTCCTCCTGCCTACAGGCTTCATTTATGGTCAATTTGGTAATTTGGAGGCAGTTCATCTTTTCTTAGCTGTTCCTACGTCTGCATTTTGTTTATGCTAATTTCCTTGTTCACTTTGATAGCACTTGCTAAAATCTTGCAGCCATTCATGGAGTGAAACTATTGTGCAAAACCTTATAATTTTCAACATTCGTTACCCCCATTGTATAATGCTTACCCTGCTCACCAAGTTTACAAATGTCTACTGAACGTTTTTTCTGTCAGCTCTTTAGTAGTGATTCTAAATACCATCATCATAATTTTGTTGCCTTATTAGTTAAATTAATTATGACTTTAAAGCTTCACAATGAGTCAGTTTCACCAGTTTTATTTTAGAATGGTTGTATTCTCTGTTCACACATTTAATAATTTATGACATTGCAGGGGAGTTTATGTGACTCATCACACAATGAGGAAAGTCAATTGTAAATCCCAAAATTAGGACTCATGGCACTGATTTTCCTGTCATTCTTGCACTGTTGATTCCATAAAGCTTCCTTGATCATATATGACTTGCATATCAGTGTAATCAGCATCATCAGTGTCTGTATTGGATATGCCATTAGAGATCTAATGATTTGCTGCCACATAGCTAACTTAGGAGCCTTCACATACTTAATATATTCATATATTCAGTATAAAAATATTTACAGCATACAACAAAAGCCATTCTTACTCTAGCTCTCTGTTTTGACACAGCCACACGAAATCCTCACAGCTCAATATTGTGTAGTTGTTTTAAAACTCTAAAGAAGGAGATTCCAGAGTATCGTCTAATAAACTGCTTCAGGGTCTCATTTTCAATGTCTTGTCCGTGTTCCAACCGGAAGCTCCCCCACTGACATTCCTCTCGTTCTGTCCCCACAGCTCATTTACAGGTTTTTGGACATGAACTACTTTAAACCACCAAACTCTCCTTTCACTACCAGTAAGGCCACTTCCTACACTGAACTTTATTGTCTTTTTTCTCATTGTGTAGATGTTTTCACAGATGCACGGAGGAAATGGATCCTGCTTCTCGAGCGATTAGTGTGCCACCGCAGAATGGTTTTCCGTTTTCCTGGAATTGCTGGCAGAGTCCCCTTGAGACCCTTGTAGATTTCCCATAAGGGACTTCGATATGCTTGCAAGTGGTTGTGCCTCTTTTGCTCTCACGTTCACTGGGGGACTCCATCTGAGTTGTACCATCTAAACTTTACGAGCTCCTGTGTACATAATCAGTATCTGTGCAGTTAATGAAGCAGGCAGGGGCTGTGCTGGAAAGAATGTTCTCTGTTTTCCAAATTTCGATTTATATTGATGATAATTGTTACCAAATATAAATTATGAGCATGACTTTGAGTTTTCCTGTGTTTCGTTTAGGTTCATGTTATTCAATGACTTTTTTCCCCCAAATAGCATTAAAGATCAGCTTCAAAATTTATGTCCCTCTGAAGACACTGTGATTCTATTCTCTGTTTTTTTCAAAATTATTTAACCCTATTTCCTGTGTAAGGAAGAATTCTCACATGTTACTTTTAATAATTTTGATGACAACAATTCAGGCTGTGTGTATAGAAAAGATGGTAAAGGACTAAGACATCACAGAAAACTCTCCTGATATCCTAAGGACACATGTTGAAGTGTGTGTTTCAGCTGGTATCTCAATGAATTGGGGAATCTGTAGAGATTTACTACAGTTTCACCAGTCTCCTCTTAAGTGATATTAAGAAAGTCAAGAGTCAGCTATATAATAGAACACTTTAGTACTTACTATAAGAGAAAACCTTTCTTCCAGGCAACAGGACGCCACCAGAAACTAATTTTACTTCAGTTTGTTTTCATCAGTAAAACCATTGTACTTCTATTGCTCAACATGGAAGCCATTTATGACGGGCACTTTTAGGGCACTTGGGGACAGCACAATTCTTTTTTAATTTTTTTCAAATTGTTGATGGGAAAAAGAAAGATCTCTTATAACAATGCAATATTCATAAGTCCAAATCAAAAATGCTATTTAAAATAATACACTGAAAAAGAGTTCTACTAGTTAAATAAAAACTATTTTAAATAACACATTGGATAAGTCAAAGAAAACTAGGCACTTTAATGTGATCTGAACAGCTTCTTGTCTGATTACTTTAATGGGATTGGATGTGTTCTTAGACTCATCAATCACACTAAATCTATGTCAAGATCTATGTTTGAGATTCAGGAAATGGTGCACGCACACGAGTGGTCAAACAGTTATCCCATAAATGATTTTGTTTTGCACACTAAAATTCATGTCTTAAATTTGTTGCATTGGAATTGTAACTTTAAAAAATTAGCTGATAATATCTTCCTTATAAAAAAAACCTGCTTTACTTTCTTCATGAAGTTTTACTGCAGGGAGTGCTATGTAACTCTAAAAATAAGAGGAATAAATAACATTAATACATATTTAATGTACATTGTTAGATGATATTACTATTTAGAATTTGATATCTTTGGTTTTGTTTCTGTTCATCATCTGGGGAGTGACTTGACAGCTTCCATTTAATTAAATGCACATTTTAATCATTTCACAGGCCTCGATAGGCTATTTGTTTTCAAGTTAAATGAAACTTCTCCCTAGAGATTCCTATAACTGCCTCCATTGACCTTCTCTGGGGCTTTCAATCTTTGCTGTGTTTTGGAGACATGGCCCTATTAATTTGTACTTTATACAAGAGTTAGATTATTCTGTCCTTAATTATACTATGTCAGTTCCTGGCTCAGTGATCTGTAATTATGGAGGTCTTTCCTTCTGACCGGCTGCCATGTTGGTCTCTTTCCATCCTTGAGCAATGGTTTCTATTCTGGGAAATGCAGATCTACTTCCTTCAATGTCTGCGCCTTCAGGACACTTGCATGACTTCTTCCTAAACCCGTAATTGAATGCCCTTAACTTACACCAAAATACAAGCCTTTGATCTTTTCATTTTTTAGGTCAACCCACAGAATCATACTTGACAGTTGAAAACTAACTTGGAAGTGATGAGCGATAAACTTCATTTCATCCACAAAGTCACTGACAATACGCTCAGTGGAAGTCGTTGCCTGTTCTTTATTCTATTTTACCTTATTTTAGTAGGAATCGGGGACCTATTGTCTTTTCCAAGTAATGCAATGGCGTTTTGTTTTGTTTTGTTTTATCAAATAATAACAAATCCAAATAACATTGCTTCTTTCTCTTTCAGTTCAAACTACATTTTAAAAATTGGTTCATATGTAGAAATGGGTGGGAAAAAGCTTAACTATCATTTGCCTCCTAAACTTTCACTCAAGATGTTGCTATAGGATAATTTTCCTGTATTCACTGCTCAGTGATATTGAAATGTTAATTTCCAAAAAAATACCTTAAACTTTCATTTGTACTTTTGAGGATGGTTTCACAAGTGTTCTCTTTCTACGTAACTTCAGGGAAAGAAAGTTTAAAATTATTTTAATTTTCACAATGCATTTCATAGTTAATTAATTTTACAGATATTTTAAGGAGGTATATTTTAACTGTTTCACACAACACACTTTTCTACTGTTAAGTGTTGAAGTTGTAAGCACATTTGCTCACATATAGAACAGCACACAATGAAAGGTTTCAGGACACTTTTGAACTATTTATTTTTAAAGAAAAATAACTATTTAGAATTGTATTTATTTTTTTACTTTATAAGTAATGTTTTTCTTAGGAAACTGTGTCAATGCTTAAGTAAAATAGGAAAATGCCCTAAAGTTATCTGAAGAGTACACTCTTTTTCTCCTTGGATTGTAAAGTTTGTTATTGATCTTAATGTCTACCTATTTTTCAAAAATGAAATCATATTATTACCATGTTTTAAAAATAAGTATTTGTCTTTAAAATCAACTTTGATTTTAATTAGTTGATTAAGTGGAGGTTAGTCTAGAAGGGAACATGAATTTATTCAATATGCTGCATGAAATATACCTTTTTCTCTATCATTGCAAATTTATTTTTTTTCTTTTTCCCAATTTTGTGTATTTGAAGGAGTTTTATTGGCTGCATTGAGATGAAAATATGTTCACCAAACACAGATGTTTTTCAAGAATCCTGAATTACTCGTTCACGTGTGTGTTGATTCCAGAGGCTGTAAAAGTTTGACAATAATATCATTGTTCCTATACATCAATTTCTGTGGCAATGACATTGATTTTTTTGTATAAAATTGTTCTCTAGAATATTCAGATGATTCTTATTCACTAATGTTACCACTATTTTATTTTATTCATTACACATGCACTTCATGGAAAAGGCAAGATTAGGCCTTCTTCTTTGCTTTGAAAGTGATTCTCCAGGGGAACATAATACCTACGTGCCCAGAAGTCCAGCTGGGAGACTCGCTTGCGGTGGACGTTCTCCGCAGGCCTGTGAGAAGCTCTGCACGTGAGACGCTAGAGGTTAAGCGACTTGGTCACTTTTCCAAGGCAGTCATAGAACCAAGCTTTCCACTGGAATATTTTAAGAGTGACATGTTTGTGTGAGAACTCACGCCATGCCTGCACTGGCTTACACACGGAAACATAGACACAAAGTGAAGCACACCCTCATTTCCATTTATCTTACATCTGATGAAAAAGCTGTGCCAGAGAAAGATGAAATATGAAATATTCTAATATTTATTTCACTATTAAAAATGGTAAAATGGAGCATTATTGTTTTGTAATCTCCTCATTTCAAAGTTTTCCTTAGTTAAGCAAAGCTGATAGCCTTGTACAATGCCTGTTAGTGTTTTAAACTGTTTATGTTATGACATTTTAACACACAAGAAAGTACTTTGCTTTCAGATCCCCAAAGTGTTTTAGAATCAGAGTAAATAAAGATGTGTAAAATCCATTCTTTTGTATTTATGAATGTTGAATACCTACCGAACAACACACAGTCAGCATGACTTCCATTTATGTTGGAAAATAGTCAAGCAGGTATTTTGGTAACAATCCCATAATTTAGACCGCCTAATTCAGATACTATTTTCCTTCGTATGTTTTGCCATTAAGCAAATTAATTGACCATTTTCATCTATCTTCAAATACGTATCCTTCCTTACCAGGCGTCAGTGGCAAAAGTCCTGTGTCTCTGTCATACAGTAATTATCTGTGTCTCTGTCATTCCTCTAAGCATTCTGGCTCTTTTCTCTTTGGCCATGAAGAGGTGGCTATCGAGATGATTTGCCAAGTTTCTCTGAATTCCAAAATCCCATGTCGTCATATTTCACACTGCCCTTGGATGTCCCAGCCATACAATCTCATTTTAGTTCTTCCAGTGTGACACAAACAAAGGCTACTAGGCAGATCCAAAGTGCTTGGAGAAGAGAGAAAAGATTCATGTTTCCTTTGAGAAGGTTTTTTTGTTTTGTTTTGTTTTGTTTTAAGCAAAAGTAAAGAAAGTTAAGAGAGGTTAATCCAGAGAGGGAGAAAGAAGAAGCCTGGAAATGGAGGGACTAGCTGCCTGCCTCCCAGCCCCCGGGGCCACCATACTTCCTCCTTAGGGATCCAAGACACGACCCTGCATCTGCCAATGCATTGTTTTGTTTTTCTTGGTTTTAGATGTTAGGTAGGTTGAGTGGGTTTCTGAACCTTGCAACCAACACATTTTGATAAAAGCAGACGGAAAATATAAAAGCGACCATGACAATGATGAAAACAAAATGCTTATAGTACTCTTTTAATGAAAGGCAAACTAACTGTCCCCATATAAGCAATGGTGTCCCTTATTTTTGTATTTCCTGGAATTCAAGCAACAATTGAGTATGAACTATGCCATTAAATTAGTAATAGAATTTGTGGTGGGAAAATATTATAAGTCATCCTTGACTATAAGACAAATCCAGGTTTCAGATATCTTAAATGTCTATCTTAGAATGGAGAGACAGCCATTTTTGGCTTACTCGCCTACAACAGATGAGAATTTTGAGAACATGGATGTCACCTCTTTCATTTCTTTATTCCTTGAAGTGACTTTTTATCTTTGAAGTAAACATTTTTTAAATTGAATCATGCAATTGGTAAAACTGTATTGTCACGGGAAACTCTAAACCTTCTGGTTTTGTGTTTTTCACATTGTTTTCTCATTTCCTCCCAACAACACTAAATTGAATTTGTTATTTTACAGCTGCTATTAAACCAACCAAGAACTGCTATCAATAAACCTTCCTCTTTGGAGAAGAATCTCTGTCCTTCCTGCACTATTGCTTCTTATCCTGACCTTGACCTCTACACAGACCCTGGCACTTAAGGATACCTGTGGTCTGTGGTTGTGCTAACCACAAAATTCTATCTCTTGAGTGGTTTTAAGCCTGAGCATTTCTCCAGTGCTAATGGCATGCCTAGCGTCATAAAAGATATGTTACACAGCTCTTCGTTTTGCATTTTTGTTATTGTCAATGAGAAAAAGTAGACAAAATTGAACTCCATCAAAGGGGCCTCATCATGGAGCTTAGATGCCTTGTTATTGCATATTTGTAATATGTGGGAAGTTTCATCTTAAAACATGGTAAAAACTCTATTAAGGAATAACTCGTGAAAGACATTGCTTTAAGATCCCTTGATTGTTTTCCAATTATTTGAAGTTGACTTTGAAATGAAGTGTCTTTATATTTTAACAACAGGAAGAAAGATATAATCAGCAGCGACTTCAGGGCTGTGTTCAGGCACAGTAGTGGGCACACTTTTAAGAAGTGCTACCCAACTGCATGGTGCACGTGGCGTAGAAAACACGACTCCACAGACTTCATCTGAGGTTCCCGGGAGGAGTCAGTCAGAAGGGGCAGATCGTTAGAGACTTGCTCATACACCTCACACACTGTTGGTGGGAATGCAGACTGGTGCAGCCACTACGGAAGGCAGTGTGGAGGGTCCTCAAAACATTAAGAATAGAATTACCGCATGACCCAGCAATCTATCTCTGGGGTATCTACCCCCAAAATAACAATTCTAATAGGAAAGGAATATTTTTTATTTTAATTACCAGCATTCTCTACTCATTATGCTCACTTTAGTCCCTTTTGTTGTTTTGTCCCCCTGAAGCTTGAAATAGTAGCATCCAATTATGTTGTTGTCATTTGCTGTATATTTGTTGTCAAAGGGCTTGTTATGAATAGGGCCGCAGACAAAGTGCACACGCAGCTAATGTCTGAGTGAGTGAATGAAGATACAAGCAGAATGTAGATGATAGAGAGAGAGAGAGAGAGAGAGAGAGAGAGAGAGAGAGAGAGATGTAAAACATTACTCAGCAATAAAAAAGGAAGGAAATCCTGCCATTTGCCACAACATGGATGGACCCTGAGGGCGTTATGCTGAGTATAGTAAATCTGGCAGAGAAAGACAAATACTGTGTGACCTCACTTATACGTGAAACCTAAAACAAAACAAAAAAGAACTCATAGAAATAAAGAACTCATTGGTGGCTGCCAGAGGCAGGGGTTAGGGTTGTGGAAAATGGGCAAAGGGGATCCAAAAGTACAAACCTGCAGTTACAAATGAGCCAGTGAACCCTGGGGTGTATCACACAGCTCGGTGACGGTCGTTAACAATACTCTATTGTACACTTGAAAGTGCTAGGAATGTAGATCTTAAAAGTTCTCATCACAAGAAAAACATGGGACCCCGTTAGGTAATGGATATGAAGTGACTTATGGTGGTGATCATTTCACAGTATATACAATCATATCTCTTTAAAATTGGGCAAATGCCAAAAACAAAAACAAGCAAACTATATAAACAGTCCAATCAGACAGACATGCTCTCGATGTACATACCAACCTGTGCTTTTATTTAGTTAGTTTTCCGTGAGAAAAAGACCTCTGAATGTACTCTGCAGCCTCGGTGTGAGAGTTCACGGTGCAGAAGGCGCCTTCTTTTCAGCCGTGTTTTTAGGCAAGACCTTGCTGGTGCTATGTCCTCCTGAAACTGTATTCTCCATTTTCATCAGAAAGAAGAGATTTTCAACTGGGAGCTTTTACAATAAAAAAAAAAGAATCTTTCTCTTTCAAAAGAATCTCTTCTATGGAAATTTTGAATTGTGTCCCCAAAGAACTCCCAGTTTGATACCAGTCTTTGGGAGAACAAAGAACCTTTAACATGATAGTTGTAATAAACAAAGAAAGTAAAACTTCTGCCAGGTGAAAAGGAATTGAAGAAATGTAAGAAATCCATACCAAACGTGGAAAACAGACCTGAGACTGACCATCCTTTAAAGGCCTGTTTCTGAATAATTGATGATGAACTAATTAATAGTGAAGTTTGTGTCTCTTATAATTACTAACATTGTTTAAACTGAACCCTAATAAATATCACATAAGCTATTGAAAAGTTCGTTTTAGTCAGTATCAGGAATCCTGACCTCAGACATCCCTGGATAAATTATTTCTCTGAAGCTGAAAGATTCTTGCTCTTTTCTCCGTTAAAAAGAGGGGGTTGTCTGACTCTTAAGGCCAATAATTTTTACATGTTTGACATAGCTGTATAAATCACACAAAACTATTCTCAATATTTGAGGTTTTTATAATTCTGTCAAATAATACTGATAATAAAATTTGTAAATGGCACTTCAAATTTAAAAGACAATTTTTACTTTATCATAACACCATCGTGAAAAACAAACAACTACAAAACATCTTTCCTTTGAGTTGAAGTTTACATTACCTTGTAGGTGACATTATAGTATCAGGCATTTATCTGCTGCCTAATTTTGTCAGATTCATTATTTGTGTCAGAAACAGGTATTTCTAAGTTCTGATAAATTGCATTTAAAAAAACTAATTCCAATAGAATAAAATTAAGAATCTCACACAAGTGATGTGTTTCTTCCTGTTCAAAACCCTAATTAAAATGTGTAGATTCAACACCTTGACAGATAAAATAAAATAACAGTGGGTGTGGTTAAAGTAGATCCTAAATGAAATTATTCTTTAAAAATTAATAGTAAGGTTTGTATGAAATAATAAATACCTTTATTATTTTTCTTGGATGATTTCTATATATATCACCTCTTTGAAAGATTTCAGACCCAGAATTGGTATAATTTGGTTAATATTGTCTGATGGTGGTAACACTAGTTTTACTTTTATAATATGCTAAATAAATGTGTTTTTTAAATGAATTATATAAGCCCACAAAAGGGATATCAATAAAATATTTTTAAGACTCTTCAGATGCTACCAAAGTTGTTCTTGGGCTATTTCTTTATCCATTATGCAAATATTTCAACTTATTAATAATTAAAATAGCAACACATTAATAATTAGGATCTCCATTACAAATCTGACCTTTAATTGAATTCTATGGGAATTGACTGAAAAATGAGCCTCTTGATTTATGCGAAGAATAAAGGTTAAAAACCATTTTCCTAGTCAATCTAATTTTTCTCGTTCTTGCTAAATCAGAGACATTGAAGGAAGATGCTTCTCGAGCCAGTTTTCTTCCCATGATGCTCCGTTTTCACTAACGAGCTAACAAGAGTTGAGAATTTAGGAGATGTTCAATGCATGCTCTGCAGTCTCGCTTTTCTAGAACAGTTTGGGAAGCTAAACCTTTCCAAAGGCTTAAAAACACAAGGACGTACAGGTGGTGTCTACACAGAGCTCTCAGTGCGGAATTTTAAATGAATTCAGTCAATTCAGGCACAGGCCTGGGGAAGCCAATCAATCAATTTGACTGCATTTTTTTCCCGTTTAATTAGTCATTGGAGTACAGTGATTGACTGGATCCCTGTGTAGACACAGCTTGTATTACACACACAAATTTATGCCGTGACCCTGCAGAATGGGGAGACTGTCAGAAGGCAGCGATGGAACCCCATGTTTACGGGCATGGGCTCCTGAGGGTCAGAGTGACATGAGGACCCTGACTCTCTTTGTCCTCCCGTTGTGAAGCTTGTTGTGACTCTGTCACAGACTGGAGTTTCCACCTCTCTAGTGTCTTGCTGTGGTCTGCACACAGGTCACCACTGACAGGCGCTCTGCTGACAGAACTGGAGCTGAGGATAGGATATTTTTTGTGAGGAAAAGGTGATGTCTTTATCAATTACATGAACACAAAGCATATTTGCTTACAAGGCAGAGCATACAGATGAGGAAGAGCAGAGGGAAGAAGGGGGAGCTCTGAGAGGGCACTGGAGGTTTCCAGAAGGTTCCTTCTGATCTCTGCAGGGTGTCAGAAGTCAGCACCCATCGCCAGCGGACTCTCCGGTGGACTCTTCTGGGGGATGTCCCAGGACATTCCACTGCTTCCTTCTTTTTCCTCTCCATGTGTCACAGACAGCATTATTCATTACGTACAAGGTGGGCTCAGCAGGAAGGTGTCCATAACACACAAAATACAACCTAGTGAAAGGAAAGGAAAGCAGACGAAGATTATGTTAATGAGCTCCGATGTATGGTGTAAGAAAGATAAAAGCACTTAAAAACTATCAGTTTACAAATGTGTTTTGTTTTACCTGCATAGTTCCTCATAGTTTTAAGTACTGATTGCCGATGCTAGGTATAAAGAGATTACGCAGTCATGGGTATTTTAATACGTTTGTATTTAACCTAAATCTACAGCTGTAAGTGACTTACGCATGCCGTTACTGGATAAGAATGTGTCCTGGACTCTGTATTTACCATCGCCATTGAGTTTTACACACCCCTGTGTTTTCGTGATGGTAATTGCCGTCCTTTTCTTTCCGCTCTAAGGATGCCCTTTGATCCAGTAATTCCACTTCGAGGTACATATCCAAAGGAAATGAAGTCACTATATTGACGGATTTCTGCACCCCCATGTTCACTGCAGCATTATTCACAGTGACTGACATGTGGACACAAATTAAGTGTCCTTCAGTGGATGAATGGATAAAGAAAATGTCACACACACACACACACACACACACACACACACACACACACACAGGAATATTACTCAGCTGTGAAAAGAGAAGGGAATCTTGCCATTTGTGACAACAAAGATGAAACTTGGGAGCATTATGCTAAGAGTAGTAAGTCAGAGAAAGTGACATGCTGTGTGATCTCACTTATACATGGAATCTTACCAAAAAAAAAAAAAAATGAACTCCTAGAAAAAGAAGAGATTGGTGGTTGCCAGGGGCGGGGTCAGGGGAAATGGGCCGAGGTGGTCCAAAGGTACAAACCTGTGTTACAAGGTGAGTCCTGGGATGTCACGTGTAGCTGGTGACTACAGTTGACAACACTGTACTGCACACTTGAATGTTGCTAAGACAGTAGATTTCATAAGTTCTCACCACAAAAAATACAAGCTTGTAACTATGTGAGGTGAGGCATGTGTTAACTAACCTTATTTTGAAAATCATTTTGCAATGTACACATGTATCAAATCGCTACATGTACACCTTAAACGTATACAATGTTATATACCAATTACGTCTCAATAAAGCCAAAAAACATTAAAAAAAAAATAAAGGTTCCATTATACAGGAGATTTGGATTTCTGTATCTCAGAAAACATCAGGAAATATGGCAACATTAGCCTGTCATTTCTGAGTGTAACCGTGGTCTGAAGTCTAGCAGAGCTGTGTCTCCTCCCGATGGTTCACAATTAGCCCTCCTGTCTCATTTCATTACCTGCCGCCTTCTTTAGACGCTTGATATAGATCTTAAGGGACATGCTATTGAGCTCACCAGCCGACCAGCCACCAGGCCTCCCAACCGCATTGCAGCTATGTGACATCTCTGCCGTAAGGTCATGCGGGAAGAGGTTGTTCTCACGTCTCCTTTCCAAGAAAGGAGTGGCCTTGGATACGTCATTGTGATGCAGGCTTGAATTTGCATTTCCTCCTTGAAAGTATCACACTAAATTAAATTCTAGGAAATGCAATAAATGGGGTGTTTTCTGCATCTTGAATGTGAAGAAGACCACGAGATAGGCCAATTTGCACCCACTGGAGAAAACTCCAGAGCTTACTTCAACCAATGAGGTGCCAGTGTTAGCAGCACCCAGGATGCTTCCTTCTCAGTATCATTCCCGGTTGGAACGAGTCCTGCTCTCCAAGAATGCCCCGGCCTTGTCAAAAATCATTCAGAAATGACTGTCTCCTGCTTCACACAGATCCTATGAATGCTGCATTATTATACAGTTATCAATATCAACGTGGCATCTATTGCACAGAATCAGCTTTGGACAAGGCCACTTATCCGTGGTCCTAGAATGAATAATAATTTGTTTGAACAAGTAGACATGACTGGTAATTTAGTTAAATGAGTGGCTTCACTGAGGTTACTCCCATGAGGGACGGAAGGATGGATTACGGAAAGACGAAAGCTGATTCCCTGGTATTTCTCTCCTATCTTTTCATATACCTGTGGAGAGCAGGGGCACCCTGTGGGCAGGGGCTGCACTCCTCTGTGTGTGCATGTGTGTGTTTGCACACACACCTGCACACAGAGACCTTTTTCCCAGACCCTGTGCTGCCGGCCACCAGTTGGCACGGGGACCAGTGTCCTGAGAGGTGCCAGGCTTACCACCCGTCCCCTCCTCTGCTCAGAGCAGCATTCCTGCAGAGCCACGTGTCCCCTCGGGGCCGCTGTCCACAGTGAGACTCGTGGCATCTTCTCCACGTGACCCTGCCCTCTGGGCATTAGTGGCCACCCGGGCTGACCAGCACATGTCTGCTCTGCTGGCTCAGGGCTGCTCCCAATGTCCTGTTGGACCTCCAAGCCTGGGTAACCAATTTCCTCATCAAACTCCATGTTTTACAAAGTGAAATGATATTTCTTCTACAGACTGGACTCTGACACGCCATTTATGCTACAACCTTAACACCATAGCTACCTCAAAGGAATGATTCTGTGGATGCACTGACAAGGCAGTTATCTTGGGGCTGTGGTGGGGAGACAGGCACAGCTGCCGACGGCATGGGGACCCCGCAGATGTGACGGTGACAGGCGGCTGGGGCCTACACCCGGGCAGTGGACTTAGGGCATCAACCTTTCTCTCTCACCTCTCTCGACCCTCCCGCTGCCTTGCCTTCCATCACCGCTTCCAGTGACCGATTTCAGAACCCTGTGGAAAACACAGCATCTCAACAAGAATGGACCACTAACTAATTTGGGCTCCATCAGCTTTTCTTTCAATAGTGACATCATGGCCAACTAACACATCACGCCTGAGATAAGTGTGTCACAATATCCGGTGAGCTCTATGCCTTTGGAAGATTGCATTACGATAGAGTTCTTCTCATTAATGTCTTGATTTTACGCTACATTTGGGGACCACCCTCTATGCTTTTAACCCCAGCAAGTACTGGGGTTAAACATAATAATTTTTTCTTCCTCACTCTACCAAAAATTCCTTGTGAATAGAATTTAATCCAAATGGAAACTTTATCATTTTGAAGCAGAGGGCAGAATTATTGCACTCTGAAGACTTGACTCTCCGACCCCTCCTCGTATATTCTATTTTGTCACTTGTCCCTACTTCACACTGCATGTGCCTGAAGCTTGTCAATGAAATCGCTTTCAGTGGGATGGTCTAGAGCAATAAAACGTGCAACGACGGAGGAGCGGATCGTGTGCGACAAGATCTGTGCTCTTCAATGTCAGTAAGCCGGCTCGGAACCTTTTCACTCCACTCGGCATTTAAAACCACTGTGCGTATCTACCAAAAAGGGACAACTGGGAGCCAGGGGACCTAGCCATCCACGTTATAAGTGGCAGGGATGCAGCTGACAGAAAAATAATAAACAACATACACCATCTGAGCTGAGGTAAGAGTAACTGTCTCCTAAGAGGGCCACGCACCACCTTCCTCCAACTCCTATGGAAACGCCTGGAAAGCCTGTTACAAGACCCGGGCACCTAACTTTACTCACTGGGATGAGGCCCAGTGCAAGTGATTCTAACTGTCCCCAAGCTTCAGAGGCACTGAGTTGATTGTGTGGGGACAGAGTAGAGCTCACATTCTAGGGAAATTTAAGCAAACGACACAAATAGGCCATCAAATACCCTGGTTACCGAGCCAGCTCCGGCCTGAGCCCAGCGAGCTGCACCCAGGGGCCAGAGAGTGAGTGGGTGAAGCCTGAACACAGCAGCAAATGTGTGTCTCCTTCAGAACGAGGGAGAGAGTGTGAACCCGGTGAATAACGCAGCCCGGCCCCAGACGGGCAGAGCCAGCTGTCTTGTGACGCCGAGACTCCGCAAAGCTCACCAAAGAAAGCAGCTCTGAATTCTAGAAACATGTGACTGTCTGCCAACAGCGCTCTGGGCTGTCTGGGCTGGGCAGGCCTGTAGCGTCATGCGTGGGTCTGTGCCCGGCCGGCCCTACAGCTCACGCGTGTGTTAGGGCAGGTGAGGGGAGAAAAGGTGCGCTCTCCCCCTACACTCTGCACCTCTCAGTGATTTCTACAGGGTTTTGGAGATTCGGTTTTATTTGTGTTTTCCCTAAAAACAGATGCTGCTCTTTGAGAAGGTGAAATAGTAGAAAGAACACTTGTTTCAGTTACACTATTGACAAACTGCGATTCTGTTCTCAAAAATTCATGAAATGGTAAATGAACAAATGATTCCACGTGTCTTGTAATGTATTTGTTTTAACAATGAAAAATATGTTGTTTGTTTGTTCATTCAATGGGCAAATACTTAGGGTACCATATGGATACACATGACTGTCAAGATTTTCAAAGTTGTAAAAAGAAAAAGGCACTTAAAGACCTCTGTCACCAAACTCTTGGTGTATTAATAGATTCCCCCAGTATGCTCAGTACTGCATTCGGTTATAAATTAGCTGATGATATGTTTGTTATAAATATGGACGTATGGGGGGTGGGGGGTTGTGATAATCCAAGCGGTTTATGTTTTTGCTGGTTATTCTTAAGCTGATTTTCAGACATGAGCTTTCATACGTATGAGCTATTTCCTCAAATACGAACCTAGTGCAATACACAGTACTGAACCGTGTAGGTGCTATGTGGTTGCAATCGTTCAGAAACTCAACCCACTGCGGACAGCAGCTGGCTTTTCCTTTGCAAAGGGCCAGGGGCACACACCATTGACTGAGATGGCAGTGCCCTGAGCCGCTTACAGAGCCGGCTCAGCACAAGGAACCTGATGGCGGCTGGCCCCACACTCCTCCTCCTGGGGCTGCGACAGCCAGCGCCTCTCGATTTTGATCTTTTCAGGTGCGTGTCGTAGAACACTGAAATGGGCAGAAAAGTCACTGGGAGGAGGAGATATTCTCAGAGACTTCATAAAGAAAGTGGATTATTGCAAATGGTCCAAGAAGGAGAGTAAGAAATGGCAAGCACCGTGATGGATGTGACGATGGTGCAAGGGTGGGCTTGGAGGATGAAACACGCATGGAGGGCGTAGCCTCCGGGTGAAGGGCAGGCAGGGTGTACAGGGGCAAGTACACACCCACAGATGAAAAAAGCAAACATCAGAAACATCCATAGAAAGGTAAACTAGACAGCTATTTTTTTTGCCATGGCAAATTCAGTGTTCTGATTTTAGTTTTAATAAATGGCTGCAAGAGCCAGAACGTAAAGAGGAAACTGAAACTATATGTAAAGAAAAATCGATGGAGTCCCTGAAGTCCAGGAAGGGTGATTATTCTTAGACCAAAAAAAAATAAAAGAAAAAGAAATGGAGGACATTTTGTCGATGACCAGATAGATGAATATTCCAGTGAATTTAAGGGAGCTTAAACTCAAACAGATTTTAAGAGCTTAAAAACAAACAGATATTCCATTAAATGCTCTGTCTTAACCTACGCTTACCATGGGTTTGAAGACTTTTACAGCAATCTATTTCTCAGCGAGAGGGATCCCCCCACCTCTGGACCCCGTTCCATGGGGGAGCCTTGACTTCCCTCACTCAGTACGAGGACGGACCTGCACCGTGTAAGACAGCCTCATGCTGAAATTGGCCTGAAGGACTTTCTCTCAGAGGGTCTAGTGCAGCATCATCAGGAAAGCAGAAGAAAGAAAACCCTTCATGGCCCCCAAAGTGCAAAAATAACAAGGAAACAAACACATTTTGAAATGATGTTGGATCCTTTGAAAAATGGGAGGTGTGTGTGTGTGTGTGTGTGTAGGGTTATTATTAATTGAAGGACAACAATCTTGGTAAAGCAACCCCCGGGGTTGTTGTAATCTTAGCAAATGACTTTAACTGTTTGTCTCCACCCTCATCTCTAAAATGGGCAACTATCAGTGGCTAATTCACATAGTTTGGGGAGGACTAAACTAGTTAACACATGGAAAACCCTTGGAACAGTGCCTGTACATGGTAAATGTTCAACGTCTGTTTGTTTTCGTGAAAATTTAGTGTTGAGAGAGACTTGGACATGCATTTCTTTAGATCAAACAAGCTACGATGGTACACCTGGACTTATATAGAAATGTATAAGAAATATATGTAATATATACACATATACATGAAGTATACACACACACATGCACAGCCCAGTGAAGTGAGCACCATTACTATCCCATTTGTAAGTGTAGTGTTACCTACAGCCTGTAAATGGCAGCTGGGACACTTTTGGACTTTAGAGCTTGGGCTCTTTAATGTCTTCTTTAAATAAGAAAAAAAAATTAGTGATACCAGCACATGTTTTACTAATAACTTAAAGTTGTAAGAGGTAATGTGTCTAATTTTCTTTGGTATGCCTTTGGAATTGTTATCTTATTTGATAAGACTGAGATAGTAACATATATTCTTTGAAATAACTAGAGATTCTGATGGTCTAAGGTTAATTCTACAAATAAAAACCATAGAATCCAAGGGCAAGTTCACTGAATTATGCTTTGTTTTTTCTGCTCTTTCTTTTTCCTGCTATTTACCCTGGAGACATTTCATTTGACAGAGGAAAGATAAAGTAACGGGACATAGGGGTAATTCCAGATTTTATATTGCATTAGTAATGGTTCATCCTGTAAGCAAACTTGTTTTTCGATTCCGTAATCATTACTTGCATACCAACTGTGTTCATGACACTTTACTGAATTTCGACATGTCCATACTAAGAAGGTCATCCAGTTCTGATGTTTCTCCTTATTATTGCTATCATATTTATTCAGAAGAGTTCTTTTTCTATTTGTTTTTTAAAATGCATCACTTCCATTTCATGGTTTAAGAGCATCTGAGGAAATCTTTCCACAAACTATACAGCACATGTATAATAGGCTCCTCACGAAGGCTCTGAAGCTTTCATTTTATATCAACAGCTCTGTGCTTTCTTACCGATTAAAAACAATAGTTCACTTTGGAGAATAGTAGCTGCCTTGAGGACAGAGACTATGGTTTCTTGCTCATTGTACCCCTAGCAGGGTGGCTGTGGTCATTAGTGTCTCTGGACTAATGTGTCTCTGGACTAATCCAAAACTCTGGATTAGTGTCTCTGGACTAATGTGTCTCTGGACTAATCCAAAACTCTGGATTGGTGTTTATTTGATCTACAGTCTATCAGGGAAAGATTGCCTACATGTATTCACTACTTCTGTTTCTCTGTCCAGACACCTTCTCCCCTTGGTGTGAAATCACTGCTTCCAGTCATGTTTTGACTTCACATTTACCTCTTGGGTGCACTTCGAGCCTGCAGTTGCCACGAAACGTCCTTCTCCAGGCACAGGACGATTGGTCGACCACTTCAAGGTGTGCCATTCACTTTGGAACATCATGTCACCATCTAACATTTGCAGAGAAAGATTTGTCCTTCTCTGCTTTTCACTAATTTTGGTTCATTTTTCACTCTTCCGAGCAACTATCTCTTATAGATTCTGCTTTTGTGTCTTAATAATTTTCTAGTCTCCCTAGAAAAAAAGATTTTATTCTCCTTAAAAAGTTACAGTAGTTAATATGAACTGTTGGAAGGGGGAATGGAAAAATACCAATTCTCTGAGCAAAATTTGCATATCCCATGGAGTTTGATGTTAGGAAAAATAATAATAAATTGTTATAATGTAAAAATAATAATGTGAAATGTTTAAATCTTTTAAAGAATGCAAAAAATCAAACATTGTTAAAATTTGGAAACTATTCCCATTTTCTACATTTTGGTACAAGTAGATACTGACAAAAGAGATCAGGTGTCAAATCCACATCCAAACACCGTGGACACTGAGCTTATGTGCCGACCTCCTGAGGATAACAGAAGAGAACATGCTTTAAATAGAAACTTCGGCCAAAAATGGTGTATTTTCATTCATATTAATATCATGTATTCTCCACCCAAACCCAAACTATAATCAAATGTTTAATCCCAAGAGTAACTAAAGCAGTTATAAATGAAGTTGGAAGATTTTTATTATTACTATTTTAATCCCTCTTTTCCACAGTTATGAAAACCATTCTTTACTTTTTGTCTGTTTCAGAATTAAAATTGCATACCTCCTAACTGGAATCTGACATCTGGAAATTTGGCAAATATCTATGATTTTCCTTCCTTTCCATAAGTTGGTTATTTTAAAAAGTGAAAAATGCTGAATACTTACTGGGGAATATATTACGTTTCAGTAGTTGCCAATCTTTAATAACTTTGAATAATG
Source organism: Rhinolophus sinicus (assembly GCF_036562045.2). NCBI lineage: Eukaryota > Metazoa > Chordata > Mammalia > Chiroptera > Rhinolophidae > Rhinolophus > Rhinolophus sinicus. The sequence continues at coordinate 1,450,763 of NC_133758.1, forward strand.
GTATTTGTCATGGAAAAGTATTACATGTGCAAAGAGAGGACCCTATGATCCCCTAGCGGCAAGGCCAAATCGAGCATTGCAGAAACAACATGCTAATCAGCCCATGGTGGATGGGAAGGTGGATAAGCATGAGATACACTTGCGGGCTGATGACATGCTCACGACCGCATCTGGAGTTAGTGGATGTGATGGGAAAAGAATTGCTATGGGGAGAGTGATAAATATTTCCTGTATAGCACTGAGTAAAGATGAAGCCTTCGATTTAGTTGTTTTATGTACTTTTATTCCTTCATTTTTAATCCTAAATACAGATGGTTATAGTAGCTATGGCCACGGATCATTCTAGAAAGAAATAAGAATTTATATTGCTTATTTAAATGTTCGAACATTCTTTCTACCTTTCCTGGAGAGATCTTCACTGAAAAAATAAGTGAAATGATGTGTAGTGTTGTTATTTATTATTGATGAAAATAATAGTGACTGAGCCAAAGGGTGGGTGTGTGACAGAAGGCGGGATTAGGGCCATGGCAGAGTTGCTACCCCTCACAGGTGAGGTCGAACAAAACTTGTTTGTTTGTTTTTTTCCATTATTAATATTAAAATTATAAGGATTTTAAATTTGAGGCTATTACTTTAAAAGTCCTATACAGAATGTAAAACCCTACTCTTGCTGGTAGGATGAGCAGTGTGTGATAGATTGTAACTTGGAGAAGCAGATGTGTCCTCTTTCACATTGATCCATCAACTTCACTAAGCTCTGTTGCAAAGAGAATACAAATAATATTTTAAGGAAATTTGATTCTTGAGGCTGTTGTGCTTCCTTATACATAAATTACTCTTACACCACAGTGGTTATTGAAATAAAACTCCATTTCTCTCACATTGACAGCTCCTTCGGGGGCAGGGAGTCTCCTTCACAGAGTTGGAAAAGCAAAATTGGCTGTGACACCAATGTGATTATTACAGTCGTGCTTTTTATTTTTCATATTTTCCTCTTGACAGATTTATTTCTTTTCAAATCAGAAATATTTCTTCTTAGGACAAAAATATATAGCCCCCTTATATTTTCTGATACTGAAAATTACCAGATGCCAAGCTGTGAACATAAGGAAATTGAAGACCTCTGAGGGTGACCTTAGGAACCACAAAGGTGTAGAATTGTGATATAGTGGTTTAGGCAATTTCATTGTAGCTGCTTGGTTTGTGAAAAATGAGAAATAGGTTTTCTATTACTAAATATAATGAATTTCCTTTCTATCCTGTCACAAATTGTCAAACTTTATTAAATGGAAGAAAGATCTGGACCAAACATTTATAGAGGGGTGGTGTGAATATCCATGCTGTGCGGTGGATAAAAGCTATATGATTTTAGATAACTGTTTTATTTTGGCGTGAAATTTTCAACTAATGCAGTTAGTCCATGAGGTCATACTGGACAAACTTTGCCCTATAAGCAGACTATTTTAAATGTCATGTACTAAAGTTATATACATGTATATTATGACACATATATTAAATATCATATCCCAGTGGTTCCATGAAGAGGTTAATCATTTTCTAGGCAACAAAGAGGTTTTATTGAGTGCCTGTCAGGAAACAACAGCAGCAATTTCATGGGTAATTACATAAGATCCAATGATCTATAAGACCGTGAGGAAGAAAGAAATGACAACGTTAAGTAGCTGGTGACCAGATGAAACGCGCCATTGTACTTAGAGTTCAGTGACGCCCAGTGACTTAGAATATTCATATCATCTTTGCGTTCCATATGCTCTAAAGAATTTCATGTGACCTTTGTGAAAGTAAGCCTTTATGTTTACTTTTGGTCACTTCATACGGTCAGAAATATTACATTGTCCTGGTAACTTTCAAACTCCTATGTGATGACCTCCTAAGAAGAAAACAGTGGTACTGAATTACATGACCAAATTCCTGCTTTTGATCTGTCTGTGTGACCACCCCAGTCAAGTTGCCAAGATTTTTAGAGCCCCAGTTCCCTCTGAAACATAGGAAAATGACTGTACCTTTTTCTTACTTGAGGGGGAAATGAATAATTGGTGGAAGCTCTCCACAAAGTGTCTGGCACATAAGAAACATTCAAATGTTTGTTGAACCTCTACATTTTCTAATTGAAGTCAGAAGGGATAGAAGAATAGTACCCACAAAGTATTGAAAAGCAGATTTAATGGTATAGTTAAGATAACCAGCAGTGTTCATAAAACAGTAACACACAAGACTATTGTTACTCTTAAACAAATAATAACTAAGAAGTCACAAAAGTCTTGGAAGAAATTGACTATGTCTCCTAATCATTAGTTATGCAATAGATGAACATGTAACGTGAGTATGTGGACGTTAGACTTTTCCTAAAGGCAGGTGGTAAAACTTCCAGAGAAAATGTCAAGTTGTCTTCCTGTCCAAAGGCTCTGAAAGAGAAGACAACCTATAAGAGACAGAGACAGAGACCAAGGGAAAAGGACAGAGACAAGGGGAGAGAGAGAGGCAGATTACAAAAACTGAAATGCTTGCATACAAACACACATGAAGGAGGAGGAAGGTAGGGCTGTGCAGTGGAATCAATACGGCAACAGAAAGACTTTTCTAGTCATTTTATATTTTCTTTAGCAGCAATTGCAGGAACCAGACCTATATTTGGATCCTGGTGCTTAAGAATCTTTATTAGTTTTCCAGTCCCTGCAATAGAGGCAGAATACTTACATTAAAAAAAAATGTTTATTTTATTATCTCTCTCTTTCCTCCTGGACACTGGAATATTCTCCTTAAATCACTGCCTCAGGCACAGGACCGGGACGCACCACCTCATCTGCCTTATTATCTTTCCTAACTTGCTACCTCACTCTACCGAGTGTCCATTTTTCAAAACCCTAACTTCCATCTCTGCTCATCTTTGCTAACTAGCTTTGTAAAGTGAGTTTGGAAGTGTTTCCTTTCCAATTTTTGGAAGGGTTTCAGAAGAATTGTCATTAATTCTTCATTAAATGTTTTCTAGATTCCACTCATGAAGGTCTCTGGTTTTGGACTTTGTTGGGAGGTTTCTGGATACTAATTTAATCTCCTTACTTGTTATTGATCTGTTCAGATTTTCTATTTCTTTATGATTCAGTCTCGCTCGGTTGTATGATTTTAGGAATTTATTCATTTCTTCTAGATTGTCTAATTTGTTAGCATGTAGTTATAAGTAGTAGTATCTTACAGTCCTTTTTGTTTCTATGTACCACTTGTCTCCTTTTTGTGATCTAACACATGATCCGTCCAGATTGTTTCACATGCACAGGAGAAAAATATATTCTGCTGCTGTTAGATAAAGTATTCTATATATGCCTGTTATGTCCCTTTGGTCTAAAGCACAGGTCAAGTCCAAATTTTCCTTACTGATTTTCTGTCTAGATGACCTATTCATTTTTGAAATGGAATATTGCCTACTATTATCGTATTGCTCCCTATTTCTCCCTTAGATCTGTTAGTATTTGTTTAATGGGTGAAGGTGCTCTGATGTTGGGTGCATACATATTACAATAATTATGTCTTCTTGATTAATGGACCCCTACATTATTATATAATGAACTTTTTTTCTCTTGTTATAGTTTATTTTATTTATTTTTTTTTTACTTACAGTTTATTTTCTCTGATATAAATATAGGTATCCATGGATTCTTTTGGTTTCCACTTCCATAGAGTATCTTTTCCTTTGCCTTTTACTTTGAACCTCTATGTGCCCTTAAAGTTGAAGTGCATTTCTTATAGTCAACATATAGTTAAGTCTTGTTTTTTATTCACCAGCTGCTGATATCTTTTGATTAAATAACTTAATCCATTTACACTTAAAATAATTATTAGTAGGTAAGGAATTACTAATGTCATCTTATTGTATTCTGGCTATTTTGTAGTTCCTTTGTTTCTCTCTGTTGTGATTTGATGGTTTTCCATAGTGGCATGCTTTGATTTCCCTTTATCTTTTCTGCATCTAGTATAGGTTTTCTCATTTGTAGTTGCCATGAGGTTTACATAAAACATTTTAGGGTGAGAAAAGTCTATTTTAAGCTGGTAACTTCAATTGCATACAAAATCATAACCCTTTTCCCCTCCTCCCCTTTGATGGTTTTCTCACAATTTACATCCTTTTGTATTGTGTATCCATTAACAAATTATTGTAGCTATAGTTATTTTAATACTTTTGTCATTTAATATTTACACTAGAGATAAATGGCTAATACAGCATCATATTACAGTGTTGAAGTATCCTGAATTTGCCTATGCACTTATTTTTTTACCAGTGTGTTTTATATTTAATTTGATTTCATGTTACTATTTAACGTCTTTTCATTTTAGCTTGAATAACCCCTTTTAGCATTTCTTGTAAGGCAGGTCTCGTGGTGATGGACACCCTCGGCTTTTATTTGTCTGTGAAAGTCTTTATCTTTCATTTCTGAGCTATACCTTTGTCCAGTAAAGTACTCTTGGTTGGTAGGTTGTTGTTGTTTTTTTTCTTTCAGCAAGTTAAATATATCATCCCACTTTACCCTGGCCTGTAAGATTTTTGCTGCAAAACACACTGATCCTCTTATGGGAGTTCCCTTTTATGACAGAAATTAATTTTTCTCTTGCTGCTAGTAAAGTTCTTTGTCTTTGATTTTAGACAGTTTTATTATGATGTGTTTTGGAGAAGATCTTTTTTAGTTGAAACTTTTAGAAGTTCTATAAGCTTCATGAACACAGATGTCCAAATCTCTCTCCATGTTTGGGACAGTCTCAGCTGTTATTTCTTTAAATACGCTTTCAGACCCTTTCTCTCCATCTTCTCCTATGACTCCAATAATACCGTGTTTTTCTGAAAATAAGACCTAGCCGGACAACCAGCTCTAATGCGTCTTTTGGAGCAAAAATTAATATAAGATCCGGTATTATATTATATTACATTATATTACAGACCCAGTCTTACAGTAAAATAAGACCAGTTCTTATATCAATTTTTGCTCCAAAAAGACACATTAGAGCTGATTGTCCAGCTAGGTCTTATTTTTGGGGAAACACAGTATGTACATTGTTTCTTTTAATGGTATACTGTAATTCACATAGGCTTTCTTCACTCTTTTTCATTCTTTTTTCTTTTTGCTCCTCTGGATGTTTTCAAATGAGCTCTCTTTGATGTCACTTATTTTCTCTCCTGCTTGGTCAGGTCTGCTTTTGAAGCTCTCTATCGAAGTCTTCAGATCAGTCGTCATATTCTTCAGCTCGAGGATTTTTGCTCGGTCCTTCTTCCAGCCTTTCTCAGAAGTTGGGTGGGGCTGCTGACTTGCTCCTCTGCCCTGGTGGGCCATAGCATGTGCTCTGCTACTGCCTGGCATCTCTGTCCAGGCTTCCTGGTCAGGCAGGGCTGACGACTATGCTCAGCAGGTGAGTGGGACCTGTGACTTGCTTCCCTGTCTGGACTCCATGGCCAGGATGACCCACTGGCTGTGGATCCAAACCAGGCAGAAATACCTATCAAGACTCCCGGCCAAACAGGCCACCAGCTTGGCTCTGCCAATGAGCACAGCCACTGTTTGGGGTCTTCATGCGGGCACCACTGCCAGCAGGAATGTGGTCTGCCAAAATTCATGCATTCATTGCCGTGAGCCCACCCACCCTCCTCCTTCTCTAGCTGATTCCCTCAGTGTCTAGTGAGACGATGCCCACATGAGACTCCTGTGAAGTGTCCAGAATCACTGGAGAAGCTGCATATCTGCCTTGGGCTCCCCTTTTCCTACTGGAGAAACTGTAGGCCTGGGGGCCTCCTCACTGCAGTATTGCACCCGCCTGGCGAGGATTATGTGGTCAAAGTGAAGCTGCTGTCTTATCCTTCTAATGTGATATTTCTGTTTTTGTCGTCGAAGAGAGTAGTTCAGCCTCAGCCCTGGCTTTTGAGATTTTCACAAATTCTTCTTGTCCTTGGATAGTCACTAGTTGCATTTTCTGTGAGGGGAACTAAAGTTGGAAAGCACGTATTCTGACATCTTGCTAACCTATTGCTTTTTTACATCCAATGTTTTTGATTAGAAATCATCTCTTAATCTTATTGGAGTTCCCTTGCATACAACGAGGCATTTTTCTTTTGTTTCTTTGAAGACTTTTTCTTTGTGTTTGGCTTTCGGCATTTTTACTATGATGTGTCATCAAATTTGAGAAGTTTTCAGCCATTATTTATTTTACTGTTTTTCTGCTCCCTTCTCCCTCCCCTCTCCTTTTCATATTTCCATCACACTTACGTTGGTGTGCTAAACGGCGTCCCACGGGTCTCTGAGGCTCTGCTCATTTCTTCTCTCTTTTCTTTGGATTGTACGCATACAATGTCTATAGATCTATCTTCAAGTTTGTTGATTCTTTTCCTAACTGAAATCTACCAGTAAGCCCATTAGTGAAATTTTTAATTCAGTTGTTGTTTTTCTAATACAATATTTTCATTTATTTCATTTTTATATTATTTCTCTCTTTTTACATTGATTTTCTCCACGTGGTTGTCATCGTTGTCATTATAACATTTTTACTTCTCTGAACAGGATGACCTTTAATTCTGTGAACATATATTTATAAGTCCTGCTTTGAAGTCTGTGTGTCTAATTCTGGAATCAGGTCCCTCTCACCTTTTTTTTTCCTTTTTTCCCTATGCTTAGGTTACACTTCCCTGTTTCTTTGCAGGTCTCATAATGTTTTTATTGAAAAGTTGAAGTTTTAGATAACATATCATTGTAACACTGGATATTGACACCCCTCCACAGTGCTTGTACCAGCCACAGCTACTGATTGCTTCAAACACACTAATGGATATAAGAATATGCTGATATGTATGTAAAAGATCAATATCTATGAAATCCAAATCATATTATCTTCTGCCACTTAAAGATAAGAAGTAAATATTCTGACACACACTGGAATCTGTCTGAGTGAGTACAGGTCCTGTCTAGGAACACAGACCCTTCAGTGTTATAACATTATTCCTAATTTTTAAGTAACCTTGGAGTAGTATTACATTATAAGGGGGCTGACTTCTAAATTATTAACTAGACCATTGTCTCATCAGAGACTTTCATGTCCAGAAACACTTAGTGCCAATTGTAACTTCATTTCTTTTACATTTAAGTGTATTGAGGTGACAATTGTTAGTAAAGTTACATAAATTTCAGGTGCATAAATAAAGAGAGAAACGGGCAAGAATTTATTGTAGTATAAACATTTCACAATGTTTATTGCGAAATAAATTCTGACAATGAGGCAATTAGTCAGAAAAAAATGAAAATATTAATACTATTCTATTTCTTAATTCCATAAAAATAAGTTATTTCTGAATATCAATTCAAAGTTACCAAGAGATTATAATTGGTAAATGGCACTCATTTGAAATAGCTTTAAAAGCCAAGATGTTAACAATTTTCTCTTGTCCGTGGAGCCCTCTAGTGGAAGAAAGGGACTCAAAACTGAATCAGCAGGAAAAGGAACCTGACCTGAGTCCATGGGCCGCAGCTGTGGGGGAGCGACCCTGACTCCTGCTTTCCAGATCTCCCAGAAATCTTGAGAACCCTAGTCCCCATAGCAACTCTTACAGCTTGAGTTGTTTATGTTCCCTGCAATGGATGCTAATACACGACTGACCAGATTTCATTTTATAAAGATCACTGTGGCAGCAGAACCAAAACAGATAGGAGGTGCGTAGGAGGAAGAGAGAAAGAGCAGTGAGGTAGGAGGCTCCTCCCCTGGTCCTGCTAACGGGGGATCAGAAGTCGCACACGTGGGAGTGCGGCAGTGGAGCAGAGGGCATGGCCTCCTGGAATGTTCCAGACAAAGCTACCATAGATCAGACTGAGTGTGAGAGTAAGGAAGGGCTGGTGTGCAGGGTGCTTCCTAACTATCTAGACTAAGCTCCTGGACAAGTGATGTGCTTGTCCCTGAGATAAGGCGGACAGATTATGAGGTCAGCTTTAGAGGTGTTGCGTTTAAGGTTTTGTGCAAACTCGAAAGTGGAAACGTCATATAAATAGTTCAATGTGCTCATTTTTGTAGCTTCCGGGAGAGGTCAATATCTGATAAAAATCTGAGCGTTTTCAACAGTGAAGGCTGCTGTAGAAGAGGATAGTCGCAGACAGAAAAACAGTGGGCAGTGGGCTACTGTGTGTTCCCTGCCTCCTGCTGTTCCTCTTTCTCTGCCTGTCTCTGCCGTCAGTGACCCATACTGCAGGCCAGTCTACTTCCTGAAACTCTTCCTTCCTTCTGCCCCCCAAGCCTCATGTCCACCAAATTAATTCAGAAATTTTACTTGCTCTGCTCACCCCTGAAACACCAGTAGTTCTCAGGGTTTCATGCGTGGCCTGGACCTCTGCTCTCACACGTAATGGCTTCCAGACTGCCACCAACACGTCTGTCCTTAATCAAAGCTGAGTTTATTGCTTTGCTGCCACAAAGAGACTCACCGTGGAGAACCTGAACTGTCGCAGTAGGAACATGTAAGAGGGGCTTCGTACAGAAGTGGGGTTTGTGCTGGGTGATTTGGGGTCGGGTTCAAAGAAAAATGGGTTTGCACTGGATTGGGTGCTGTCAACAGCTGGGCAAATTCTATGACTGGTGGGTCCACGAAACAGAGCAGGGCTGAAGTGGTGAAGAGACGGTAGTTGTAACGTTAGTCAGAAGGGGGATGTTTGGCCATCACTGTGGTGTGGCCAGTGGCAGCCTTTCTCTGTCACTACAGAGGCATCTCCCGATGCCATTCTGTGTCACGTCCTGTCAGAGCCAGGCCAGCTCCAGGAGACAGTGCAGGACTGCATTCCGTGTCACAGACCTGCAGGCTCTCATGGGCCGGCCTCTGCTCTCTCTTGCATGGCTCAGTTCCCATTTATGTGCTGACGAGTTCTACATCGAATCCCAGGGATCTCTCCAACTTCATCTTTGTAAGTGCACCTCCCTGCTTGATGTGCCAAAGATAGTAAGTCCCAGAGAGGTCTCGTCACCTCCAGCAGTTACTCCCCAGATTTTCACGACCCGGAACTCAACTCTGCAGTGGCAATCCTTCAGACGCTCACTCTGCTGTCCTCCCGGTCTCCTCAGCGCGAGTCACCCCAGGACTCCGGGATGTTACAAGGCCTTGAGCTAATCTGGAGTGCCTTTTCCTGGCCTCTCTGCCTGAAACACGTTTGCCCACTTTCCACATCCCAGACGTCCTTCTCATATCAAGTCTGGTCAACACCGCCAGTCAGAGGCAGCTGCCCCTCCCCGTTCCCCCCCTCCCAGACTCCATCCCTCCTTGCCAGTGGTGTGTTCTTACCCCCACAGCCTCTGCCCTGAGAATGTGAGCCCGTACAGGGCAGGAAACGCCTCTCATGTCTGTTTTCATTCTCCACATAGAACATTACCTAGCTCATGGGAAGTGCTGAATAAAATAACAAGAATGTTCCCGACCAAGTCGGGTTTTCTCATGCAGGATTTCAGCTGGTGAGTTGGGTCCGTTCTGCCCCAGTGGATCCCAGAGTCACCCTGGCAGCCTCTGGTGGCCAGAACTTTGGGGGCTGCGTTTCCAGCTCCTCAATGCATTTACCCTAACCTACCTTTCTGGTTTTACTCCCAACAACTGCCCCACACACACCCCGTTTTCAGCGACCTTAAGCACCTCTTTGTTTCCTAACTGTCCAGTCTCCATGACTGTTCTCATGAAATCAGCCCTGGGATTCTCTCCTGCCACACGGCCTCTGCTCCACACGTCTGTACCCAGGCCCAAGTCCGCCGTCCGCACGAGGACCCATGGCGCGCGCGGCCGGGTGTGAGCACGCCCTCGCCTGGCCCTGCAGGCCCTTTGTGAGAAGCACTGTGTGGGGGTTATTGAGCACTACGTGCCTCAGCACCCCACTCCCTTTCTTTCCTCTTTTTAGACAATGAGGAAACGGACTGCGTCTAATGAGTTCTTTCATGTTTCACAATATTTAACCATTATAATTTAAAACAGAGTAAGTACTCACTAAGCACAATGTTTTATATTAAGGACGTTTCAGTACATTACATCAAATGCCACTTTCTTAGAATGTTTTACCCTGTTTTATGGTAATAGGGTTTCATAACGATCTAGGGTCTACTGGAAGATACTGAGCTACTGTCTCAGTCATCAAAACATTACAGTATGGTCAATATAAGTGTGCTTTTTAGTGTATTTTCTGATACGTTATATGGTTGCTTTCTCAGAGAAATTAGTGAAGGCCACGCTACTTGACGACTGGGGTTAGATTTTTCTGGAAGTCCAATAAAACCTAACAGTGCATTTTGGTAAGTGTTCCAAGCCAGCAGATGGCAGCAGTTTCATACAATTTTGGAGGAAAGGTCACCACTGGTGATCAGATGTGAGCCGAAGCTGCCTTTTTCCAGAAAGCTTTAATGACATTCATACTGCAGTGAATTTTCCTAATGCAATCGTGTGACCATAAATTATAGACAAGCAGCAGTCACACTACATGGTTGGTTGTTATTTGTTCAGTTTCCATTATCTGGGAACAAAATTAAATGATTAAAACCTACTTATCTCCTAACTTTGCAATACTGACCATTAGTGTCTGCAAGAAATCATATTGTCTGTCAGAATAAGCAGTTGCACTTGCGCACAACAGTGTGTGCCAAGCTTGGCTCCAAACCCACCTTTTCTGATGAGGGGTTAGGGGGCGATTCAGCTGTAGTATATAAAACTGGGGAATGATCTACATATATCCCAGGCATTCCAATGGATCTGCATAGTCTGGCTGTGTTCATTTGTCCTGTTAGTGATGTCTTAGTACTCCGATAATTTTGACTGAGTGTAAAATATATCACAATGGAGCAGTTAGTAAAATTTTCACCATATTTAGTAATAATGGTGATGGTATATTCTTAGAGAACTTGCCACGTGAGTCGTGAAATCACAAAACTAGAGAGCGGAGCTCTAGTCCTGCACAGCGGATGCTGTTTTCCCTAAACTCCGGGAAGCATGAGGCAGGTAGTCTGTCTAGTTCATCTCTCTTTCCCAACTGCCTAGACTGGTACCCCGTCAGCCCTAACTGTTGGCACTTACGAACCTTGCATTCTAGGCTCCATTCCCACCTTGATTATGGGCCTTCCATGGTAGATTTCATTTACTTCTTACTTGGTTCCCAGGTTAACTTGAGTTGAATTGGGAAGACTTTTTTTTTTCCAGCAATTAGGAGCATTTTGTATTGAGGGGGGTTTCTTGTACCTCTGTTTGCCACATGACCACACAGAAAATCATACTATTTTTAACCTGTCTGTCTGATCAGAGAGCTAACCCAATTGTCCTAATTTTATGTTTCTTTGTCTACATAGAACATTTTCCCATGTGTTTACTGAGCATCTATTGGTTTATATGCGTATCTATGTACATGTAGCTTTGTCACATTGAAATTACAGAAAAATCTATGGATGGTTATGCAGAATAGGTAAGTGGTGAACTGGAAGATGAACCTGCATACAGTTTTAAGACTACAACACAAAAGAACGTAAATGGGGGGAAGTGATGTAAATTTCAGGCCCAAAGATACAGAGGATAGAGTGAGAAGGTCCAACACGTGTCTGTTCTCCGTCAGTAGCCGCTAACAGAAATGGGGGAGAGGTGAATTTAAAAGAATAATGCTGAGAGTATTCCAGAATTCATAAAAAATATTAATTTTCAGATTTATTTAAGAGCCTACCTAGCTTGATAAGTCTACCACTAGGACACCTGATAAAACTTCAAAAGACACCAAACAAAAAGTAAAGATCTTAAAAGACTGAAAGACAAGACAATTTTCCTTGGAAAAAAAAAATACCCATCAGCTGACTTATCGAAGCAAACAGGGTAGTCATGGTGTTATAGCATCTTCAAAACACTGTGCTTAAATAACTGTCAACCCACAATTCTAAACCCAAAGAGAAAGGATTACAAAAGCAGGGTGAAATAAACATTCTCAGGGGCAAAAATGGAGAAAGTCTGATGCCATGACACTACAGGGATTTAAATGTCATCCTGCAGGAAAAAGAAAGCTGAGCCCAGGCAGCAGCAGAGACTGAACAAGGAATGGAAGCGAAGAAGGAGAGAAACTTGTGGGTAAATAAACCCAGGCGCAACCATGTGGCCGCACATTTTGTCTGTCACACTGACTAGAAACTGCTATTGCCACTGTGTCCTGTGTTCAGAATGCGGAATGTCCTCATGGAAAGAGAGCAGTCTGGACAGAGCTGTCTGCTCCCTACTGCAAAGGATGTCACCACTGAGACACTCGCCTGAGCAAACCAGCCCGACTGAAGCTGACCCGGTGATGGGTAATTAGTGAGATAAGAACAAAACTGAAATGCAACCAAAAAGCATGTGTGTCAGAAGAGCTAGCTTCTTTAAAGCTACCCAGGATCTCTGTTGGGGAGAAAAGGTATTTTACAATAGAGGAAAAGTCAGCTGCTACATTTATTTGTAGAACCCCCTTTGGTACAAGCTTCTAATTTTTATTCTGCCAAAAAGAGGCAGACACGCGAGATTTGGAACAACTGTTACACGTGTGACACTTTTCTTTGATGACTACATCATCTCGTGTTTAAAATTTCAACAGATCTGTGTCCATGTTTTAGATATGTATTATCTACATAATAACAGCTGTATTTTCTATCTGTGTGTGTGTAAGTGTGTGCACATGCCTGTGTGGTGTGTGGTTTCAATCGTACAAAGTGGTTTGGTTGTTATTCTATTGCATTGTTTATTGATAAATTTGGACTTATGTCCACATCCATGTGTTGTGCTCTGTGTTTGTCCTGCTTTGTGCTTCTTTTTATTCTCATCATTTACTTTTTTGAATTGATTATCTTATTCCTTTCTTAACCCTTCAGGCTTGAAAGTTACGCACTGTATTTGCTTTATTTGAGAGATGCGCTGTATAATTCCACCACATGTAAGATATTCTATGATTATCATCATTCACCCCCAAAAATAAAATAATCTCCTGAGTCACAGCCCATCGTTACCGTATTAGTATTATTATTTAATGCAGAAAATGTTTGTTTAGATTTACTATCTGCTTACTAATTTCCTTTTGCTTCATTTCTTCTTGCTTCTTGGGTCTTTTTACTGCCATCAGCTTCAATTACTTTTTTAAAGATTTCTTTTCATAGTCTTAGTATTTGTTGAACTCAAAACACTTTTTGTTAACTCTTGAGGATCCAGTTTCCACTTATTTCTACAGCTAAGTCTGCCCTCGATTGAATTGTCAGTTTTGTGTGTATTCCCTCCTTTATCTTTAGCTCTTGTAAAGTTATGTTTTTGTCATTGGTACTATGAATTCCCCCAAAATGTGCATAATTTGGATTTTTAAATCTTACTTGGTGTAAACTGTGCTCTCCGTGTGCTGACAGCTCCGACAGAGGCGCAGCCGCGATCCCCTGAACGTCACTCCTCCTCTCACTGCTTTATCCTCACGTAGGTTTTGCTCCGTCTTCTCTCTCCTGCATGTCACTTCCTCTCACATCTTTCCCATCACGTTACATATTTGTAACTTATCTTTACGTAGGTTGTTTATATCTAACCTTTGTCCTCAATTCTCCATTCCCTACTTTGTCTAATGTGTTCTCATTGTGTTTTTAATTCCAACAAGTTTATATTGAATATTGTTTAGTGTAGAAATGTAGTTCGTCATTTACAAAGTTGTATTCACTTTTTCTGATCTGCCTGCTAAGTTCTTATATTTTTGTCATTTACTCATTTTGCAGATTCCATCTCCTATGTCTGTAGACATTTACACAATTACTTTATATTGTCTACCTGAATATCCATCTGAAGTACCTGAGGACTAGTTTGATGTTTGCATTTCTTCTTTAATCTTCGTGGCTCTCTCCCTGTCATCTTGACGACCTTTGATTTATTCTGTGCAACTAGAGAGATGAAAAGTAGGGCTGTTTTCCTCCAGAGTAGACTTACGCTTGTGTCCACTGGACGACAGGGGCGGTACCAACCCCAGAACAACTTCAGCCCCATTGGAAATTACTTTTTTAAATGATCATGTCTCTCTCTGTTTTTCTGGCATTTTCTTAGAAACTAAAGAGTTTGTTTAGCACAGAATGGAGATTCTACAAGGCACAGTGGGAACTGGTGGTCAGGAGCCTTACCAACATGGGAGAGAAGCACAGGAGCATGTGTGGGAATCCTTGCTTTGCGGGTCTCACTGAGATTGACCAGGACAGGAAGGGAAGGAGGGTGAGTTCTCAGGTTTCAGCCCAGTGTGGGGCTCTGAGGCTTGTCATTTATGTGCCTGATGATCAACCTTTAATCTTTACTCAGGTCTGAATCATAAAATGCAGAAGAAAAGTAACATTCTGACTAGGTCTTCCCAAATAGTCGAGACACAGCATTGGTCAACAAGGAGGAGGTGACATAAGAATCAGTAGAATTTTGATTGAATTACGGGCTTTGGTCTTCCCTCAGCAGGTGCTGGCACGTGACCTACGGCACAGAGAGAAAACGGTCACATTTGGAGGAGGCCCTGGGGTAACTAGACAAGAATGCTCATCATAGAAGGAGACCCGCCCCAGGCTCTGCTCAGTGGCCCCAAGAGCTAAGAAGACTTACATCCATACACCTGAAACACACTCAAAACTGTGGCATACTGCTTGGGGAGTTCTGAGTAGGTTGTAGGCCTCACAAGTGCCGGATTTCTGAAGAGATCGCTATCCAATATTTGGGGGATGTGTTTTTCTTCTAATGTTAACACAACAATTGTAATATATAACGAAGTGTTTATTTGTCAGGTTTGTTCTAAGTGCTTTATTTGTATTTCTATATTAAAAGTTTACAAGAATCCTACAAAGTAGTTACCACTACATCCTTATATTGCAGGTAGAGGGACATGACCAATATAGAATTTACGTTTAAGGCAGTAAGTGGTAAAGATGAGATTAGAAGGTGGTTGGGGCTAGAGACTATAAATTGAGTCCTCGGCCAGCTACCTCGGAGGGTGCACATTTCTGGAATAAGAAGTCCATGCCTGTATCAGGAGCTGAGATGTACTCCCTAATGAAGGTGTCTGCAGCCGAAGGCTTCAAGGACACACTTAATGGACATGCAATGCCCTGCAGCTTCCCAGATGCTGAGCCGAGCGCCCTCTCCTGAGCAGCTGGGACGTGAATATGGGGACCCTCGATGTCTGGTTGAGCCAGTGCCACCTGCAACTACCAGCAGGCCTTGTGTTTGCTTGGACCTGCAGAGGGTCCACCCTGGCCTGATGTCCTCTGGCCCCTCCAGTCACAAGTTTTCACAAGATTAGGCTGAGCCAGGGTCACAGGATTAAGAAGGCTTAAACCTGAAGGATACCAGAATGCTGGTGGCAAGGACTCCACAGACTTTGTCTGGCGGGTCTGGCAGGTTGGCTTGGGAGGATGTCAGAACATGGCCCTGACCTCAGCCTTGGGATTGACATTCTGAATAAACACTCCGAGTGAATCTGATGCATGAGACTTGCGAGGCCACATGCTTTGTCAGACAGTACCTGGAGCATGGTCACTTGTCCCCACGGGCATCAGCATTATCCAGGGCTCATTCATTCAGTCACTGAGCTCCACCCGTACCTGGCTCCTGGTCTGTTGAGCCCGGAAGCCGTGTTCAGAAGTTCCCCAGCTGTTTCTTACGTGGAACTTGAGTTTGAGAACTGATACCCTAAAGAGAGAAATTGGTGGTTAACATCGGAAATAAGCTATGCTATAGTAGAAACTATTAGAAAAAAAGAAATGAGCAAATAGAGCTCCTATATTTTAAAAAGTCACCATGGAATAGGGAAGGGAAGCAGAATTGAAGAACGGAATCCATAAAGGAGGCCTCGGAACTGAACTGCCCTGACTTCTGTGGGTGTGGGGGCTGCGAACTCTACACAACGGACAGGTAGAATCAAGGTGAGGTGTCGTAATCATCATGAACTGTAGGGAAATGTAGGGAAAGAATGCGGTGACTTCCTGAGACTAAAGACATGGGGATTCTTCTGCTGGCTACCTTTGCATGACCCCACTTTCTCTATATATATTTATTGAGTCACGTTGCCATTCCAGGACCAGAATGGGGCAGGAGAAAACAGCATCCCACAGGCATAGCTCACAGTGCCAGTTGCATCTTCTCCATAGTTTTGTAATTATAGGTGGTAATGCAGGTGAACATACTGGTTGCTTTCATAAAGAACCATATTCTACAAACATGCATCTATGTTCACAGAGAGCTAGCTTAGCTCATTGACACCCAAGTGAAGAGAGCTTGGTCCTGGGCCCGGAACTGGTCCACAGCAGCTCTGGGAACCGGCTGAACACACCTCTGGCAGTGGGCATGCCATGGAGAGGTATCCACCCATATCTGAAAGGCAGAAGAGAAACAGCACGTTACATTCAATTATTCCATTTTTCCAAACTTTGCCAGCTTGATAATTTGGGGAAGGAAGTGACAGAAGTTAGCAATCCTTCCAGTGCACCACTGCATAGGAGACTAAGTTTTTGTTTTATTTTTGTTTTGAATGATTGTCTGCTTCTTTTTAGTATTTTATGCTGCTTAGTGTAATGGTGCTTAGAGCTATTAAGACAGTCATTTGTGTCTAGATGTGAGGGAACATGGCATCATTTTACAGATGAGAGAGAAATCCGTGATAGAAAAAAGGGAGACTCGCCTAAGGTTACGTTCGGAACCACAGCTAGGCCTGGAGGAGAGACATCCACACCCATCAGAGAAGCGAGGGCCGTATTAGGGAAAATGGAATAACACACATTAGCATTTCTTGAATTGACTCAAGAATGTATTCAAATTCTTATGCTGAGTCAAATCTGTAGCTTGGGGAAACAAATGGGCGATTTGCAGATTCCATGTTATGAAAGTAATGAGTTTGAATCACATTTTCCTCATGGAATGATTCTTCTCCATGTCAAGTTGGTTACCCATTTTTGTGCTTTAGTCTAATCATTGCAAAATGTTCTTCGTTTAGGAAATAATTTAAAGTTCTTATGAGAAAAAAAGATGGCACAATGTCTAATGCTTTAGAAATGTTTAGTTTTCCTTCAAAATGTAGCAAAAGTCTACAGTGCTGAAAATTGGGAAATAGAGTCCAGGTTAAAAGTTTTGGTTTTTATCTGGATCACTGTTTAGTGACCAGCGAAGTGGGGAGGAGATTACGGGTAGGACCAGCACATTCAAATTACCGCAACCCTGAAACCCACATTTAACTTGCCACCAAAACATTGAGTTTACGGGATGTGTACTCGGGGTGTTGCAAGCACCAGAACCCACTTGTATTTAGACAACAACAATGAAATTCCTGTTTCCCCATATGTTGTTACCCCATATATTAATAAGCTTAATCAAGAAGCTTAAAATCTTTTCTAAACAATTTTGGTGAAATTAAAAATGTGTCCCACATCTTTATATTTTCCAATCACGATCCAAAGCTGATGAAAGGAACCCAAACCGCCTATTTACCTGAGTGTTTAGGAACATTAATTCAAGTGTCCCCAAGATTTCAAAGGCTTTGTGGGATGTGTTTGTTACAACAAACAGACAGAATATAAATACAGATAGAAAAGACTCTTTTCCCGTTTCAGTCTAAGATGATGTCTACTCTCCTACATGAAATAGTGCCCTCATGGCCCAAACACATGGAAGACTCACGTGATCATCCTCTTGAAATCTCAAAATCTGAAGAAATAAGTGCTTGGGTTCATTAGGAAGCGTTTCAAGATGGCCGAGTCCAAAGATGCCATGTGGGACGTTGTTTTCACTTCTCTGTGCCAAGGTCCAACCTCCTTACAACAGGAATCGTTTTCTCACAGTTTACGTTCGGCCCATCAGGAAATCGTGTGGCCCTACCTTCATAGACGATCCAGGATGGCAGCCCTTCTGACCGTTTCCACGGCTCCGGCAGACACAGCTGCAGTGGTCTCTGCTGGGCGACTTACGGCAAACGTCTTGACACTTGTCCCTCCCTCACCCTTGCTGTTCACCCTCTCTTCTCCAAAGAGCAGCCAGAGAGATTCCCGTCCATCGTGAGCCACACCACGGCTCTCCTCTCCTCTCCTCTGTTGGAGGACGATCTCTTTATGGCCCCGGGTGCAGAGGAACCTGGCCCGTGACCTCTCGAACCTCCTTTCCTGCCTGTCACTCCGTCCTCTCCAGGCAACATGCACACTTTGCCACATTCGTTCACATCTTAGCTCCCCCCCAAAGGACTCCCTCCTTTTTGACCTGAAACACTCGTCCTTCAGATGTTTGTTTGGTCAAGTCCTCTTAAGGGTTTGAGCAGATATCAGGCACTGGGCCAGACATCATGCTCAGATGTCATCTTCCTTACGCCACCGCTGAACAGGGACAAATGTTGCCAGGAGAATTGAAATGATGCTTTTTCAAAATTAAGTGTAGATTTTCAGTGGCAATGTGAAAATTACCAAGCAGGAATCAAAGTCAGGTGTAGACATTGGCAGATTAAACAAAATCAGCTATAAATCTACACTGATTGAAAGCCTGTGCGAAGCTCTCCAAAATCACCCCCTTTATTGGATCCTTTATCACTAGGTGGGTGGCAGCACCTGAGGGCAGCATCAGATGCAGGGACCTCACAGGGTGCTCTGGAGGCTGAGACATGCATCCCTGGTACATCTTCTCATTCTCTCCAGCCAAGTTTGTGAGTCAGTGTTAAGTTGGTACAGAAACATGCCCTCCCTGCCTAGTTCCTCATTATTATTATTTCCAGTAAATCTGCTCTATGGAAGCTGCGACTAATCACCTCGTCCAAGCAGTCCTGGAGCAGATGTGAACGCTTCCCTTCTTTTCTCTTCATTTACTTGTTAAGTGATGCTCAGCCTGTTGCTTTTGAAGACATGTCACTAAACAAAGCCAGAATTAATGTACTTGGAGGTGGGTAAAACCCTTACATCTCTCACACGTTGATGTCAAGTCCAGAAACTTGCTGGCAACACTCCCACAAAATTGAAAAAAGAAAAAAAAAAAACATTTATCTCAGTAAATGTGTCTGAAGGGTACTGTATAGATTCAGGGTGTCATGGGGATACTTAGGTCGATTTTTCCTTAAATATTTTCAAATGTGTCTGTGCCCAGGACAAGATTTTGTGTCTGACAGCACATTTGAAGATGTAAAAATCCTGTTTACAGATGATATTTTCTGCTAATAAAACAAGTATAAGCTTATTCCAGAAGACTTAGAAAAATGAGAAAAACATGAAGAAGAAAACTACGGGGCCAAAAATTTCACTACTAATTAGTAGCAGTTGTTAACACTTTTATTTTCTTCCAAACTTTTTTTTTTCTGTGCAAACATATACACATTTTAATGATATTGTGATTGTGAGATACAATTGAGAAGCATATGTTTTTCATTTCACGTATCATGGCTATTTTGTTTTGTTACTAGGAAGCATTTTTAATGATTGTTTAATATCTCAGTATAAATTTTATTTTGTTAGATAAATGATGGTGTGATAATTCAACGTTAAAAGTTCTTATCAGTTAGAGATTATCAGTATATTGAAGAAATGTTTAGGAATAAAATGACATGATGGATTTGCTGGGAAAAAACCACAATAAACAAGTGAGAAGATAAATGAACAAGTTTGCCAAAATGTTTATAATTGTTGAAACTAGAGAATTAATCCATAGTCTTTGCAGATCTATGTTTTTAAGAGTATGTGAAAGTGAAACCCTAATTTTATTCATAAATATATTCAATTATACTTATGCTTTTAAACATAATTTTTCCTGTGCCTCTATCTTACTAACACACTCAGCCCTTATATATTCTGAAGTTAATCTCTGACTCTAATCGGTCCCGTTGAACGGCCTACGTCTGCATCAATACCTCGCTCTTTTCGTGGTTGGAGGTTTTAATTAAGGTTAATCTGAGGGAAATGAGCCCACGTGCTGTGTGACGCAGTCTCCACGCAGCAGCTTCGGGCCTTGTCTCTCGGCTTCCGTGTCCTCTCTTGTCTCCTGCAGGCCGAGCTGGTGTGTCCAGCATGACTGACCAAGCGTGGGTAAGACATTCTCCTGCGGAGTGCCGTAAGTCACCTCCTGTCACCCGTTTTCTTCTGAGCCTTCAGGACGCTCTAGCCTTTTCTTTTCGGGGCCGTCCGCCTGGTTGAATATCACTTGTTTTCAGTTTGCTTGTGATTGAACAATGAGCGCTCACCTCTTACCAGCTCTTGCCGAGTGGCAAGCTGTGTGGCGGGTGCTTTGTCTAACCCTCCAAATGCTACGGCACTCGGCCACCTCTTCTCCTACCTGTCACTGGCAGCCTGTTGACCTGAGATGCGCCCCAATTAAACCCAAACCCCATGTGTCTTCTACGGCACCTCTTCTGGGCCGAGAAGAGAGTCTGACTCACTGTTTGTCACTTTGGAGTTATGCATTGATCGTGACATTGAATCCCCAAGGTCAGTACCACTGCCACTCTCTGTGCTGCAGAGAGAGTTCAGGGAGCCCCGATCTCTGATACACAGTCAGAGATCATCCTTCTGGAGACTTTGGCAGTGAACTGGAGGAGTGAGGGGTGATAGTGAAACGAAGCAAGTTAATAAATGAGCACCGTAACTTCCGATATTGGTAGATACCGTGAGGAGTATAGACTGCAGTGACAGGAAGTGCTGGGCATGTTACGTTACACTGCGTGGTCTGTACCTGCTCTTCTGAGGACAACAGGTGGAGCGGAAGCAGGAAGCAGAACGTGGAAGCAGGAAGGGGGACCGGCCCATGCAGAGCCCTAGGGCAGAGGAAAAGTGACGCGGGCAGTAGCAGGCATGAGCTCGGTGCATTTGGGGAAAAGGGAAGCCAGGCTGGCTAAGTCGGTGAGAAAGCAAGTGGTGGCCCAGGACGAAATCAGAAAGGTGGGAAGGGGCGGCAGCGCAGGGACTTAAAGCTTTGAAATCGCTCAGGGTTTACTCTAAGGCTGGTGGAAACTGCTTCGGTCTCTGGGAATTTCTTAGTGGACAAATGACAGGATTTTGCCATAAGGGGTGTCTGGTGGCTGAGTGCAGACAGGATTGCACAGGATGTGACTGAGGCAGACGCCAGAAGAGTTTGTACTTATAGAGATGGGAGCTTGACCCAGGTGGGGGAAAGAGGAGACCGTGTTACCTCAATGGCTTTGATATGTTTCAGGGGGCAAAGGTTGATGGAAATTGCAGTGGATTACTGGGGTGGGTGGGGTGGGGGAAGGAGATGAGTCCTGGTTTGTCCACGAGGAAAAGGTGACAGGTTCTGAGAGCTCTGTAACGCCCACTGAGGGCCATGTAGCGTATCCAGCTACCCTTCACTCTGCATCTCAGAGGGCACACATCCCAGACAAAGGGTGCCCC
Source organism: Rhinolophus sinicus (assembly GCF_036562045.2). Taxonomy (NCBI): domain Eukaryota; kingdom Metazoa; phylum Chordata; class Mammalia; order Chiroptera; family Rhinolophidae; genus Rhinolophus; species Rhinolophus sinicus. Next base: position 1,472,126 of record NC_133758.1, read on the forward strand.
TGTGACCTGTTCTTCCCAAACACTGGCCCCTATATTTCTGACTAGTACATGGGCACCAAACTGAGCTTTCTGTGTCAGGTGGTGTTTGTCCGAGCAGAAACTCACTCCCCGAGCTCACTGTACTTGGAGATTAAACACAACTGAATAACATGAGATAAATACACACATTAAGCCACAGGAAAAGTCACCTAACTTGTTAGAGAAAGAAATTTAATTAAAAACCAATACTTCCTAGAAAGAAGAACATACCTGTGAAGAATGTTACACCACGTGGTTTTGGAGAGAAAGTTAATGAAAACATTATATATATACATGAATTTCCAGGAACACTTGCAGGGCACTTGAAAACAGGTCCCACCATCATTTCTCCAATGACAGAAGCAGAACATAGGATTAATAAGGGCAATCTCTCTGCTTTTTGTCTATTCATTTCCTTCAGGAAGACACTTGGGGATTTAAGTGCGCCGTAGCAGTAAGTTTCAAAAGTTAAATTATATGCCACAACTGGAATAGGAAGCGTTTCTGATTAGCTCCGGCGGGGGCGGCCCGTGCCCGCCACGTTGGAGCATCTGCTGCTGCCGCTGAGGCCTGGTGCTCAGCCCACCAGTGCTGACCCCACAGTGAGCGCGGGAGGTGAGCGCTGGCTGCTGTCCCTGTGCTGCGGGGAGGACGCGGAGGCTGACACAGGTCATTGTGGCTCTAAGCTCCCCGTCATTTCCTCAGCTCAGATATATTGGAACAACCCTCAGATCCCTTTTCTCCATATCATTTCTAATTACTTGATGGAGCAGAGGGACGTTTTAATGGGAAAATAATGATCAAGGAGGTTTTAAGGCATATTGGTTTTTACTACTTGATATCCATTTTATCAAGAAACTAAATCTCATGACCGATATTTTCCTTTCTATTGTCATAAAGTGTTGGGAGCATATGGAAAAAATGTCCTGGGTCCACAGGTGGCCAGCACCTCTAAAAAATGAAGGAAAAACAAAACCAGTTGAAAACATGTTTCTTCCCTTGGAAAAGGGATCCCCACATGAGGAAAGAGGACAGGTGTTTTCTGCAAAATCTCACCAGAAAGAACAGGACTCTTGGGAAAGAGGGCCTGGGCACAGCTGGCACAGCCTGAGGGACTCCGTGGTGAGTGTCCGGGTGATGCCACAGACACACGTGTGCAGTGACACTGGGCATCTCCTCCAGCAGTGCCAGGTATCACATTTGTACCCTCACCTGAGCACCGTGCTTCCTGCTTTCCCTGGGACTCCACATGGCGTCTGCTTCTGGTCGAGAGCAAGTTTGTCACAATGGAAATTGTGATCCAGGTTAGCCCTCCTCCATTGATCATTTCCTTAATCCATGGAAAATGCCTTTGCTGCTTGTATTAGTTTCTTGTGGCTTCTGTAACGAATTACTATGAACTGGGTGGCTTAAAACAACAGAAATTTATTCTCTCTCAGTTCTGGAGGTCTAAAGTCCGAAACCAACGTGTCAGCAAGCGCACACGCCCTCTGAGGATGCTGGGCTTTGCCGTCTCCTGGTGGCAATCCTTGGCGTTCCTTGGCTTGTAGACCCATCTTCACTCCAGTCTCTGCCTTGATGGTCACACAGCCTTAACCTCTGTGTGTCTGTGTCCCACGTTTCTGATGGCATCAGGGCCCACCCTACTCTACTATGACCTCATCTTAACTTGATTACATCTGCAAAGCTTCTTTTTCCAAATAAGGCTCTAGGGGTTAGACATGGACATACCTTTTGGGGGGACAAGGTTGTCACCAACCAACTGCATCTTGGCCTGCAGTCAAAGCTTCACCACGTATCTTAACATAGTGCAAACTAGTAGTTTTTGAAGCCACTAAACTTCTATGAAGCCAGTCAACACTTCCACGAAATGGGAAGAGCTTACAATTTATCATCCAAACTTTTGAGAGTGAAAACAGGCGTGGCTGTGTCCAGGGCACAGGGGGCCTGGTGTTGGTCTCACTCTGTGACCGAGAGAACCAGGAAGGAGGTTTAGTGAAAACGTAGTGTTGTCTTGGCCACACCCATTAAAATGTGTGACATTTTTTAATGTATTCACCTATTCCATAAGCATTTATCTAATGCCTAGTGTATGTCAAGCACTCTTCTAAGGTAGATCAACAATGGATGAGATGAAATGAACGTTATGTCCAAGGCACGCTGAGTGCAAAAGCAAGTTGCAAAGTATAATATATCGTATTACTCCTAATTTTAGTAATTATCTCAGGTATGTATATACATAGAAATATGGAAGAATTAATTATTAAATTGTTCACAGTGTTTGTAACATTTCACACAAGCTTCAGAGCACACTTTTGAGCCAGTGGTGATAATCCACCCTCTTTGACAGACAGCGAACTAAAGTTCAGAAAATTCAACTCAACCCTGGGCCACTGGAGGGTCAAGGGTCAAGGTCAGGACATCTCAGTAAAAAAAAAAAAGCCAAAAGATAAGAAAAAAACATTTTAATGTTTTATTATAGAGAGTAGAGTCCTGCATACTCGTTATTTACTTTATGTAAACATAGATTTTTTATAAGGAAATTTTAATTTCAAACATTTCATCAAGTTAGTTTTCTGCATGCATAAATACTAGTCATAACTTACAGGTTTTCCCTTAAAGAAGTTGGATTGTTCCCTGGGAGAACATAAGGACGTTTATGGACCAGGAGTAAGACCCCTGGGCCCCGTGAACAGGAAGTGAAGGAGGAAACAGGAAGTTATTAACGTGTGGGTGCCCACCTTTCCTGGGCCCATAACCAGCCCTAAGATTTCAGGTGGAGGAAACTGGCATTTCAAGGAGGTGTTTTGTTACTCACTTAAAGCCACATGAAATGAAACTATTTAGTGTGGGGGGACTTTAAGATACATATTTTCTAGTAATAGGATTTTGATAAATACTCAGGCAATTTATTTCACTTTTCTAAGACTTAACTGTCTTGCTTCTGTATTATAGGACGCAGCATAGCTGTCTCCCAGGACCGCTAAGAAGCCAAACCACATGACACGTGCAAGGCAGCCAGCATGAGGCCTTTCCCCAGGCTGACTCACAGGACACAAAATCGCCATCACGTTCACCACCATCCTTTAACAAATACAATCCCTTTCTGTGGCCTTTAGTGCCCAGACCCTGCTTAACTCTTCACTCCACGTCATGTCCCTCATCATGGCACTCCAGCCCCCCTGGGATCCTTTGCATCCAGTGAACATTGCGTGCTTTGTCACATCTCAGGAACTTCTGGGAGCACTTCCTCCGAGTCTCCTCTTAGCTGCCTGTTTCAGGTCATCCCGAGCTCAGCTCAGATGTCTGCTCCACAGCCACGCTGCCCAACGTTTCCCTCTCCCCATAGCGTTAGCACCACACTTCTCACTCCCCAGATCTTTACTACTTGTTTAAATATGTTCAAATATAAGCTCTCTAGAGCATTTCTTCGTCACTCTGTCCCAACAGCTGGGCTCCGTGCATTCTGTTAGGCGTACTACTCACAGGACCTAATTCCTCCCAATAACATATCTTAGCCAACCAGATGTCTTGAGATACACAAGTTCTCCCTTCTGTTTATTCCACTTTACTAAACAGAGGAGTATCTCTCTCTAAACATTCATTCATTGACCGATGTCAGTTCTTCTCTTTTTGTTCAGTGTGATGAAAATTATAGGGCAAGAGAAAATAGTCCTTCCTTCATTAATCATTTATTGAGAAAATATGATATTTAAGATTAAATTTATGATAGTTGACACAGCAAATGTTGATTATATAGAGTATAGTCTTTAAGAGTTGAGGGATTTTTGTAGACTAATATATAAACCTGCTAGTAAATTGTCTTAAAAATAATTTTAGAAAAACATAATGATAAATGAAACTCTTAAAATATCATCAAAAGTCGCCTAAGACAATAAAAACATTTACAAGAGAGTATTATATGCATGTTCCATGCCTCTTCTTTTAAAGATGAACTAATCCACATGGTTGCAAATATCATGTAAGTCACTTGTCTGTGCCACTGATTAAAGGGGATTATTTATGAAGCAGCTGTTTAGGGCGGTAATTGAAAAGCTGATGGGACTCATCACTTTGTTCCCCAGGTAATAGCACTGTCTTAGAGCTTAGGGGATACCGAGACAGGATTGCTCACTTTCTTTGGGTATTAATGGGGTCTTGGCTATCTGTTCAAGTATTTCTTCTGAAACTTTGTGTGAAAGAGGAGTACAGACAGGGAGATAAAGTTTAAAGAATGTCTCCATGAATGCCCAATTATTGTGTCTGATGAAATAGATGGATAATCTCAGGCACATTACTCTTACTTAAACAAGAGGCCATTACAGTTTTCTTTAGAACATGATACTGTGTAGTCATATTCATTTGTCATGGAAACACCCAAATAAACATGAATTTAAATGACTTTTTGTTTACTTTCAGAAGGAGTGATGTGCTCGCCTTCTGCCTTCCATGTTTATTTATTGCACATGTCACACTCTTTGTAATTAGAAAATGCACTGGACTTAGTGCTCAAGCTTGGCTGCGGTAATTTATTTGGGAGACAACTTGGAATTCCATCTTTTTGGTGCATGTGCAATGCTTTTTCAGGGTGCTAGATTTTGACTGCCCCAATCTTTATGCCACATTTGAAGTACTTTTTGCCTATTATCTAGTATTTAGCAGTAATTTGGGGGAAAAAAAAAAACAGAATTGCCCGCTGCCTATTAGGAGCCAGACATTTCCAGGCATTTTCCATACTCTGCCTAATTTGAGTTTCAAAACATGTCAGTTATTTAGTTGTTATTTTTACCACTTTACCCACGAAATACTTGCCGGTGGCTCTGGGATGAGCCCTCTCCAGTCTGCGTGAAACAGCAGCACCTCCTCATCCCAACAACAACCTATAGAGAGTTGTAGCGGAAATAAAGAAAAATGATGGGCATGAAGATGGACAGATGACATTTGAAAAACACATCCTATGAGAAACAAATTTCAGTTCTTTTTCAAGTTGTTTTTTAAGCATATTGGGGTAACATTGGCTAATAATATTGCATAAGTTTCAGGCATACAACTTTATAATTCACCTGTGTCCCCACTGAGCGCTCACCATCCGAAGCCTAGCCTGCTCCTGTCACCATCTATGTGACCCTCTTTGCCCTCTTCGTCTTCCCCACCCCCTCTAGTCGAGTAGTCAAGAAATGTAGTCAAAGCGTTTCTCCACAGAAAGTGAAACATGGTGAGGTCGCTGTCCCAGTGATGGAGGCGCTAAACAAACTGAATGATGGCATCGCCAATGGGGGACAAGATAACAAGGAAGTTAAGGTCTTGGAGCGGAAACAGTGGGGCCGTGAACTGAGGATCGGATTAACTCAGTTCTATGCTACCAAAGTCCAAACGAAGGAGCCAATGCATACTTTCACCCATCTTTGAAGTCCACAAAAATAAGTTTCCACAAAAGTGTTTTGTAAATCCCCACTTTGGGGGAAATTATTCAATCCTCCTCCCAATAAAAAGTGTGTTATTGGAGCATCAGAGCAGGCCTGCCAGCACTTGTTCCATTTCATGTTCCATTTCATGCACTTGCCCAGACACAGCAGTCTTCCAAACTGTTTCACACTTTCCAATGCTAAGATTTTACCCACATAGATTCATTTCCACATCTTTGATTCTTGTAATAGCACAGTTAGCACTTATGAGCATATATTGTCAGGCTGACAAGGTGTCTGTGCCATTATGCGTTACTGAGTATTATAATAGCTTCCTCACGCCTTTCTGCCTTTCCAAGAGAAACCCACTCATGTGCACCCAGCACTGATCTGAATATGAAATTCCCTATTGAAGTGTTATTGATGTCTCAGTTTCTATATGCTAAATACTTTACATGTCTCAGTACTTTGGGGGGTTTCAAGCATCTTTCCCAGGCATTGTGTAATTTCACTGTCACAAACACTGTGTGTGTGTGTGTGTGTGTGTGTGTGTGTGTGTGTGATAAGTATCACTGTATATACAATATCAGCTCCTTTGCCCAGGGCATCCTCTTGGCTTTGGTTCATGAAATCGTCTCACTGAGTCTGAACAATCATTACTTGATACAGAGACTAAAAATTGTCTCCACCACTGGCTACCTACCTGCCTAACCAATGTCACATCCAGCCAGAAAGTATTATTGTGAGTTTGGGGCCGTTCTTTCCAGTTCTTCAAATGAGCAAGCAAGTGGTGCATTGACTGCCCCTTCCTTGATCTACCAGCCCTAGAGCCTTATCCCAGAGGGCTTTGTTTTCTGCCCTGCACATGCACCTTGGTCTTGCTCACCCCCACCATGTACACCTCCCATGACACCTGCCTGGGGTGCTTTCCTGCCTTCTCTCTGTCGTCTTAAACTCTGTCTCTCAAAATCTAGGTCAAATCGCACTTCCTTTGTGGAGCCTTCCAGAGCCTCCATTTGAACTGCCGAAGCAAACAAAGGCAGAAAAATCAGTGTGGCAGTGAGTTCAAAGACAGACGTTGAGGTATTTTGTTCTTTCACTCATGTGTTTGTATCTTGTTTCGTAGAATTGGTTCTAAGATGGATGCCCTCGAATGTTCATAATAACTATAGTATATAATACGTAACAAAGGCACAGAGAAGGTGTTCAATAAATCTTTGTTGGTTTTATATGACATAGAAATGAGATTTTTCTCACTGGATATACCATTTTCTGATAAAATGCTACCATGCTTTGATTTAAAAAATGTGTTTCTTCTAAAACTTTCTGAGGATAGATGATACCTCTTTGCAATTATCTAGCATACAAAAAATACTATTTCCTTTCAAAAGTGTAATAATTTAAAGTGTAGGTGCAAGTTAACCTTTGTACCCCAAATGCCACTATTAGAAAGTGAGTCATGGGTAGCCTTGCACACGGTTATTGTGGGTTGGAAGTTTCTAGTAGATTTCTCAGAAAAATGAGAAATAAGACAAAATGAAGGTGCATGGGGCCAAAATGCTATTTTTGTTGCAGACAGTCTACTCAGGAGGGAGAAGCTCGGCCTGAGAGCCAGAGGAGGTCCTGGGAGCCCTGGGGTCAGAATCCCCCAGTGGCCACAGGGCACCCCCGTGCAGTTCTTTCCAGTGTAAGCAACCCAGTGAGTAACTGTGTTTTGTAAACTACACAGATATTATATTCATTGTGTCAGTGAGAAAAAGAAAAAAGAGCCTAAGGAACAGGAAATCTGTTTTGGCTACTCTCATATCATTTCTTTCTGTTACCATCACCTCACACAGGAAATTCTTTCTAAGAGTTTTGAGCTGCTGACATTTGGTGCCCACGCTGCCAGTGGGCAATCAAAACTCCCACAGGGACCATAGGCCTTGGCAGGACTTTGAGGGAGCCCAGGCAGCCATCAGTGCTGCTAGGACACCAGCACTCATGCTCAGTGACATCTAATGACACACTTGGCCGGCTTCCTCCTGCTGACAGAGCAGCTACTGCCACGCTCTTTCCACGCCAACATCAGACGGTTCTTCCTCAGGAAGGTAATTCCCTGGAAGCCATGTGCACTGGCGATGTTCTTCCTGAGATAGAATCAGTTTCACTCCTCTGTTAAAAGGCTCTTCACAAATGTGTGTCCTGCTGTGCCATCCACACTGCGGGTTTCTTCTAATGATGGCGGAAACTGGTTGTGCAGGTTCTGCCAGCTTTCTCTACTTCTCCACCTGGGTAACTGCACCCAGGTGGCTGGAGTAGAACCAACTCTAGAAAGATTGTCCACGAGGGGAGCAGTGGAGGGAGGCCCGGATACTGTTATATCCACGTGCATTTCCTGGGGTCCAGTAAGTGACGCGCAAGGCATGAGGGACGTGTTGTGTCTGAGTGAGCTCTCAGGTGCTCTGAAAAACCAACCTGGGAACCAAGCAAAGGCTAGGCTTCCTAGGGCCCTCCTTTGCGTTCTTTGTAGATAACTCCCTCCATTCTGCAGGTTCTCCAGGCTGCCGCCTATCCTTCCAGAAGAGCTCATGACATTGAAAATATTCATTCATTGCTTGTGCAGTTACAATGGGCCTGTTCAAATGCCTCATGTTGGATATAAAGAGAGTTTGCACTGAGGGCAGAATAGCAGAAAGCCTGAGAGGGTGTCTCTGACAAGTGAGTGGAACATTCTCAAGTTTGAAAAAAAAAAGAAGGAAACAACACAGTATCCTATCACAGGTACGGACAATATATGTGTTGTATAAGTGAAGGGGAAACTGTGCTGTAAATGCCAGTGTCACTTACCTACCCTTTCATACTGCGTGTTCATCATAGAAACCTGGAGGAGAAAAGAAACGGCTTGCTGTGGGATTTCTAAATACATATTTGGCCCTAATGGTCTCTGGAGATAGTGTAACAATAGAAAGCGTGGGTTTAAAATAGAACAGCATTGCTCTAGCTACTGTTTATATGATTATTATTATTACTGTTGTTCACTCTTGTTACAGCTTCCAGCATTATGCATACTTGATACTCTAATGTGTCCACATAGCGATTGGTGACAGTCTTCTGTGGAAATCACCAGCTGGGGCTCTGAGTGAAGGCAGATGAATTTCAAATTCCAGCTCAGTCACTTACAAGCTGTGAATGGGACACATGACTGTGCTCAGCCTTACTTTCCTGTGACGACAATAAAGTTGTCAATAAGTATGTAATACAAGGAGTGACTTAGATAATAATAAACTTTAACAGCGCACGTGTGGAGCCAAGGACACTCTCCAAACACTGTCACCTGTACGGGTTAGGGTGAAGTCGTCCATATGTGGCAGACACGCCTACATGCTGTGCCAGCTGTTACCATTCTGTGTTATAAGCCACCGCTTAGCTCCTTTTTCATCTCATCTCCATGAAACCGCACTTTTTTCTTTCCATACACATTTTTAAGGTAAATGAAGACAACGGTCTATGAAAGGAAATACAGACATAGCCCCTGCTGTCGCCTCTTCTTAGATGCAAGAGAAGAAAGTGCCCCCTTCCTCCTGAAGGTGCAGGTGGATGCGCTCAGTGTGGGATGTGTGCCCTGAGCGAGGAGCTTCACCCAGAAGGGAAGGCTCTGCACAGACCGGTCCCAGCGGGTCGTCTTCTCTCAGGCCTTCCACTGGGCATGAGCCCCGCGGGGCCCTCCCTCCACTTCTGCAGGGGACGTGCAGATGTGAGACAAGGTGTGATGGCCAACCCTTGATGTGACCCCAGTGCCCGGATGGGAGTGGGGGGGGCTTTCTTATAAGTGTTTCATCTGTTTGCTTTTAGCATTTTGTGTCTTTCCTTCTTTTAAAGTATCTCCAAGACCAGCCAATTTCTCAGTCTTGTGTGTCTACTGCGTCTTGGAGCTTTCTTCCAGCTTCTGACATCGCTAATGTGGAACCCAGGGTTTTAGATCAGTTTCCCTATTTCATCGAGATATGTGCTTTCTTGGTGTAAATAAGAATTAAGAGTCATCTCACTGTTTCCTGTGCCCCCCCCCCCACTCCCTCTCATCGCTTGCCTCCATGTTTCTCCTGATTTGTGGAATTATCCTACGTGGGTAGGTACCGTGCTGGGAGTCCTCATGGATAAATGAACATTCACACACCGTAGACACACCACTCGGCTGCCCTAACAATACCACACACCTGTTTCTCACAGCTCTGGAGGCTGGAGGCCCAAGGTCAGGGGGTCAGGGTGAGAACATTCTTTCTGCTACTTCTCACTGTGACCTCACATGGTGCACTGACTTTGGTTACCATGTTTTCTGTTTCACTAACATCCCCTCCCACCTAGGACGTCCTTTCTCCATTATGGCCCCACAGCGGCATCAGACAGATCAGATTTGAATTCCAGCTCAAATGGGACGATAATAGTTCTTACTTCAAAAGCTCATTGATGAGATTAACATGCGTAAGGAATTTAGGTCATTGCCTGGCACATGACAGGACCTCAGTAGGTAGCACTGCTGTGACCACCACCATCGCATATTCTATTCCTTGCAGGAAATCTACAGTGGAGAGGTTTTCCCCCAGACTCCATGGAAGACCAGCTGCTTTTCTCTCACGGCCACCCTGCCCTCCACCCTCACCCCTCCCCAGCAATGCAGGTGACCTGGGTGCTGAGTGTCCTGGGCTTGTGTGCCGACCAGTCAAATGGGAGACAGGCCCCTGTCCTGCCCCGTGGGGAAGGACAAGAGGGGACATGAGGACAAGCCAGCCCCAGCCACCTCCATGCCACACTCAGCAGAGACCTGCTGGTCACGGTGAACAGAGGGATGTGCTGCAAACAGACTGAAACTGAAAATTCCCAGAGTGGACAAGACCCAGGACACACTTCGGTCCCTCACCTAGAATGAGAAAACTAGCGTCTGTCTGTCAGGGAAGGTGCTTTGTGACATCCGGTCCCTCTCCACCTTTCACAGTAACTTTCTCTCCATATGTGTCCCAGCAGATCTTGTATGTGCTAAATACCATGATGACAGAAAAATCAGCAGAGGCTGTACTTACAATGAGTATCTTCTTCAAAGTAAAACTAGCACACACGTCATACTGGCAATTGGAAAATGTGTCCTTCCGACATCATGGATGGCGAATCTCAGAAATCCCATGCCCTGCTAATCTATGGTCACCTGCATCTGGCAGAACTTCATGGGGACTTGGGGCACAGGGACTTTATTCTAGCAGGTTAGCTCCACCTCACAGGAAATGATAGGTTCACAACAGTGCAGTTTTAATGGTTTTACTGAAATATGCACATGTTTGGAAAGTCATTGTAAAGTCAAATAAGAATTCTAAGCAAAGGGTACACAGTACAAATTAAAAATCATCCCCGCTTTATTTCTAAACAGAACAGAAACTTTAAGTATGCTATTACTTCAGATTAAACTCATCAACTGACAAACGTCAGTGCATTGCATGATTAGAACAGTCAGCAAAGTAGAAAATTCTAAAGAATAAAATCAATACATGTCATGATAAATTGTTTTTTCATGATAAGAAGTGATCTAAGATATTTCTCTTTTCATAATGCATTTCATAAAAAATGTTCAATAACATTGCATCCATTTTTTCTAATCAATCACCACGACTGAGCGCTTCAGATTAATATTTCAAGCTGTCAAACATGTCTTCGTAGCAGTCATACTCAATTTGTCTTAGAGCATTACATCCAAGGCAGCCTCACAATAAATTATACTCGCACAATGCGCTGTTTAGGAAAGGTGGTAATTAAGAAGGGACAATTGCATGCACAAATACGCTCGTGAAAACAGCTTGATATTGACAAGTTCATCTACTTCTGTGCCCACACTCTGTCATACTTACATATTATGCCAATAATTTATTTTCTTGAGAAATAGACTAACCGAGACCCATTTTTCACTGTTAAAATAGGGCAGTGCCAGTGAAAATATTTTGGTGGTATAAGCAGAAGACACAGATCTTTACTTACAGACATAAAGAATAATTTGTAGTGCTTTTTGGTCGAAACTGAACTTCTGATGGCCATAATATGAGGACCTGCATATACAGTCATTTGTCTGATGTAATTTTAATGATGAGAATAAGCAAGAGATGTGTTATGAGGAAGAAGGGTGTATTCTTAGATTACAGCTCTGCTTTGGTTTAAACAAGGATTACTCAGATCTCAGTGACATTCATTGTATGCAGTTCTTCCAATGAGCACGGGCCAATATCCAACGTCTAAATGAGTTCATTGCAAGCAGCTGAGGAGAGGACTGGTTGAGTACAAACGCCAGTGAGGTAGGAATACACACAAAATGACAGTGCACTTTATTTCCCCACACTTCGCAGAGAACAAGCCATACCTTTCCTGCTGTTTATTAGAAAACTAAAATCCCTCATGAAAACTAAATTAACTTTTTAAATTGAAAAAATTGAAGACTGATGGTGAATCATAACTGAAGAATGACAATAAGGTTTCTCTCCTGGGTTAATTTGATACTAGTTTCCTGCTGACCTATTCTTCCTATGGAAGAGGAAAGTTGTTAGCTTTCATTGAACAAGACTTGGGTGTTCTATCACAACCCATATCAAAACAATCACTTCGTTAAACTGTGGAAAAACAGAACCAGAGAAAGTGGGATGGGTGGAAAGCTGGGAGGCCACCTCCAGAAAAGGAAGTGAGTACACGTCTCTTAGAATACTAAATCAATGGCCTCCATGTGCTCCTAGAAACTACTGGTTAATAAAGTTTTTGTAGATTCTACCAAAAAAAAGTAGTTTTCCCTTTGGTATCAAATGTGTTGTTTCCATCAAATATTTTTATGTTATGAACTAAAAAAAATAAAGACAAAACGTACAGTCACAATAGTCGCACAGTTCAGTGGCCATTCAACGCAGGAGCGCGTTATCACGTGGTACAGGCAACAAGGCAAATGGCTTCTCTCACAGAGTGAAGGCAAGGATCCAGCCTGTGCAGCTTTCGTGAACGCACCACCTGTAAAGAGAACAAGCGATCCAGCTCATTCCCTGAGTTGAATTAATTACTCAGCCAAAACAGAATTCTATGTAAGTGAAACGAATAGAGATAACTGTTCCTTTGCTTCAGAAAACAAATATCCAGCCTTTGTCTTGGAAAATCTCTCAGAAGTGAAAGTAGGAAAACACATTTTGCATTTCTGACACCTGAGAGAATGCCCCCAGTCAGTGGTGGTGGTGGCCCCAGTGATGCCCATTCTCAGGGAGGTTCCCAGGCAGGGCAGAGTTCAGTAAAGGAAGTCAAAGTTAGAGCCTTTGAGAAAGAGTCTGACAGAGGTTTAGCGACACTCAAAGGCCACCTGACAAAAGGCTTAGACTGACAAAAATCTGTGTAAAACATTTCAATCATGACTAAGCTGCTTCCTCAAAAAAAACCGTGAGACCTGCTGGCACCCACACATGTAGAGAATTTTCTCCATGTTTCTGGGTGTCCAGAGTAGCTAACAAAAGAGACACCAAGCTTCTTACATTGCTTTGGCACTCTAGCTCATTGAGGCCGTCATGTTTTTATGGATGAAATCATGAGCAGGTCTGTGGTGATTACAACAGGCCTCATGCATTATAATATTTAGTTGGTTGTCCCTTCATGGTCCACCTAATACTTAATGCATCAGACTCTCTGGGGAACAATCACTGCCTACAGCAATCATGCAATGTGAAAAATTTATTATTTTCAACTCAACTCAGAAGACAACCCACATCTCCGAGTCAGATTCATCAGCTTCTTTCTGGCACATGTAACACAAACACTAAGAAAATGGGACTCGAACTGTGTGACACCAATGACTGCACAGATTCTTGGGATCTTAGGACACAGTCTGGGGCCTCGTGTCCACTTTCACTGCTGGTTCCCTTGTGAGGATAGTTTCTGGAAAGCTCCCAAACAACCTACCGAATTCTACTCCAATACTACTTGGTTGTTTGAGGGCGTGATGTCACTTCCTCATTTCACCTCACAGTCTGCACACAGAACAGGCACAGTGCACGTGGCTCTGACCGGCCAGTTTGAACCAGTGATTTCTGGTACAATAGACTTCAGTTAAAACAATTGGAACTTTAGTCAAATGTAAACTAATGCTTTTAGAGAAGAAAGGTATTAATTATAAACACAATTTGGTCTTCTAAGGATCAGTGAGGCAGAGTGGAAACAAAATTAAGATCCAGAAAGTCAATTTTTGTCACTTGAAACATACCAAAAGCTTAAGGACAGGAAACGTGAAAAGAGCAAATAGAGGTCAAAGCGTATTAAACACAAGTTAATGAAACAGGAAAAAGGATGAAATTAAATTTTAAAATGCTTTAATCACATGCTGAAATAAGGCTTCTGTGGGGACATTGGGGACAAAGGGCTTTTGAGAAAATGTATGCTGAGATGGTGGCTCATTGTATGTATAATTTGTTAAAGAAATAAGTCCAAAAACGTTAAGTTGCAACAGACCACTATTTTACAGATGGAAAGTAGGGAAACTTGTGTCAGAAAATGTGACAGGTTTATCAAATGCCAAGGTTGTTATGAATATACATGTATATGTGTATGTATGTGTGTAATACATATGGGTCTATAATACATCACCAAACCAGGAAGTGTCTCTCTCTTACAGCCCACTCAGTCCTTCCATTAAAAGATTGTGGCAGGTATCTCCTTTCTGGGTTTAACTCAGTGTGCAACCGTTTAGGAGAATAACTTTGAAGATTTAATATTTGATGTTAACATAACATTTCCACTTTATAGCATAATTCCTGTGAATAACACAAAGAATTTTAAAAGTTATATTTCATTTGTTGATAATTTTTTTGTGCAAACAGTAACCAGAACCCAACAATTAATATCTCAGGTCGTCTAATGGCAGTGCCTGACCTCGGTCCCCCAGTGTACAACACTGTTTCTCATGAGCTGTCTTGGTCGGATGAGGGATCTCAGCGGTTTTCCCTCCACCTTCCAGCAGACACAAGGAGTGCAGGGCTTGGATTAATTCCGACATTCCTTCAGGACGAGGCCAAAGGCTGCGGGTGCTCCAGAGTCCACGAGCCGGGGCAGGGCTCCTTTGCCCCCAGACGACCCCACTCCTGCAGGATTCCAGGTGATGCTGCAGTGCACGGGCTTCAGTGACATGTGGCCCTGTGTGCAACTGGCCTGGCAACTGTGGGTGGTTGTCTCTCCCAGGTCGGCTGCTCGGTGGCCCACAGGCTCCTGTGGGAAAGACGGAAATCTTAATAGTGTGTGTTCACGTGGTGTCACAGGATCTCCTCCTGGGGACACGGCCTCTCTGTCAGGGCTTGGGACGAAAACTAGTTCCGGTCTGGAAGCTGGGGCTGTGAGTCTGCTGGGACCAGGCCGCCACCTCATGACTACTCGTCCTGAGTCTGTATTCATTGTGCAGATTGAGCAGGACCGTTGTTGTCTGAGCGCTGATTCCTGCAGGGTCGCGGTGCACAGTGCTATCACTGGGTCAGCTGTCTTAAACCCATCTCAGATGGGCTGTTTACTACGTTAAATCATATAACTGTGTTTTATAAAGCCCAAAGTGTAAACATTCTTGTATCTGAGAATTCTGTCGCTGCATCATATACAAACACTTATCACCGAGCAGGTAGCCTGAGAGAAAACACTTACTGAAGGAACATTCTGGGCCCCTCATCCTTCATCGACTTGGTGACAGTCAGTCCACGAACACACATCCAGAACCACATTTCCGCAGCGTCACTCCCTCTGTCTCCCTCCCCTGCCTGTTACACTTGAAGTTGCTTCTGGTGGTTTCTGACTGCCATTCTCACTTCCTCTACACTCCTGCTTCTAATCCATGGCCCATGTGGACGCAGCATGCAGCCCAGGCTCACTGGATATGAAATAGTCGCAGAAGTAGCCTCAGCCATCACGGATCTCCTCCCTCAGGTGTCAGCCATGGGGATTCCTTGCTCGGCCTCATGCCCCCCCCCCAGCCTGTTCACTTTGATCAGGATTTAGAAATTCCCATCTTATCCTAGAGTTGCTGATCTGGCTGAGTCGTCATAGTCTAGCACATGGCAGGCTCCCTGCTATTACAGGATCAACAATTCCTAGTATTATTATTGTTGTTGTTGTTGTTATTTTCCATAGAACAATAGAGAAAACTATTTCCCCACCTCCAGATAGCATGCCCTTTGTTTACTTGCATTGTGGCTTTATCTTAAAGGTTTCCCGAACTGAGATCATGCAATGAAAACGGTGTCAGTTGTTTACATAGGTATTAGAATTCCTGAGGAACACCTAAAGAACATTCCTGTTGACGATTAGGAAATAGATTCCTGAGGAAAGAATCCATTTCTTTCCAAGAGACAAGATTTTCCAAGAAAGTGACTTGGGCCAGTCACTTCCACTCTTATGACTGAGGAATGAAACAAATGTATAACATTGAGCAAGATTTTAGCTTAAATAACTTCATTAGACTTAGTTTTTTCTGGAGAAATAAAAAAGGTAAACAAGTTGATTAATTTTTTACCTCAAATAATTTCACAAGTGTCTTAACAGCCCTGATTCCTAAACTCATTAAATCAAGTACAGGTGATAAAATATGTTATTCTGGCATAGATACAGACATGCAGAATTCTAGAAGCACAGCTCAGAAACTCGACTTTCTTGCCTCAAGATGACGTTAAAAGTTTCTTGGCATATGTATCTCATGAGATGAGAAATCCCAGACCAAATTATTCTGTTCTACTCACAAGTATTTTCAGCCCAGGATATGTGGAGTCGCTGTAATGGAGGTAAGCTATTTTAAATTGTTGACCAAGTTAACTCTGCAGATTTGTACTTTCCCCCACACTCTGCATCTCCCCTGCACACTCCGCTCATGAAGACTTCCTTGGTCGTCTTTCTCCCCCAGCTCCCAGCCCAGTGTCCAGCACACAACCCACGTGCAACGAGGCTGGCTGAATGGAGAAGCTGAGTAGTTAGGACTCTTGGTTACTCAGGTTTATTTCAACAGATTCTCAAAGGCATTGGCAGAAATTTTGTTGGCTAGAAGGAGAATAAAAGCCCAACCAAGCCTTTTTCAGTGGAGAAAGTGATGTGGGCCAAGCACTCTATAAATCAACCTTCAGTGTAGGGACTTCTAAACAATCATTCTGCACTCCACAGCAATCTAGCATGCTTCTCAGAAAACAAACTGAGACCAGAGTTTTGCCTGGAGGACACAGAGGAAGTGAGCCGTGGACACCGCAGCCCAGATGTTCAGGAGGCCTGGCAGCTTCAGCTCCTGCCTCCCGAAAACATTACCACCGATGTTAATGTCTCCAGTCTAATTTCACTTCCTGAAACAACGTGTTTAAAGAGCACACATCAAAAGATACAGTTCTTCCAACAGCGTTAAAACTGTTTTTAAAGGAATGAAAACATGCAGTGACCTATTATAAGTGTTTCCCTCTTGAGTTCATTTCAAATTATAAAACATCAGTCAATTATTGTAATGAATTTACATGTATTTTCACCAATGGCTGCAGGTTCCAGAAAAAATCTTATGCTAGATGAGGTCTCCACAAATTGTTTCCCACCATTTTATTCCCCCAAACACCAAAGGAATGTTTCCTTCCACCAGTAATTTTTACTCTCTCTTGAAAGCATACTTGCAACTGGGATGGGCCAGTGTGGGTCTGGGTGGGCTGGTGGACAAGCTTCTGAGATGGTTCTGGGATGCTGGGGTCCCCTCCTCCCTTAAGTGACAATTGCCGATTATGTGAAACCCCATCGCTTTTCCTCAATTTAGAGTCAGAAATCTACATAAATACCAAAGCCAGTAATTTTCAATTGCCATTCTCTCTATGTTGTTGTTTGTGAAATACATGATTCCACAGAATTTTTATTGTGTCAGAGGTCTTGGGAGAAATATCAGTATCTTCTCAGTTCAAGAATAGGTTAAATGTTCCAAGATCCTCAGGACATTGATTTAATCTTCATTTAACCATGGTGATTTGCAAAACAGAAACAGGAAGTCTTCTAAATTCATTTACAAAGAGCTCTGGTGCTCAACCTCTGAAGGAGGCCTTCCAAGTGATTCCAGCTGTCCTAGGACTGGGCTGGAGGTTGTGTCTGAGTCAGAAACATGACTTTAAGCTGTAAGTAAGGAGGGGTCACTGCTGACTTCAACCAGGAAACCCAAACCCTGAGCAGGAGTATTTAATACAATGACCACTCCCCAGGGCTCCTTCTCAAGGAGTGAATTCCTTTCTCAAATAAAAGGAATTTGGGTGCCCTACAGGAAGTAAACCTTCATTCTACCACTGATCACTCTGTCAGAGTTTGTATAAAAACTCCAATTCGTTTGTATAAAAAAACTCCAATTCGAGAAACATTGTACTTTAGCCCTTCTGATGGAATAGGGTTTATCCCACTGCATTTTAAGAAATATATTTGTGAATGTAATGAGTGACTAGCATGTATGTAAGAGTGAATATTTTTTTTTTTTTCCTGTAATGGCCTTGGATCAGGCTGATCAATTCTCTTCCTTCTCAAAAAGAAAATCCACTCTACAGGGCATTACATTACTGAGAAATGATTATTGTACTAGTAATTCTACAGGGGAGATGGAAGAGAGAGCAAATTACAGTGCAGAACACACAGCACTCCCTGATTAGATACAGCTTTTCTCTAAAACTTTCCCCTCTAATGCCTCCTTCAACACCTTCCAGCCCCAGCTCCCACCTCCACACCTGGCTGTCTCAGTCTCCTATGATAACCCTGGTTTCATTTCTCCCATCATGGCTGCCATGTTACTCAGCGAATGACCCATCATTTACAAGTGGCCATTCTCCTTAGAGGGCAGCAGGAAAACGACAAACAACTTTATATCAAGTTGCATCTCTTTTTTTATGTTCCACAAATAATTGTACAAATCAAAATATATGTGAAAAAATTTTGTTCATAGAAATTCTTACACTATCTTCTAAGCTAAATTGTGTTTTCCTCTAGAATAGGAGTATAGCTTTATCACTAATTCAGTGATTACTCTCTCTGGAAGTTTGAGAAACATTGAACTAGATGATACTTCCCATAGTTCATTAATTCCCAAGAGAAAATCCATAAAACGAACAATTACTCCTCATTTTGTTTGCACTGATTTTTGTAAAAAGTCTAATAGCTTATTTTTTTTATTTATCCTTGATCAAAACCAAAAAAAAAATCTCCAAATTCAATGCATTCAACAAAATTTTCTCTTGAAGATGTGTCTGCAAAGGATGTTCCCCTCATTGGGATTTCTCTTCCCTCTAATAGCCTATTTTGTTAGATTCACTCCCAGAGCAATTTAGAGTGAGTTTCCTAAAGAAAGAGCCAACGTTGTCACCAACACCAGGGGTAAGATCTGAAAACCAAGTACCAGAATTAACACCAAGAGCTGCGTGTGTGAAGGAGTAGGGTAAGCGCTCACTTCCTTTCCTCACTCACCGACATCCCCACTCCTTTTTCTAAACATCCAGTTTCATGGGTTTGGGTCTTTAGCAACTCTGCGATGCCAGACACACCTGTAGGCTGAACTTGAGTCTTACCTGGTTTTCCTGAGAAGTTTCCTGTAGCGTGAGAAGTGAATGTCTTTTCAACATATTTACCCCCAATGTATCATGGAATATTCAAATAACGTAATCAAGTAAGACACAGACTGCAGTGTTCATTTCCTAATGACAAGAGCCAAGTCCTATTAAGCTTTATGGCCCCATTCCTTGGCACAATATGCCATAGCAGCCGACACTCACACCCTTCACTGAGCATATTGACTCAATGTTACAGTTGAACAAAGTATTCACTGGGTGTTTCTACCAAATGCTAGGAGCTCAGCGGACATCTGTTAAATTAATGACTGAATAAGTGTTGTATAGTATTTGTAGGGGGAAGGCACAAAACAATTGCCGGGCCTTCGGATGGGATGGATTTATTTGCCTATATTAGAAATGTATTAAATTGTTTCCATATGGAGAATTTTGTAAAATTCTCTTTCTGTTATATAGACTTCAAGATTCAGATTAAAATGGGAGGTGAGGGGTCAAACCATTTTGGAACTTTTCCTAGTGCATTTCCATTACTTGTTTTTTCCTTCTTGGAGAATAAACACAGTTATATTAATGCTTATCTTCAAATAATAAGTATGTTATGGTTCCAAGTGTATCATAAATCAAGAATAACAGCTCATGTCAACATGACTCAGTCCAAAGAATGTCTGATTTATTCAATTTTTCTCCCTAAATAAGTTAGAGTAGTTCATTCAGGGGTAATTAGATTCTCACACTTTTATTGGATCTTAGGAGGACATAAAATCAGGAGAGATAAGCATTCTTCTTCTGATGTACCTTCTTCATAGGGAGTAAACAGTGCCATGCGGACGGGGGTCCGAGACATGTGGTGGGTCCTCGTCACAGAGTTGAGAGGTGGCATGCACATGTTACTCAACAGATAAGAATAACCCAGCCAGCTGACAATGGAGCCCAGCAGCAGACCCATTCTGGTCCAGGAGGGGCTACTGATGTTGTATTTGTTTTTACCACATTTCTCTCTTAACGTGGAGTGGGGGCAGGACGTGTCAGGGTGATAGGTGGCTGGTTTCACTTCAGCCACTCTTCTCTCTTTATATCTGTTTACCTTTCTGATCAAATACAATCAGCCTTCATGTTCTTTTATTCTTGACCCACTCACATCTGTTCACCTCCTCTGCTCTTACCTCTTACCCGCACCACCGTGCAAACACCTCTGGGCTTTTCACATCAACTCTCCCTTCTGCAATGCTTCTTTCACACTCCACTCAGAACGAATTGTTATTTTTTAAAGCAAATGTACTGATGTAATTTCTCTGCTGCATGCATCTCACTGGATTTCTGTCCCACTGGGGGTGAAGGTAACAGTTCTTAGCGGATCCTCCGGGTGACTCCCCTCACTGTCCCAGGAAAGCTTCGGCGCTCCAGCTTGGCTTTCTTCACATCCCTCAGGCAGGCCAGCTTCATTCTTCCGCAGAGCTTGCAGCAAGCCTGGCCCTCCACACCCATTGCCCTCACCATTCTTTATGTTGCCACTGAAGACCATTCCTGAAAAGATGGCTTCCTTGACACTCAGTTGGGAGCAGGCTCAGAGATGTGAGTCGCCCTAACACCGCCGTTTTCTCCCATCACCTGTTTCACAGTTTATTCCTGCAATTGCTCGTCTGTGGCCTCACACCCCTGTGATTCCAGAAGGACCATGTTCAAGGCCCATCCCCCTGGTTCTCAGCACCACCCATGCTGGGTGCCTTCACGACCTTCAGAAATATTGGAAGAAAGGAAGTATCTTTCCCAGGTTTGTGTGTCTAGGTCAAGTGTTCTTTTCTGTCAGGTATTGTGGACCTGGAAGGAGGACAGATCAGAAGGGGCTCTCACGAGCTACGTAAGCGAACCGAAAAGCCACCCCGCAACTCTGTCCAAGTACAGAAAACATCAAATATGATCTGAAATGTGCTGGGGACCATCTGCATTCTCCGGGTGCAAAATGCAATGTTTTCCTTCACTTTTAAGGGGCAAACGATGCTTTCAACTTTGTATCTCATAAGATCTTCATACTAATCAAGTGCTAAAGAATTAAGTCTCTCAATAGTTGCTACTCTGTGGCCACTATTGAAATGACCACTTTGCTAGAATTGACTGAAATATTTTGTTAAGTACCGTTCCCGGAAGTCAGGGTGCCGGGCAGCACCGGAAAACGTCCCCAGCCTCCCTGGTGCATCTGCACACACCGAGTGGGCACCCCGCTGACCCCCGGAGATGCTGTACAGAACTCAGTCTGTGTCACTGCTGACATCTTGCAGATGGTCAGTGAGGGCTCCGCGAGGAAGATGGCTTAGCAGCCTGAGCATCCCTGGCCCGACAGCAGCCTTTCTTCCTTTCGTTTCTGGTAACCAACAGCAAGCTCCCTGCCGAGAAGCCTCCGCATTTTTCAAGGATAGGGATGATTCAGGCTATGGGTGTGGTGTTGAAACTTATAGGAAGCGACGGGAAGCGACGGGAAGAGACAGGAAGAGTAAAATGCAAACTATTTCTCTCCGAAACATCTTGTCCTTATGAAGAGTTGTTAATGGTAACTCACATTATTTCAGAGTTTTAAATGGTAGGTATAATTTTCTATTTAAAAATGAAGATTCTGAAAATGCGTTGTGGTAAATGAGCAGAACCAATAAGTCAATTTCAGTAACACACTAGATTGGAAAACAAGGAAAAGCAAGGAGCCCCTTGGGGATGAGATGGTGCAGTGTTTTCTGAAAGTGGGCTTGGATTAGCTATAAACGTGTATTGCAAACTCTAGGGCAACTGCAAAAAAATAAATAAGTATAACAGATATGCTAAGGAAAGAGGGAAAGGGGAATCATATCAAATGATCAACTGAAACTACAAAAGGCAGAAAAAAAAGAGTGGAAGGCAATGATAGGAACAAAGAACAAGGGAGAGCAGTAAATATGGCTGCTTTTAATCCAATGACAGCAGGAATCACTTTGAAGGTTAATGGGCTAAACGTACCAACTAAAAGACTGAGATTGTCAGAGGGGTCAAAACCCAAAACCTAACTATGTGTTGTTGCCTATAAGAAACCCGTCTTCTATACAGAGACACATATAGATTAAAAAACAGATGGAGAAAAACAGATCATGCTAACACTAATCAAAAGCAAACCGGAGTCGCTGTATTAATTTCAGACAGAGCAGACATCAAAGCAAGATACGTTACCTGGGATAAAGACTGGCATTAGATAAAGAGAAAGAAGTCCATTCTCCAAGAAGACATAGCAATCCTTGCTGTGCATGCACCTAACAAGAGAGTTTCAGACCATGTGAGGTGAAAACTAATAAAATGGCAAAGAGAAATAGATGCATCCACTTTGTAGTTGGAGATTTCAACCTCTCTCTATCAGAAATGTTCAGATCCAGCAGAAAATCAGTAGGGACACAGTTGGACTCAACACCATCCATCAACGGGGTGGGTCGGACCTCTACAGGGACCCCAACAGCAGCGGAACACATTCTTCTAAGCTCACACAGAACACTTATCAAGAAAGACCACATTCTGGGCCACAAAACACATGTCAATAAATTTTTCAAAAATAGAGATCATACAATGCCAGCATTCAGATCACAATAGAATGAAGCTAAAAATCAGTAACAGAAAGACAACTGAAAAATCTCAAAATACATGGAGTTTAAACAACACACTACTAAATAACATGTGAGTCAATGAAGAAAACCTCAAAAGAAATTAAAAAACAATTTGAGCTAAATGAAAAACAGATTATCAAAATTGGGGATGCAGTGAAAGCAGAGTAAAATTTATAGCACTGAGTTGCATACATTAGAAAAGATCCAAAACCAATCACTTAAGCTTTCACCTTAGGAAACCACAAAAAGAAGAGCAAATTAAATCCAAAGCAAGCAGAAGAAAAAACAATGAGTAGGGCAGAAATCAATGAAAACAGAATCTTTATAGAGAAAATCAGTGAAACCAATAGCTGGTTTTCTGAAAAGATCAATAAAATCAATAAGCCTCCAGCCAGGCTAAGTAAGGAGAAACCAGAGAACACAAAGGAGCTGAGAAAGGCGGGCACGGCTCTCAGTGCCTGGTGGCCTCTCAGATTCTAATCTCCAATTGCCATGCATTCATCCGCGTATTCAGCCATATCTGTGTACCAGAATGTTATAATATTATGGCAGGAATTGGGTCTGCTCACATAAGGCTTAGATCTTGGCTTCCTTCCATGCTCTGAATGTAATCATAATTTTACTCTCAAGATTTGGGGATTGGCACTAAAAGGCCAATGAGGAAATTGAATCCAGTTTGTTATGTTTATAGAGAATAGAAGAGGCAAAATGAACGGATTCATTTATGGATCTTCTGATTTCAGTTGTCAGTCTGGCTCTTTCATTTCTCTTGTGACATCAAAACCATTCACTGAGCATCTCTATGTAAACCTCTGAGCACATCATCACAGAGAAAATCCCAATCGTGATCTCAAAATCCTCGACACTTATACTCTTTGTTAAAAGGAAAGAATATTATAACTTGTGAAATCTATAGCTAATGCAATCATTTGTTTGGATTTTTGTTGTGCTTTATAAAGAGATATTAAAAGCTATAACAAATCGGTCCAGGTAATTTTTAAAAAGGGGCATATAATAACTATGCTTGTAGCTATGCTTTATAAATATATATTGCCCATTTACAACTTCTGAAACATAATCTGGGAGCTGGCATGAAAGAAAGGAAAGAGAAAGCATTCAAGGTGTGTTTCAGTGTGTCTATGTATTATATATACACACATATGTTGAACTGTGGTTTTCATTCAAATGTCTTCTTTACGAATTCAAAGGAGAATGTGAACTCCATGGATCTTTTTTCCATGAGAAAAAAAAAAAACCTATGACAAGCGTGAAGAAGACAAAATTAATTGTCCTGTAGAAAAATAACAGTCATATAATTATGAATCAGCCAAATGTAGTCTTTAGATCCAGTAGGCCCATTAGGATACAAGATGAATCTCTAAAATTCTTTCTTGCCCTAGCCAAAACTCAAGCTTAAATAAAAACAACCTAAAAAAAAAAAAAATGTTTTCTACAGCAGCCTTCATCAGCCATGACATGAGAAAAGTTAAATCCAAAGTGATTTTAACTTTTCTACAAACACTCAAATGATTTAAATACTAAATTACTTTCAAGAGTGCTTGAACTCTGAGGCTCATGTAATTTCACTGAGTGCTTTGTTTACGTCCTATTTCAGACTGGTATATTAGAAAACATTTCTAACAGAGGCTGCAATAACAACTGAGTGGCATCTGATATGGCAATTACCAAGACTATAGCAAACACGTTCAGCATATTTGCTTCTTGAGCACAGGTGAGAAAATGCAGAATTGCCAGAGCAACATTTACAAGGTGATGACAGTCTATCTGATGATTCACCTGAATTCTGCCCTAACAGACTTTAGTGGTCTGAGTCCCCAGTTTTGATTTAGTGCTTCATTCCTGCCACACAGTAATTTTAGAGTCAGGGTCAGTTTTCCAAGCTACTTTTGCTCATGGGTACTTATTTTTTATGACAGAGAAATCTGAGAATCATAGCATTTCCAAAATGAAGAGACTATCTAAAGATTTAGGTAACTCAGACTTCCTTTACCTAACGTGTTTTGCCGGAAGTAATACTTAGCCAGACCATGAGCTCTAATGCATCTTTTGGAGCAAAAATTAATATAAGGCCCAGTATTATATTATATTATTATATTATATTATATTATATTATATTATATTATATTATATTATATTATATTATATTATATTATATTCCCGGTCCTATATTATAGTAAAATAAGACAGGGTCTTATATTAATTTTTGTTCCAAAAAGATGCATTAGAGCTGATGGTCCAGCTAGGTCTTATTTTCGGGAACATACGGTAGTAATCTCACCAGAAAGAACAAAGCAGGGGCTAACGAAGAACTTGGCACACTGACTGGTTGCTGTGGACGTAACCTCTTCTCTTTGTCATATGGGATTGGGGTCAGGATGTGCGGTGTGTCCTGGAAGATCTATCTCCTCTTCCCTGAAGAAATGCATTGTCACTGCTTCTCATCAGAAGCTCCAAATACTCAATAATCACAGAGAAAGTCAAGCAGCCTCCTGGAAGAGTGGCCGAGAGAGGGAAGTCAGAGCCCAAGGTGGGAGAAAGGGGGACCCACGGATGGGCATCGGAAGCAGTGAGGAGGAGCCTGCAGGTGAGGGACATCTCCAGGTGGCCGTCGGGGGCTGCACTGGAAGGGGAGCTGGCTGCACGCAAGAGGGTCGACAATATTAGGAAATAGCACATTACTGATATATTAATAGGTGTACTGACGTAAAGGGAACCAGGTTTCCCAGCGTTGGAAAGAGTTACAGATACGGAAGGAGAAGAGGAGAACGAGCACTGTGGTGTCAGATGGAAACTGGTGTTATTGGTGTGGATGCATGGACTTCAATGTGGATAAAAGCGATGATGATGGGAGACGACAGATAGATAGATGGATGGATGGATGGATGGATGGATGGATGGATGGATGGATGGATGGAAGATAGATAGATAGATAGATAGATAGATAGATAGATAGATAGATAGATAGATAGATAGGTAGATAGGTAGATAGATAGATAGATTTATAGGTATGTGCATATATGTTTATACTAGTGTTTCCAGGCAGGAATTCCCTCCCATTCTCAGGAATTTTTTTCGTTTTCCTGTTCCTGAATCCCAAGAAAAGCTGGTTGGGAAATCGGGAAAATCAGCTCCTTGAACCCAGGTTGTTGGTAGTATTGGCCATCACTTTGTGGAAGTGATTCATCATGGAGAACAGAAAACAGTTTATATCTTGGGATTCGGGAATGGGAAAGTGAAAAATTTCCTGAGAACGAGAGGGAGTATATATATATATATATATATATATATATATATATATATATATATATATTCCCCATGTCAGTCCATTGAAATGGCCTGAAGGCAGTGAAACCCCAATAGCCTTGAACCTTCCAAGGTCATGGCTGCTCAATGAGACGCTACTAAAATGAAGCAAGTCTCCTTGGAGAAATGGCTGATTTCAAGGCTGGAACAGAAAGTACAAGATGAGCCTGGAACATGTTTTTCCAGGAGAGGAAAGGCTCAAAGAGTGATGGGAGCATGTTAGAAGGACACAGAAGCCAGCTCAAAGGGCTCTCACTGGCCAATTATAAGACAAATTGAGAATCAAAGTAAATAATGACAATTTAACCTATTCAACAACATAGGAAATTATGAGTCTATACTGATACAAATAAATGATTGAAAATTTGATGAGAAATGGGATATTCAAACAGTTTGTAAACAATTACCCACTAAACATGTACTAATTGCAATAAGAGTAATTTTTGCAGGAAAACTGACGATACCACCTTGACCAGTGAACATCATTGATGGGCAAAACCAAGGCACGTGCCTCCTGGTGGGATGGAAGGGGAATGCGACAGCACTTCTGGGATACTTCAGACAAAGATGCAAATGTGAAGGATACCCAAGTTGAGGGACCCTCTACAAGAGATTCCTTTTCTAACCTTCTGACATGTGAAGATCATAAGGGTCAAGGAAAGGCCAAGAAGCTGTGCCCAGCTGAGGAGCCTGCTGGTCATGAAGACTGTGAGTCGGTTTGTGCTGCTCTAACAGAACACCAGAGAATGGGTGACTGTTAATATGCATTGATTTCTCACCGTCTGGAGGTTGGAAGTAGAAGATTCAGGCTCCATTGGCGCCAGTGTCTGGTGAGGACCC
The DNA here is from genome assembly GCF_036562045.2 of Rhinolophus sinicus. NCBI lineage: Eukaryota > Metazoa > Chordata > Mammalia > Chiroptera > Rhinolophidae > Rhinolophus > Rhinolophus sinicus. The sequence continues at coordinate 1,498,895 of NC_133758.1, forward strand.
TCTGCCTCATTGCAGGCAGCCATCTTTTCACGGTGTCGTCATACGGTGGAAGGGCGAGGGAGCTCTCTGCTGTCTGTTTTGTAAGGACAATAACCCATTCATGATGGCTCCATCCTCCTGACCTACACACCTCCCACCTTCTAACACCATCACCATGGGGATTAGGATTTGAACATAAGAAGCTTGGGGAAACTCAATTATTCATCCATAAGAACTAAGTGAAATGTGTGATTCTGAACTGGACCCTTTGCCACAAAGGACAATAATGAGATAATGGGCAAAACTTAAGAATTGTCTGAGGATTTGATGGTAGTTATATATGCTAATTTCCTGATGTCAATGTTCTTGTTTTTGTTTTTTGTGGTTATACAGGTTAAAGTACATACGTTAAATTTAAGGGTAACTCTAAGAAAAATGGAAAAAACACCAATAGATTCATTCCATTACATCAGAATTTATTAAATTGCTGTCCACAGATGGGTTCCAGGAGTTCCACAAATATCTGAGTGATATGGATGAAATGTGTGATTACATTTCATGTAAAAAAAATAATGTCCATTCACCAAATTCTCATAAAGTTGGTGACCACTGGACTATCCTGAGTTCTACAAAAGAAGGGTCATTGTCAATTTTATTCTCCCTGCTACATTACTATCTGTTTTTGAATGCCTGGATGAATAAATTTATTCAAGATATTAGTCACCTATGATAATATTTATATACCTTTACCAGGTAAACTTTTTAGTCTTAACAAATCTCTGGTAGTGACAGAGTGAGGGAGGGATTTTTCACATGGTAGAGAGAATAGAGAATGTCCTTGTCACATTGTCCCACGTAAGCCTAAGGTTCAGGTCAGTCTGTGGAAACAATATGTTTAACTCGTTAGAACCTCTCCCCACAGCTGCTATCACCAGCCATGGGTTCTCCCCATAGAAATGGTTTTATCCGTCCCTTTGGGTCCTTCCCTTAAGCCATTTCTATAGACTTCTTGTTGAATATTTGCTGGCTGTTTTTGTTTTCTCCTTGTTTCCCCACACACACACACACTTTTTTTCTTACTCAGTTTTCCAGCAAGCCATGCTACGTCTTCACAACTCTGCCATCAGCATCACTGGACCATTTGGTTAATTAAGTCCCAGTTTCCAAGGTTCGAAGGACAAACATTTCCCATTAATATCCCCATTCAAGTGCTCACGAGCACGGTTCATTTGCTTGCTGAAATGACTACTATTTTCCATAGATTGTCCCCATTTGCTCTCTCTCACAAGATGCAAGACATAAATTAAATTTGTTTTGTAACTCCTGGAGTTCAAATGAAGTTCTCCTTTCATCAGTCTTTGGAAGAAAACAATTATTTTGCCCTAGAGCATCATTCATTTTAAAATTTACTTTCCAAAGTTATGTTCGTAATGCTGGAAGCATTGTAGTGCAGAAGTTTGGTAACTTAGGAGGGAAATTAAGAGTTGATGCATTAATAACTTTATGCTCCTTCAATGTAAAAGATATACTTGTCATAAAGTACATCATCTCTGCCCCGTTTCTGTTTTTTTAATATGTAAATTCTGAGGAATAGCTTGTAGATTCTACTTTCTTTGAAGTGTGCCCTTGTATCTCTCTTAAAACTCAATAGTCTAGGAACAATGAATGTAAAACAATATTAGTTGACCTACAATGAATGCTTAAGTCATCATTATTATTTCATTTAGCATAATTGTTGTGAGCGTTAGGAATTCTTCACATCCTTGTGTACTTTTTCATTTCCTAGTTATTTGTTATTTGTGCCTTTTTCTTTAGTCATCCTCTCAGAAATTGCAGAAAACAGTAATAACAAAGCTCATTAGTTTGCATTGTTCACACTCATGTTAAAATCGCAGTGCTAGTATGTTCATGTGCTAGCTGGAACAGGGTCTGAGACAAAAATTATACGTATGCGTGCAAGCAGAAGCCTCTGAGTCTACCGAGCTAGCCAGCCCGGGTGAAGTGCTATCTTTGGAGACGTGGCTCCAGGGCTATTAGGTTATTTCTTCAAATTCTACTCTCTTTTATTTTGTTTTTGAATTTCCTTCAGAGACTAGGAAAACACACACACACACACACACACACACACACACACACACAGGAGATTTATCCTTAAATTTGTGTGTTTATCTATAGCCCCAAAAGCCAGTCCCCAGCATGATTTTCAGGTTAGTTCTGGACTTGTAAATTACATGTGCTGTGTCTGTGGGTGGCCTGAGATTTCTGAGATTCTGTTCTACGTGGCTTCCCTACAGAAGTACAATAACTTCTAAAAGTCATAAAAGGGATGGGGAAACTGGAAAGTATGCCAGCTTGTGGCATCAGATAATTAGTGGGTGAGTGGTATCCCCCCAGATTTATTTCCATCTACAACCTCAGAATGTGACCTTATTTGGAAATTGGGTTCTTGCCAATGTAATTAAGGATCTCAAGATGAAATCAGTCTAGATTTGGGGTGGCCCAAAAGCCAATGAATGGTGTCCGTGCAAGAGGAGGAGAGGACACAGCAAGACAAATATAAGGAAGAAAAGGCCACGGGAAGACAGAGGCAGTGATTGGAATCAGGCAGCCAAGAAGCTGGAAGAGGTAGGAGGGACTCTCCCCTCAAGCCCTCAGGTGGGGCCTGGCCACGGACACCTTGACATAGCACTTCCAACCTCCAGAACTGTGAGAGAACACGTTTCTGTTTCTCAGGCCATCACCTTTGTGGTAATTTGTTTTGGCAGCCCTAGAAAACTAATGCAGTTAAGAAGCAATTCAATGAAATTTCAAATCCAAGGCAAAGTAGGTGTATGAAGGTCTCTGCCTGGAAACCTCTGCCACCAGGAACTCAGCTGTCCAGAGATTCAAGGTGGAAGTAAAGAGGTCTGGACAACAAGTTTCCATCTTGCCAGCAAAACAGGGACAGAGGCAAAATGGGAACAAAGTAAACATGATTGCACTAGGAAAATAAGAGGGATTGTTAGAGAGAAATGATGAGACATGAGAAAACAGCTGGGAAGATATGGGAACACCTAGGTGGTACCGCGAGAACTGGATGACAGTGAGAGGGAAGTGGCGTCCACCTGGGTCCCACCTCCCCTGGTGCCCGGAGCTGAGAGGAGTTTTCCATTGCTATGCAGGGTGATGAGGACCAAGAAACTCCGACAGAATAAGGAAAATCTCAGTCCCTAGGCAAGTGTCACTGCCAGAGGGAGCCGGGAGCCCGGAAAGTGTGGATTTGTCAAATACCGATGCGTGCTTTGTCAACTGACAGGAGAACGTTCTTCAGTGAAGTCGGGTTGGGTCAGCGCTTCAACAGTGTGATAGCTACACAAAGTGCTTTCAGAAAACTTGGACAGATTTGAGTGTTTTCCCAGGAAAATAGATGTAAAAACTGACAAGTGTTTTCACTTGTCATTTTACTTGCCATGGAGACCCCAGAAGATGGCAACACTGCAAATTCTTCTGTGAAGAGCCATCCGCACGCTCGCGGGTGGATGGAGAGCCCCTCCACTCTGAGGCAGGACTCAGGACCGCTGGCATCAGACTACCTGGAACCCTGATGCGTGAGCTGAGACCTTGCTGCCCACCCTCCTCACCCCACGTTTCATTCCTCAGGTCGCTCTGCAGTGTCTTTGGCCAGATTCGGTGTGGGTTCTCCGAAATCCTTAAGCAACACAATCCTGTTACCAGTCGTTTGCTCTGAATAACCCTCCATGAACTGGGTGTTTGTTTTCTCTCTACTCTGAGACTGAGGCCAGTGCTGTCACCACTGTGGTTGTGGGTGGGGACTCGCCTGAGGCATGGACACACGGGCCACTGCTGATGGAGGAGCAAGTTCCACGCCACAAAAAGAACCAACCCAGGTATGGGGGCCCTGAATCCAGTGACTGTGGTCGCAGCTGCAGGAAGGCCTCTTTCCCCCCACCCCCAGGAGTCCCTCGGGCTTAGGCTGAGAGGGATAAGAAACAGGGCAGGAGGACGCTTTGCAGACTTTAGTTTCTTTGGCCATTTAATGCACAAGAAACAGATACTTTGATTTGGAATCTCAATTTCTTTGGACTTCAACTTTCAAAGAGCTGGCTCTTTGTTCTTAGATTTTCAGCCAGGACTTTTGTAAAGGGAATTTATATTCAAAGTTGGGACAATTTACACTGTTAGTTTATTATTAGAGTATATGAATGTAATTTTTATTACTTATTTGTAGATCATCATTTATTTTGATTCTAGAATCTCTTATGAGCTTTATTGGACAATGTTGCGAACATAATTTGAAATGGGAATAGAACAGAAAACAATTTTTCATGCCTTTGATATAACGTGGCCTTGCAGTTAAAATAGCATTTGAATTCATTTCAGAGTATTCAGGGCACACAGACTAAGCAGACCCCAGCGATAGTTGTAGGTATTATGAGATGTGCCCTGAAGGTTACAGGCACAGAAGGATGAACAACGCACCTGGGGACAATTGTTTCTCCGGCTGTGGTGTCCCTGTGGGTCCCCTGGAGAGACGTGCCCAGACTAACACCAGAGCCTGTTGGTGGATGGGCAGCTCTCTGGGGGTCGGCGTTTCAGCTCGGCTTGAAGAAGAAGCACAATGTGACTGGTCGGAGGAGGGTATAAATACAGTAAACAACACTGCACAACTGACGTGCAGTGTCCTCGGCTGTCACTCACGGGATTGTTGCTGGTTCTGTGGAGAACGTTTCTTTAGAGCTAGAACTTGGCAAATGTGGAACGAGGAGCATCCTGGTTGGGAAACAAAAGCAGTGAATTTCCTTCATCGCTAGGTAGAAACTGCATCTTTACATAACAGTCTGAGCGTAATGACCACAGTGGTTCAATTAGCGGAGACACGAGATTTCTGTTTTAACACCCGCCCCTCTGGAGGTAAACAGAGCCACAGTCTGTGCGACGACCTTGAAGTTTTAACTAAGGGCAACATTTTAAAGAGTCGTGTAGACTAAATATACAAGTGTGAAGTTATTATGGGATCACTTTAATGTTATAATTGTGGTATCGCATTCACCTGAGTGATGGCAAATTATCAGTCTCTGAATTATCATTCAGATTCAGTTTGGATCTTCACTGGGTCATTTGCAGTCAAATGTACCTTAAGTTCCTTTTTCTCCTGATTTGCAGGAAAAGGGCACTAGCCTTGAAGTTGTGAACTGTGAGATCAAATCTTGGTTCTGAAATGTGTCCTTTCTCCAAGCCTGCTTAACACCAGGCCCCTCCTACTGGAAGTGGGAAGGTGAGTCTCTCTGGCCTCCTCACAAAATATAAAATGTGAAACACTTTGAAACAACAAAAGTCTGTAAAGACAAGACACTCTTACCGTCGTTATTCTATTAAAGTTGCATTTGTTATTTTCTTTTTAGAGCACTATTTCCAGATACTGTCAGAGAGCTAAAAGGCATTTTATAGGTAGTAAACAGTACGAACTACATAATGATAAAAGGAAGGCAAAATAGTAGCGCTTTTTAAGAGACCATTGGGAGGACGATAGCTGGCCTCACTCCCTCCTTCTTCTTCCCAGACACCAATAAACAGGCTTTGTTCTTCTTAATATTGTGGTGAGTAGTCAAGTGTAAACCTTTCCACCAGGCGAGCTAAGGAAGATTTGGACACTCTCCTCCTTAACTCCTTGGACAGACGGTTATCCAGAAATGCCCCAGTAGAGAAACTGATGACAGGAGCAAAGGGAATGGAATTTTAACTGTCTACGGGATTCTAACAAGTTTGAAGTTATGAAGACAAGCTCAGGGCATGAGGTAGGAGCCAGGAATTGGCTGTGAGAAAACCAAAAGTCAAATTTCACCGGCTTCTCCTGTTCCCTCCAGCCTCAGTGGGCTGCATGGCTTCCGACTGAAAACCAAGCTTCCAATGAACGGGGAAGATCCAACCAATACCAGGTGTTTTCCGCAAGCACTGCCAACACTTATGCATTTGGAAAACAAAGGTCAAATGCTGAGGATTATGTGATTATGTGGATAGGATAACCAGCTGAAGACATTTCCATATGGGTGTGTTTTCAGTGTTCCTAACACTCACATTCGATTCCAAGTTAGGAAGAACCTCATGGAAGTAGATTCTAATCTAAGAATCTGTCAGGAAATGATACGGGTTAAGAAGCTCATCCATTTAGGAAATGTACTATAAGAAGCATGGTTTTTGGGACAGGGAACTAGCTTAGTAGTTTGGTCAAACTGAGAAAAGGTGGGAACAGAGTGAACACAACATGTGACTATCAGCCGCCCTCATCTAACGTGAAGCTGCCGTGTCAGCTGCTGTCAGGCATGGCCTTGCCGTGATGATTGGAGATGTAAATATAACTTAATAACCACGGCAGCCTCTCCACATGGACTCCATGGCAACGAAGTCATGCCCAACAACCAGCCTTCCCTTCCTTGGTGATAAATGAATCAACGTATGTTTTATTTTTATGGCATGGCCAGTCCAGTGGAGGAAGTCGCACTGCCTCTCTACAGGAAAGAGAATTGTATCCAAAGGGGAGCTCTGACATACAATCAGCTTCCATAGCAACACTATTAGGCGTGTGTGTGGTTTGCCTGCTGGGCTTAACCAGGAAGTGGCCCCTCCTGGGATGCTGGCTTTGTCATTTAGACAACGCCCCACCTATGATACTTCTGTCACTGATATCTGTGGGAAGTTCAATCCAGGCGTACCATGTACATCCTTGTTTCTCAAGTTCTGAAGCATATTCTGAATGCGAGCTGAAACATTAAAATGTCTCGACACTTAAGTAAAGAAATAAAAAGAAAAATAGGTTAGATGCAGACTTTTTATTTTGAAGGAAAACATTTCTTTTTCTCTAAGGTCATCTCAGAATTGGTTCAAAGATTCCTCACACTCAATGTAGATGTCTACATTGTTGCTCTATTTGGAGCAAAGAAAGATCTTATTTATACCTTCTTCTCTGGGTGTGGCATTTACCTAGAGGCCTTTGTAACTTTTGATACAGCTCACAAAAACAAAATTACTTTGAGATGGTCAATACTTTTTAAGGGTAAAAAGGGATCCTGAAGCCAAAACGTCTGAGGACCATTGTTCCAGATTATCCCCAAATTTCATAGCACGTGGTTTCTAGACTGAAAGAGCCAGGCACAGTATTAACACATTGATTCAAATGCCGACCTGCAACATTTCCTGGCACTGAAGCAGAGGTGATTCCCCTCCAGTACTAGAACATAAAATTGCTGTAGACATATCCCTGCAAGGGGAAGAAAGCCATCTTTTGCAGGTTCCTCAGATTTTCTCGTACTAATGTCATTACTGAGCCACTCTTTTAAAAAAGAGATTGTGGTGATATTGCACTAAAGTCTTTGTTAATGTCGTCACTCAGGACGCCTTCTTTTTAGTCAGCACCTCTGAATCAGAACCTTGATTTGCTTTTCTCTCACAGCAAAGTGGGAAGCAAACACTCAATTGCTAGTGGCTGAAAGAGAATTCATGATTTAATGGCTATAGGCACCCATCCTTCACAACCAGCCTTCTTCCCTTAACTGAAACAGACAGCGTAAACATGTAGGCTGTTGAGACAGCTAGAGATGCCTGTTACCATGGGAACCATGTGCACGAAACACTGACTTCAGACCTCTTCTCAGTGGTGGTTAGAATCTGATTTTAGGGATGGGGTTTCGTACCTAATCGGATAAATGAATGACCTCCAGAGGTCTGGAAACAAATGAAATACGGGAGTGGGGAGGCACCATCATCAGGGAACTTCTGGGAATCTCTCATCTTGAACTTAAATTTTAAATAATTCAGTTGAGTTTTGGCACCTTTGAAAAACAAGTGTAGCCCCAGTGGTTTTAAACCCATGCAGATGCCCCCTCTCTGTGCAGAGATGCTGGTGGAGTGGAAAGGGGCCCTGTCTTCTGATGAAGAGCTGGGGAGAGTGAGGGACTCCCCACTCCCCCTCACAGCACCAAAGGACAGCCCTGCCCTCTTGCCGGAATCATTTCAATGAGAACATGCACCTTATCCTGTGAATAGTCATGTATGCAGATGTAAAATCGATGTCTCAGGCACGTGTGAAGGGAACACTGCTCCTGCGTCACTCACGCCAGAAGGTATGTGCTCGGCGGGGCTCTCCTAGAGTCAGTGGGGGTCACAAATGAGAAAAGGAGGCGGACATATTGGAGAGAAATCAGAGACGTGTAAAGGTACTAATGTCGTATGGGGATTTTTACAGTGGGTTCTCACAGTTGTTCATTTTTCTACAGAGAAAGTCATGTTAACATTCAGACTAATGTTAGAAATGAGTGGAATCTACTAGAAGCCGCAGTTGTAGCAGATGGGAAGGTCCATGTGGGGCCTTCTGCAAGCTGAGCTGGGAGACGGGCCCCCAGTGAGCTAAGGGAGCCCCTGGCCAGCCAGAAGCCTGTCCCTGGTCCCCAGGAGCCCTACTCAGCTCCTGAGTCAATCAACACAAGAGCCAGCCCGTTCCAGCACTGGTGCAAGCATCACCACTGTTATCAAGCCTGTTAACGTTTGCTTTCATCGACTCATATTAATTAAAATGAGTGCTATTCCAAACATTAACATTCTGTTCTATTAAAGGGGCCTCCTTTTTTTTTTTTTTTTTTTTTTTCCGCATAGAAGCTTCTCATAATCCTGGTATCATTGTAATAACAACATAACCAGAAGGTGCATTGATTTAAGGAACTGCCCTAACAGTTGCAAATCTTTTTAGGCACCTTCTATGTGCTGAGGACAGGAACAGGTCATTTTAGCCATTTAGGCCTGACTCAAGTCCTTCAGAAACAACATTATCGTCTCTCTGCAGGTGATTTTACTAAGTGCTCTGGCATTTGGTGTCATTTTATCCTAAAAACCGTGCTGGGGGAGGGATCACATAACATGGAAGAAGGTTGCAGAAAGGAAAAATCGTAACAGCATTTGCTGCTGCCTGACTTTTAAGCTCTGAGAGAATTTACAATATATGGTTTGGTTATCATTGCATTACATCTCAAATTATGTGATACAAAGGGAGTGGTAATGTAATTGCAGAGAAAATGCTATGAGATTATTTTTAACATGATCACCTTATTTACATTTGTTTTCTCAATTATATAGAAAAGAAATGACGGGGAAATGCCCAACAATTTTTATAAGAAAATTATGGTCTGTAGATAAATAAAATCATATGAAAGGTTATAATTTGGGGCCAGTGATGGAAGGTTAGGTAGAGAAAAAGGGAGGGAAGAGAAAGAGAAACAGAGACTCTGGGCTCAGCACTTGGAACATTTCAGAATGACTCCTTTTGCTGAGGTGTAATCACGTTTTTCTGCAAGGGCCCCACAACACTATGTGGTTCAGTAGTAAAACCCTTTTACATATTCCTAATAGTGTTTATGCTATTCCTGATTTTCTATTTTAGAAGTAATTTATAAATCAGCACAATATTACTAAAAAAATTAAAATGTTAAGATACTGATAATTTTTAAAAAGGATACAAATGATGTAAGTTATGTGAGAGTAGGTGAAGGAAGTTTAAGGGGCACTCGTGTTGTCATTTGATTTTGTGGGTGTGAAGAGTTACTGAATACTTTTGATAGAGTCAGAAATGCAGATAAACACTTAAAGTTATAAAGTGGATGCTGACCTAAGTGCACTACATTCCCCATCTTTTATAGTAGCAAGTCCTTATATAAGACCTGAAGACAAGAAATTAAATGTATAAAGATGTCACTTACAGTGGCAACTCAGCACAAGAACCTAAAAAGAAGTATTAAAGGTCGTGTCCTGTGAGAAGTGGATGGGGGTTGAAGACCAGAATGTTTTATTTTCTATTTAACACCATTCTATAATATTGGGGTTATCAAGGCCGATTTATGTATTACAGGTCCACACTCCCTTTAAGTCTCCACAATCCTCCCAAGTCTCAGGGATAGTGTTTCAGAATGAAGAATGTTTTCATGTCATACAGGATCTTAGTGGGACCTGGGGGAGTGGCTCGTCACCAGACTCTCCACACAGGCACAGGTCATAACTAGGCTCGCATTCATTTGGGGCAGTTTGACTATAAGAGACTCATAAGAGCTTCATTTCTAGGACTTTGTGGATTTTGCCATTGCTGCTAAGGAATCACGGACCCGTATGGAGCCAATAGAATTAAATGTACACACACACGTAGTTTCCACAACAGAATCAAAGTGGAACTTCCAGCCCACCTTCCTTTCACCCAACTTTCACTTCCCTTTGCAGTTGAGTGTACACTGTAGCAAATTACAAGATAAAACACATTGACCAAAGGCATTTTCCCTTTTGAAATAACAAAATACATGTGTTCATGTAGCAATAACTACAGTGATGAAAAGTTAGAGCAATTTTTGAAAGAACATTTGATCACAAGCATGATACAGGCTCTGCTGGGATTCTGATGAAAGTGTTTCCATTAGTTTGGCCAGAGCGCAGAGCGGCAGCAGCACCGTAGGGGCCATGTGAGCAACCAAGGGCCACATGCTGTGCAATCCACAAACCTTGCCACTCTACCTTTTCGGTCATAACTAAATTTATTCATACTTTCCTACCAAAATGATAATGTTTCCTTCCAGAAAGGAAAAGAAAAACTCCCACTCCAGATGAACAAAAGCACAGACTGTAACAGTAGGTGGTACAACTCAACCAAAGCCCAGGCCTTTAGTTTACACATCTACAAATGTGGAAACCAGAGAGCAGGATGCCCACTGCACATCCGAAGGTGACACAGAGCTGTAAGCCAGGAGTCAGAGATGCAAAGTTCATGAAGATGGCCACCGCCCAAGAGTTCAAATTATGTACTCAGGAAGTACTGTTTGGGTGCCGACAGGGAACAAGGCAATGTGTGGGGACTACAGCAAAGGGGCACAGGAAACGCCCTCCAGGGGCTCACAACACAGATGTGGAGAGAAGACTAAGAGACGACGGCGCAGAGGGTGGATGCCTTGCTGGGAGACCAGGGCGAGAAACACTGGTTAGAGAACAACAGGGCGACTGCAAGGGGGCTGAAGAGAGTTCGTATTTGTTTCAATGCGAAGACTTGATCTGACTCTTGGAAAAATGGTCAGGCTGAGATCGTTGTTTCGGGAGGTCCCATCCGACACCGTGATCCATTGTCAATCAGACGTGGAACTGGTCCAGTGAGTAAACACCCAACTCTGAAGCCTCAGCGAGGCCTCGTTTGTGAAACATCATCCTGGAGGCATGATGAGGGTCTACCAGCCCGGGCTTTGAGGGTGCTCGGGAGCCATCGCTCTGGACACCTGGCTGTTCCAAGCTCCTCCAGCCTTTCCTGGGGCCAATGTGCTCTTCGGGAAGGTTGCAATGGCCACCGCCACAGAGGGGACAAGTACTGAATGTGTAGAGCGAGAGGTTGAAAGAAGTCAACACACAGGAAGAGCCAGCATGAAATATTCCATGGCCCCTTGGCTTTAAATGTTTGAAAGGAGTTGAGGTCAAGTGGTGAGTTTTAAAAGGAAGAACTGAAGGGAAGCTTTAGGCTATGTCGTGGAGCATCGTGCAGGCCGGAGTTTGGAAATTATTCTACCGGGAGCAAGTGTTGGTCAGGGGGGTGGGGAACAGAGAGGAGCCATGAAATGCAGACTTTAGGACAATGAATCAGATCACATTTAGCTGGATGAGTGGAGTATAAGACACTGTGTTTGGAAAACAGTGGGTTGAATAATCTAAGTTTGAAGGAATGGAGAATGAAACTAGAATGGGACAGTGACTGTGAAAGGAGATTTAAAGCAAGTGCATGATGCAGTGATGACAAGACCAGCCATGGAGTGGAGAGGGATGCTCGGAGGGCTTCTTGAGTCCTGAGGCTTGGGAACAGAGCCTTGACAAGCAACAGGTCTGAAGAGAGAAAAAATCCATTTGGACCTAAGTACGCGGTGAGTATGGTACATTCAAGGGGAGTGTTTAACAGAGAGAGAACAGGACGTGACATCTGGGTGACTAGAGATCCAGCTACAGATTACTGAACTGTAGGAGCTGATATAATTACTGAGAAAAAGATAACTGCAAAAAAGCTCAACAAACTGAGTTGTGTGGCACATTTAGCGTGTAGAAGGGGAACAGAAACCAGTAGAGAAGAGAGGAAGAAAAGGCCAGAAAATGAAAGAGAATTGGAACGCTTTGGGGCCACAGTACTAAGGAAAGAGAATATCAAGACCACATGTCAAATGCTACAGAGAAGTTCAGGGAACAATGGCTAGCTTACTAGGACCAGGACAAATCCGTCGCCACCACCAGGAGGAAAATCCATCGCTCTCTGACGATGGGTCAGTGTGAGAGGAGAACTCACTTTTCATAGTCAGGCATATTTTTATATATAGGCTTTTCATATATGCTTCCCTTGGTGAGACGTAATAGAGTATTTTTAAGATGTTATTTCAAATAATTCCTATAGCAAGGCACATCCTCTTGAACATGTTGAAAATTACAAGTATCTAAGATTCTTATGACAGTCAATTCCATTTGCACTGTGTCCCCTGCGATGATCAGACACCCCCAGCCTCGCTGTCTCTCCCCACCATCCTGCCCCCTGCACTTACGCTGAGGAGCTATGCCATGGTGGTGTGCAGGCTCTGGGATGAGACCCACTTCCTCAGTCAGAATTCTAGTTCTTCCTCTTCTACACCCTCTCGCGTGACTTTGGTAAGCCGATGGACTCTGTATCTGGTGTCTCACCTATAAAGTGGGGATGGTAACAGCACTGACCTCTCAGGGCTGTTGGATGAACACAGATGAAGGCCTGAGACCAGGGCTTGCCACGCAGTAGAGGCATTCTTATCATCCAGCACTTCAGAGGGTCGTTTAGTACCCAGAGCCCCTTGAATGTAATGGTGTTTGGTTTCCCAGCTTTACTTCCATCAACATCTCTGTATTTCTCTGGGGAGATCATAGCCCTCTCACATTCTAATGGTTAGGGTGGGGCTCTGTGGGTCCAAATGTGACCCAGACCCAAACTGTGCATGACCAAGTAACGCCGATTAAACCATGAAACTGAATTCAGCGTCTTTGCTTGGGCTCTCCTGCACATGGGCACATGTGGGATGGCAGTTTTGGGCTGTTGGTCACTGCACAGACCCTTGCCTTTAGGCCGAGCAGAGAGACAGAGAAGAAAACGCAGCCAGGAAAGCATCATTTATCTCTGGATCAAACTGGGCATGAAGCTACTTCAGCTTTCAGTCACATGATCAAATACACTGTTCTTTGGTTTAAACCAAGGTTGAGTTTATTTTTTGTCACTTTACAATGCCCCCACCCCCCCAAAAAAAAACAACACTGAAACAGTGAGCAGATTACTTAATGGTGGAGCCTCTAGGCTCACAGAAAGCCTAAGTGAAGGAGCAGGCGCCTTAGGCCTTTGTCTTCACTTCGGCCGTAGCATATCTGGACGAAGGACCATCAGCCCCCACCCACATGAGCTCCCGTGATTCCCCGTACATCTGAGTACCGTGAACTCTGAAGGCTCCCAGAGGCCTTTACTGGACTGCCCCTTGGTGCCTATTTTGAATAAACCACTCCCATTTTTGTTAATGTGATTTGAGTCACATTTAAGTGAATTACTTTTATCCCTCAAACAAGTTGATTGTTACAAGATAGAGTTATAATAGGTCTCAGCCTCAGTGTTTGTTAAGAAGAATTAGAGAATTACAAGGAAAAGCCATCTGTGCGTATACCTAACCGGACATTGACTCGGAAGGTCAGAAAGAAGATGTGGTCTGAGCACTGATCACACAGGCTGCTTAGGCCAGTGCAGCCCAGATTACTTGTGTTGTAGAAAGTAACTGTAACTCATCCCCCACTTCACTCTCAAATGTGTTCTATTTGGACGACAGAGTAAATGATTTCCTGACCTATCGAAAGTTTACAACATACCTAGGTCACTAAATGTTAATGTGTAAAAACTGCAAAGCAGACACAAGAAGTCAGTACCTTGAAGCCTGTACATACATACAAACCCAGCCTCCCTCGGGTGCCCTGCAAATGTACTGACTCAGACGTCTGAGAGGCAGGTTTCCCGATGCGTCATGTTTCTGATTGCACAGAAATGCACTGTTACCCTCTTAGGTTTGCAACAAATGACAAGACATTTATAAACACAACAAATTTTATATCCATTCCAGACGGACTCAACTTAGTGGCTAACTCATGTCTGTTAGAGAATTGTTCACATTTTTTGCTTAAGTACATGTGTCCTGAAAATTTTGAAACAGTGTCACACTTTAACATTAAAGATTTTTTAATTTAATTTGCACAGGTGCTTGAATCATAAATAGTTTATTTATACAGACTTTTTTCAAGCACTGATTAAGGGCATTTAAGTAAAAAACTCAAGACAAGTTAAACAAAGGAGATGGAAGATGCACTAAAATTCAATTATGAATTATAAATACTTAGATAAAACCCTGGCAATCATTCTGTTTCACAACGTGTAGCATCATATAACACTACATCTGGAGACATTTTGAAAATAAATGTTTGATTTTCAACATTCAAATTGTTGAACTTGTTCCTCAGAGTTCTTCCTCTTTTAGAAAATCCTTTCGTGTTGTATTAATTCCAATCCCACACAACAAGAGCAAAGGAAAGAATGTCACAGCATCACCAGCGATTACATACTCCAGATTTTCACCAAAGCTGACACGAAGCCAGGACCACGGCAGGAGCCACTGATGATGTTACTGATGCTTCAGCAGCTTCCTCTGAGCTTTAAGAGAGACCTACGGGAGATGAGTCTTCTTCATTTGCTACATCCTTTAAGACATGGCTCTACAAAGCATCGCGGTGCCATGTGACTGCAGGTCCATCCATAACGTAGGTCAAAATTCTATCAAGAAAGCTTGTCTCTAAAATTTACACTTCTCTGAAGCCTTCCCTTGTTCTCTCAGAGTATTTAGTTCTCACCTATGTTCTTTCATTGCATTATCTGTCTGAACAAAACTCTAAATGACACAAAACTCTAAATGAACAGTACGAACAGAGTGATAAAAGTGTTGCAATTGCCTGGGGATCAGAGTAACCAAAGACACCTTCAAGGACAGAATTTTGCACTTACTATAAAAAAAAAATCCCTGGTGAGCAGATCAGAGACAAGAAGGGAATGTCTAGATAAAAGGAAGGAGGAGAGCAAAAGAAAGGTCTCAGAAATTATGAGTCCGTATCTTTTATCACATTGAAGCACAAAGAAACAAGGCAATAAATAAAAGCTGTGAAGCTAGAAATATATGTATATACATACCTCCTATATTCTGGTTCAATTCTCCCTCAAAGAAACAAAACAAAACAAAACAAAACAAAATGACAACCAAAAAACAACTCTTACTTCAAAATAATCAAAAGAGAAAAAAATCTCATACAATTTTATGAGATTCATACAAAATTATTACAAGAAAAAGAATTAAGTACAAAATACTATCTTTACAGGCAGTAAAATCATGCAGATAGATTTTTTTTTTGGGGGGGTATTTTTTTTTTTAATTTATTGGGGTGACAATTGTTAGTAAAATTACATAGATTTCAGGTGTACAATTCTGTATTACATCATCTATAAATCCCATTGTGTGATGGAAGGAGAACAGATAGATATTTTTTAAAAACAATTGTACCCAAAAGAGGAGTACAGACCAGTCTCGTGATATACCAATACAAAAATCTGACATAAAATATTAACAATCACAGTATTGGAATAATTAAAAAAGAAGTACATCATGAGCGAGGAGGCTTATTCTAGGAATCCAAGATTGGCTCAGTATTAGAAAAACCCATTAACAAAATTCATCATATTAATAGAGGTAAAGAAAAATCATATGACTTTCCTAGATATATAAAAGACATTTGATAAAATTGATCATTCACTCACCTTAAAATATGCAATAAATAGAAATTGATGACTGTTTTTGATGTGCTTCAGCCCAAATACAGCATCTCCCTTAATGGGAAAACACTTGAGGCTTCCTCAAAAGTTAGAGACAAAGCAATTAGAAAAGAAAAAACAATTAGAGACATAACAATTAGAAAGAAAGAAACAAGCAAACTTGAATTTCTGACCAAAACAAAACTGAGAGAATCTAGTACAGTAGAAGATTTTTAAATTGATGTAGAGAAATAAATAGCCTTTTTTCCCCAAAAAACATAGTAGCTAAAGTTTCTCTAAAGAGTTTGTCTCTTTCTTAGAAGTTCTGTAAGAAGATGCCAGTTTGTCTGCTATATTTTAACTATTTTGAAAACAGCAAAAGTGGACCGAACAAACTTGATAATTTGAAACAAAACAATCTTGAAACAGAAAGATATTTACACAAATAAGACACCAGCCACAATTCTCTTCAAACCCCCACTTAGGATTATTATTTTTTTATTTTGTATTAAATTTATTGAGGTAACATTAGTTAGTAAAATTACATAGGTTTCAGGTGTACAATTTTGTATTACATCACCCATATATCACATTGTGTGTTCACCACCCAGAGTCAGTTCTCCTTCTATCACCATATACTTGACCCCCTTTACCCTCCTCGACCTACCCTGTGCTCCTTAGTGTTACTTTTGACAACACTAGGCCAAGCACGACAGCATATGGTGAATGTGAGAGTGTCTCTTAAGTCTTTATTGCCTATCTTTTGGCTGCTGCATCCTCTTAACTGTTCAACAAATGTTCTTTGAATAAATAAATCAATATGTACTTTCCAGTGCTCAAAACATCAGGCCATTCTGAAACCTCTGGCCGAAGAAAGGGCCTTACTTTCTAGATATGACATAAAATTGCAGACTGTGTCTATAACCAGATCTTAGAAAAGAAAACTGAGATCCTCACTAACACATTCAATTTCTTTCCTGAACTCAGAGCTGAGAAGAAGGCTGGAAATCTGTGAAAGACAAACAGATGGAAAGAAAACCAGTCAAAGGGAAGTTGTTTTGTGCCCAAGGGTTTGGGATTGCAGGGGCCACACCAGTGGAGAGTCAGCAAGAACAAGCACCACCGTTTCTAGAAGAATATGGAGTAATCGATACAAGAGTTCAAAATGTCTTCATGAGATAGCTCTCTTATACATCATTTCAGGTTTTTAAAATTATAAATAAAAGAATTAATTACAAAACAAAGGCATAAAACTAGCTTATAATTAATCCTCCTTCCATTCCCACATTGAATCTATCACTTTGTTCTTTTTTCCTCACAAACAATAGAAGATTACTATTATATGCAATTCTTTCTGTTTTCACTTCTTTTGGCAACTGAAGAAATAGCACAGGCTTTCAGGATAGATGAACTTGCCTTTGGTGCGGAATAAACTACAGCAAGTCCCTTGTGTTCTGAGGCTAATTGCCCATCTTCAACGACTCAAGAGCGCCTACCTGGTCCATAATGGGTGCTTCCTAACGACCTCTTTTCCCATTCACGTGCACACACATACTCAACGTGTTCCTCTTATTGCCAAGTCTAGCGAGAGTGGCTTCACAAACACGTACTGTGGATGCACATGGTTACCGCCAGCACAGAGGACTCCGCTGGCCAGAGAAGCCCGCCTGTGAGGGGTACTCCCCTCGAGCACCCCACTCTCTGGCGCTTGACCTCCCCCCGGTCTCAGCCTCATCTCTTCTCTTCTACACCGTCCTTTCCAGTGACACTGGTCTTTCCTTGTTGCCCCAATACCCAACTAGTTGTATGTTTTTAAATGGATGAAAAATAGCAAAATAAGAATAATGTTTTATGACACATCAAAATCATAGGAAGCTCAAGTTCCAGTGCCCATAAATGGAGGTTTGGCAACAAAATCTCACCCACCCAAATACTACCCCCGTCTGCCTTCACGCTGCAAACAGCTAAGCAGCAGCTCCAAAGGCTGTATGGCCCACCAAGCCTAAAACGCTGACATGTGGCTCTTGTCTTCGCACCTCCCCTTGGAGCCCAGCACCTGTCAGTGCTCAGTGAACGCGGCTGCATGGAGGCTGGTCTCCTGAGTGCAGGGAGATCACTGTTCTCCTCTTCACAGGAGCGACACTGGAGGAGACGTCCAAATAACACCTCTCTTATCGACTCAAAAATGCCACTGGTTCTAGGTCATACCAGGACTAAAGGCACTTAGAAATAATGGTGGCAAAGGGACACAGGTCACTTCAACTTGTTATTTTATTGTGATTTAGAGAAATCCCAGGTTTATTTACTACACATTTCCTCGTAAGTATCCCTTGTGCTCATGTAATATATGTGAGCGATGCAAAGTGGTGAGCTCACTCCTGAGCCTTCTTCACATGTGGAGGCCGACTGCTCTGAATCTCTGTTTGAGTCAAAGTCACCAGTATCCGTGTTTTGTCTACATAACTTTGTCCTCTATCACCTGGAGAGTTGGGGACACAGCCTGAGAGCGAGAGTACTGACCCCAGCACGAAGCGTTCAAGGTCACATCGCCGCCAATACAGCGGCCACCGCGCTGAGATGGGCACTTTCGTGATCTTTCCAGCTGGTGGTGGGGGGTGGGGGCATCTATTAAGGGTTTGTTGACTGAATCACCAAGAAGTCGCTGCGTCCGTCATGGCACTGGGACTCCGCTTTTTAGACATCCTTAGTCTTTGTTCAGGTTCACATTCAGGAAAATGCACCCAGAACTAGCACGCCTCGCTCATGCGTTCCAGGAGACTTTCCCCTCTGTCCCTGAGTCTGGAAGAATTTCTTCTAAGAGAAAGGTTTCTCTCTTCATGTCCTTTGAGATTCCCTGAATTCTCTCCTCCTAAGAGTGAAGCATGTTTGTTTGTTTTTCCAAACAATTCACATCACACAGTTGAATCCATGACAATGTGAACAGCTATGACCAAGCCATGCGTGGATCTGCGCCCCCGCCCCAACCAGTAGCAATTTTAAATTAGAGAGACATTTTCAGATTTCAAGAATCTTAAAATATGACTTGAGTGGACAAACTAAAATTGATGAAATATGGTAAAGGCTAACGCTGTGAGGACTTATTACATGCTGAGAGCTTTTCCATTATATTTATTAACTCATTTAATCATAATAATACACAAACCTGCAAAATAGGTGGTATCATTTTCGTTATTTTGTAAATCAAGTAGAGGTATGTTATGCCCAGATCATCAATCCAGCTCTTTTTTTTTTCCTTTTTTTGGCAGCGTTGTTCTACCCTTGACAAACACTGCTGTTGAGAAAACAGTAAGACATCGGGATACTCAAAAAAAAAAAAAGAAAAAAGAAAGAACTGTCTTTCAATATATTAATAGTCTCCCACTAGCGTTGCTAGATAAGATAAACGCCCAGTTAAATTGGATTCTCAGAAAAGGAAAGTATAAGTTTTAGTGTAAATATATCCCAAATGTATCTTGGGAAATACTTATACTAAAAAAAAAAAAAAAAAAAAAAAAATTACTCGTTTTCTGAAGTTCACATGTAACTGGGCGCCCTGTGCTTTTATATCTAGATCTGGCCAGCCTGTCTTTCCCACGCCGAGCTCTTTACACATCCTCACAAAACCTCGCTTCCCTTCCACCATAGAGGCAGACGCCCATATATTTTCAGCACATTTAGCATGTTCTATGTTTTTACAGGAGTACATACAGTACTTTGCATATGCCATATGCCTTGTATACATTACTAATGGTCCCCAAAACAGCCTGGCAAGGGCAGTGTTTGCTAGCCACATTGTATAGATGGGTACATCGAAGAGAAAAGGTGAATAGTATCGTAAGGTTACACAGAAAATGAGTGGTGAAATATATACACAATCCCAGTTCTGTCTGGCTGCAGAGGCCATGCCTTTGCAGTGAAAACCACAGCTTTGTGCCCATCTCTCATCTTCACTGTTCTGAGCCATTTTGCAAGTGGACATTATCGCTCCTGTGCCAGTTCATCCGAAACAGGGTTATTGCCAAAATGTGCATGCTTCTGCCTTGCCGCTAATCCTACCCTGCAGTGATCTGGGGCGAAACGGCCAGCTTGATGCTGCCTCTCCCCCACTCGTGCACCAACAAGTAAACAAGAAACCCATGCTGATGTCACGTTCAGATGGAAAACCAGGTGTATGAATCAATAGGTGTGTGTTTTCCACATTGAATAGGGACATGTCCATTAGGCAAAAACACTCACGTTCAGAGGATAGGACATGAATTGAAGGCTTTTTGCCCCCAGGCCGTGACTTACAGCCAGACATCATAGGAGGCGACCCAAACGTGGTGCAGGCTACACTCTGGTTATGTGCGATGCTTTTTGGTGAATTAAAGCAGAGGCAAGAAAGAAGGAAGAAAGCGAGATGTAACTGACCAAGGGAGCAGAACCGACAATCTGAAATAGAGCTAGCATTTGGGAACACATGCAGAAATTTTGAATATGATGAAGGTTGCATCCGGGGTTGCCAGATAAAGTACAAGATACTGAGTTAAATTTGAATTGCAGGAAAACAAGGAATAATTTGTAGTGTATATTTTTAGAGTGCTAGTTTGATCTAGGAGCCACTTAAATGTGTTACTAATGTGTTATCTATTTTAGATTTTTAATAAATATTTTAAAACTCCTTTGCCCCCTACAAGATTGACAGCAATTAAAATGGAGACGTATGGAGACACCAGAGCTCATTTCTAGTAGGGATGAAAATTTGTAAAACCAGTATGGACATCAGCTGGGTTCAATAGTAAAGTTGCAAATGTTCCATCTGGGACTCGGAGATTCTGCTCTCAGGTGCAAATCACAGAAAGTCTTGTTCACGCACAGCAAGTGGCCAGACAATAATCTGAAAAGCAGAACTCGGGGACGCAGGCTAGGCCAGAATTATGGTATATCTGTAAGGTGTAAAATTGTGCAGAAAGTGGACTAACTACCGTTACGCTAACAATTAACCTTTTCTTTTGTTGAAGAAGATGGACACAGGTCCCATCGAGAAAAGCCCAAGGAGGATAATTTAGGATTTTGGTTATATAGGAATGCGGCGTGTAAGAGGGCTTCGAAGTTAACAGTAATTCCCTAAACTGAGTGGTGCATGTGTGTGTGAGTTTTATTCATCATTCCTTACTCGTAGTCCATACATGCTTTATTTATTCAACACTTTAAATTTTAAAATGAGTAACTAATTACCTTGACAGCCTGCTTTCTCCATCCTCTCTCACACTCCTGGTCTCACACTCATGGGGGGTGAAGCGTTAGGAATGGCCTCCCAGGTTCTGAGACTGGGCTTTTGGAGCCTACAGGGTGGTCTGGGGACTTCCCAGTCACTGTGGAGTCTGGCATTTCTTAGCATCACCGAAAACTTCCATTCCATTGTCCCTGTAGAGTATCCTGAGCCTCTGGAAATTGTTACGGTTGTGTTGGGAGATATTTCCTTTATCAATACCCCCAGTGACAGAAGAGAAGTAACCTGAACATTTGTCTTTCTCATCTGTGTTACTGACAGACTGAGAGACTTTTATGCTTAAATATACCCTCACCATCAGTAAGTGTATTGCGTTCTAAAATATGAAGTCCGCAATCTACACTGTGGTTTACCTCAGATTGTCTAATCAATGGTTTGATACATTTCATATAGTCTAAACTCACTCTGGGAAAAAATAACATTAGTCTGCATTTGCATGGCTGAAAATTATTGGATGAATATCATTATGAGGATCTATGCTGTCCTGGCAACTCCATTATTAAATATGAAATACGTTTAAGTGTCTTTCAAATAAATTTAAAATACTTTATAAAGATAGTACATTTCAAAATTAATTCAGATATGGTTCCTCCTTTGCCATAATGATACTATTCTACCTCCTAACTCAAATTTATAGTGTTAATCTTTTTCAATAAGCAGAAATCTAATCAAATCAATGGAAAGACATGGAGCCGGATGTCAGGTGTTCAATGAAGTGATTTGTGTTTAAAATGAGGGACACCTCTTGTTAGTGCCCGGCTTACAAAAATGCAAACTAGGACTAGAACTGTTGCCAGCAAACCGTAACCTGGGGTCACCACTGAGTTGAAACAAGCCACGTGCACATGCCCCGGAGACTCCCTTGGGCAGGCTGGTGAGGGGACACACTGCAGCTTGAAGGTCTCTGGCCCCACCCTTGTTCTGTTGCCCAGCGTTAGCCTCCCTGACTCAGACTGATGCCCAGAGAAATCGAAGGCATCTCCCGAGAAGTCTAAGACAGGACCCAAATTCCCCCTTTCTCTCAGTGTCTTCACCAACCCACCTTGGTCCTTTCCTCCCAGGCTGAGCCAGGGCCTCTCACTGCTTGTCCGGGCAGGTCACTGAGGATGGAGGGTGACACGTGAGGCCTAGAGAAGAACAGTAAGCTGAGCCCTTCGAGCAGCAGCATTTTAGTTTTTGTGCACTCGTGATGGTGTTGCAATGACTTTGCAGTCGTGTGTCCCCTTTGTTCTTGGGCCCGGCCCCCGCACTGCCTGTCCAGGGCCTCCAGTAGCAAAGAGCCATGATAGCATCTCTCCAGCAGCTCCCTGTCAGAAACAGGGGCCACTCTCACTGATCTCTAGAGACTCTGTCCCACCAACAGAAAATCAAGGGCCACTTAAATCTCAACATTTCCTTGACAGTTAAAATGAAAAAAAACCTCACCCAGAATAGTTTTTACAAAGGGAGTCAGGGAGAAGTTTGGGATAAAGTTGCTTTTGTTACCATGATAACTACTGCTAACTAACATCACGGTCTTTCAGTTTAAAGCTCGTAGCTCAGAGAAAAATCGTTCTGCATGGTTATTGATTAAAAATGCGAAATGCTTCCTTCGGCACCTTCAAGTGCCGTTATTATCAGCATAAAATGGACAGATTTTTCCACTTCAACTGATCTCTGGAGAATATACTCTAAAAATGGGACTCTACACCAGCACCCAATGCTTGAAATGGGAAAAGAATGACTGAATTTGGGTTGTATGGAAGAGTTGCAAGTCAGGAAGAGAACTTTCTGAGCTGTGACACCTCTGCTCTCAGGAATCCAGTGATGAGTGACCTTCTCATCAGGATGTAACTGACAGGCCAGGGATAACTGTTCTATCAAATAAATGTGCTTGGTGATAAAAGCTACTTTTCTTGGGAAAAGGGGAAAGACTGTTCCCTCCATTGTTTTTGCATTAAAACTGCTTCTTTACATCCTTATCATGTCCTCCTATGGTTTATTCCTTCTCATTTTTACCCCAGGTTACAGCTGCGGGTGTCAGCTCTTCTGGAGTTCCTCTGTGGCCAAGAATCTCAGCTCTGCCAGTTACCTTAACGCGGCCTTCCTCGTCTTCCTGCGCTTTCCTGTTCCCAGGGTTTCTCTCAGTGAGATGGGTGGGGTTGTGCTGCACACACAGCACATGGAGCCGTTAGAGGCTGAGTAGGCATGTGAGCCTCTTCCCCAAAAGCGCTGGCACCAGCAAACCCCACTGGGTATGAGTGTGTGGGAACTAAAAGCTTAGAGCCCCTCTGCCTTCCCAAAGCTGCAGGCAACTGCTTGTCACCTACGTGCTCCGTCTCTCCTCCAGCAGAAACCTCGCTGTGAGCAGGGCTTCCCATGCCTGTCCTTGGACCCGGCGTGCAGTCCCCTCAGAGAAGCCTGTGGTGGCCAGGTGTCCTCTGCCCAGCTGGACAGGAGGCCTCGCTGCCTACCAGCCTGCAATATCAGTGGTGAGCATTGCCAATTCTGGATTCCAGCCATCGTCCCCAGCTCACTCTGGGCCCATGTGGTCACCTGCCTTTGCCCCCCTGTTACCTGCTATCACCAGTCCCCACTGGTTATAATGTTCTGTCCTGACAGGTGAACCACCTGTGCTGGAAGCTCTGTGCACAGCAGTCCCTCTGGGACCTGCCTGACGCAGGACGTCTGGTTCCTGGCCTGGTTCTTTCCTGCACATTTGTCCCACTGAAGATAAGCGGTGGTTCCCAGTCCCCTCAGTGCATGAGTGACATGGAGGCTAGACCGTCACGGTGCCATTACAGAGATCCATGTCATTTTTCACACAGACAATGTTCCAAGTGGGCTGATATTCCAGCAGAGCCCTGGCATCAGCCTCAGTGATCACTCAGCTTTCCACACATCACCGAGGGGGACAGTGCTTTCTTCTGAAGCTGTGAACAACAACAATGCATGCATAATTCTATTGGGCAGCAGCATGGTCTTCTGATGAAAAGCTGGCATTTTTATTGTTGGAAAATCCGTCCAGCTCAGTGAAACAGACCCACTTCAGCTTCCTGTCAGCTGTGGACCTGCTCTGTTGTGTGGAAGGGAGGCCATACTCTGATTCTCCCAATCCACTCTCTTCCCCTGAGTTAGACCTGAACCCCAGAGACGTCACTGAGAGCCCTCTGTGTGTCATTTTAGAAGCTGGGAACAGGTGCCATGCCCTTGAGAGCTCAGAGTCTGTTAGAAGAAGCAAACACATAAATGACCACTTCCAGATGATTTAGTGAGAGGTAAGTTACACATGATGTTAGGGAATCACAGAGTCAGGGTGCAATCTCAACACAAAAGAGCCAGATGATCAACGATAATCTGGAAATTAAAAGCTTCCAGAGAATGAAACAGAATGGACCAAGCCAGACACAATCCAGTGAGCTGTGTGTGCCCCGGGGCGAGGAGACGTGGCCCCTCAGAGAGGAACTGTTTATTTCTTAGACTATAGAGAAGCCCTGGAGGGATTTAAGTGAGGAAACCACGTGGACAAATCTGAATTTTAAGCAGATGTCTCTGACCGTGACCTGGGGGATGATTCCATTGTGGGCACGGTCGGAAGGAGGAAACCCAATGACAGGCTGGGTAGCCATGGATTAGACAGATAAGTACTGATTGTCCACTTTGCAATAGGATGGACAGAGTGTTGGTGCTGAGGGTAGAGCAGGAAACAGGACAAACTCACTCCCACGGGCCCTGTTTCTCTGGATCGCCATAAATTCTGCAAAGAAGTGCACGTTGTGACCAGATGGGAAAACAGGGGCTGCTGAGTGAACATGAGGAAAACATCCCAAGTGGAAATGACATCCAACTGAGACCTGCAGCCATGTTGTCCGTCCACGGCTGGTCCGTGGAGGAGTGGAGGGTTCGGGACTACAGGCTAATGAGCAGTACGTGCAAGACGGAGGGCACGTGCTGGTGCAAAGCCCTGGGGGAGTGTGAGTTGAGGACGAGTGAAACAGTAAAGGAAGAAAGACAGTCCAGGGCGTGTGGTCCAGCTGATGGTTTCTGCAAGGACGGCTTTTGTTTGAAAGGCTTGGACTGACCTTTCCATTACACCAACTTTAACAACATAAAAAATTAGAAGGTAGAACCTAATTGGGTTCCCTTGGTTACGCTGGAAATCTCCAATAATGCTTTTCATGTTCAAACAGATGGGGAAATTTACAGTGGAAAACATAACGCAATTATTTTATTATTACAATTCAAAATTAGGAGGAATCACGCATACCGTAATACTAACCCACCTCAGCAAAGATTCAAATCATTGAGCACATTTAAACCATTACGTTGAGAATACAGGTCACCCTTCTAGGATGTTTTCATTAATATCAGACGCTTCAGTCAGGATGAGCAGCCCATGCTTGGCTCTGCGAGTTCTCAAGTTTGCCATATTTTTGCAAAGAATTTGATACGAGATACCTTAAAGGTTAAAAGAAAAAGAATACCTTTTCATTATTTTGATGATTTCTTTGCTGTTCAGAAGTTCTTTAGACAAAAAGGTAACCTACTAAATGGGAAAAGATACTGACAAATCATACATTGGATAAGGGTTAGTATCCAAAATACATAGAGAACCCATACATTTGAACAATAAGGAAACAACCCAATTAAAAAATGGGCAGAGGATCTGAATAGATATTTTTTCCAAAGAAGACATACAGATGGCCAACAGGCACATGAAAAGATATTCAATATCACTAATTATTAGGGAAATGCAAATCAAAACTACACTGAAATATCACCTGACACCCTTTGGAATGGCTGTCATCAAAAAGACAAGAGGTAACAAGTGTTGGTGAGGATTTAGAGAAAAGGGAACCCACATGCACTGTGGAAATGTAAATGAGTGCAGCCACTATGGAAAACAGTATGGAGGTTCCTCAAAAAATTGAAAATAGAACTACCGTATGACCCAGCAGTTCCACTCCTGGGTATTTATCTGAAGAATATGAAAACACTAATTTGAAAAGATATATACACCCCTATGTTCACTGCAGCGTTGTTTACAATAGCCTAGATATGGAAGCAACCTAGGTGTCTATTGATAGGTGATCAGATACAGAAAAAGTGATACATATATATAGTGGGATATTACTCAGCAATAAAAAAATGAAATCCTGCCTTTTGTGACAACAAGAATGGGCCTTAAGGGTATTATGCTGAGTGAAATAAGTCAGACAGAGAAATCTTGTGATTTCACTTATATGTGGAATATAAAAGCAAAAACAAATGAATAAAAACAAACTCAGAGGCAGACAGCAGATTGGTGGTTGCCAGAGGGAAGAGGGGTGGAAGGAGGCAAAACGGATCAAGGGGGGCAGTCATGTGGTGACACATGGAAACTAAACTTTGGTGGGCAGCACAGGAAGTGCGGACAGATGTCGGATTATAAGATTGCACACCTGAAACTTATGTAATGTTATAAAGCAATGTTCACTCAATAAAAACAGATGAAGATAAAGAATACCTTCAGTTTTATGAACTAAGTTTGAGTTTAAGCTTCTATAAATATGTAATGTACTATGATGCATCACTTAATATAACGTTGACAATGAATCTTATTTCAAAAAAAATAAATAAATAAAAAAAACAGCAAATGGAGGGGCAAACCAAAAAACAAAGCAAAGGCTTGGAAACAACACAAATCTTAAAGACGCGGCCCGCAGCTTGCAGTCTCAACTTCACTGAGTTGATTATGGATGAAACAAGCATTCTCCGGGTTTTAATAGGATTCAGAAGTCTCACAGTGTAATATGTTAAATGTTCAGGTTACCATCAAAATGACTGGCCATGCAAAGGCCATGACATGCTGAACGAGCCTCAAAGGAAAAAAATGTCAGAAGATGTCAACCCTGAGATGGCCTGGCTGTTGAAATGATTAAAGATTGAAAGATGCTGTTTAACTCCCCCCCACTCCTTTAAAGGTGCACAAGCTTGAAGGGGCTGGAAGTATAGAAATGCTCAACAGAAACACAGAAATTTAAGAAAGAACCAAATGTAAAATTTAGAACTGAGAAATACAATAAACAGAAAACTATAATTTAATGGATGAGCTCAACAGAAAACTAGGGTGACCTAGAGAGACCAATAGGTCGTCTAATCTGAAGAACAAAGAAGAGAAGCATTGAGAAGCAGAGTGAACAGAGTCTCAGGTTACCGTAGGACAATATCCAAAGTTCATTGTGTCGTTGGGATCCCTGAGAGAAGAGAAAGAGACTGGTACAGAAAAACAGACGTGCAAAGGGGTGGTTGGTGACTTTTATGAAAAATACAAATTCTACAGCTTGAAGACGAGCAAACGCAGGCAGAGTAAACCCGAAGAGAAACTTGCCCAGACATATCGAGAATAGATGTATGAAAACTAAAGATGAAAGAAAATGTCTAGGGCTGGCAGTTAAAATTGTCATAGAGTCACTGGATTATTATGCAAGCATCTTCTTTGCCTGGCGATGGGGCTAGCCAGATTTATGGATTAATCCTTATAGCGTGTTGGATTGTCACTGACTCACTGGATGGAGCTACTCAATCTGTCTCTTAGCACCGAGGCACTGACAAAGGGGGGCCGAATTCCAGTAACACTTAGTGAGGGACACTGACATTTGAATTTCTTATAATGTCCATTGTCACAAAATACCCTTCTTTAGATGTTTTTTCAACCATTTAAAGTGTAAAAATCACTCCGAGCCCACGGGTTATAAACGCAGGTGAGGGCTGTTTGGCGGCAGGCTGTGGTTTGCCAGCCCCGGGCACGTCTCCTGCTGAGGAGAGCACGACCTGCACCCCATTCCAGTTCTGAGGGTGACCTTCCTGGTGTCCTGGGTGCACGTTACTCAAACTCCGACTATTCCTCAGGGCTTCCTGTATCTTCAATCACTCATTCTGAACCAGGAACACTTTTCAGGAACATGGTTGCATATCCCCTGCCTATTGAAAACTCAAAGTTTTCTGGTGCTGGTGCTCTTTGCTTTATTTCTGTTGGATTTAATGGCTGACTCTTTCTGGTGGGAGATCAGAAAAGAGAGCGTTCTCCTGCGGTCAGTGGACATCGCATTTCCCGAGCACCAGGGCTGCCCACCAGCGGATCTTAACTTTGGTGGGACAGGAGGCTATGTAATTACTGGAACTCCAAATGCAGACTTTTCCTGACTACCCCAACCTTTTAAAGTAATATTTGTTTGTTAAGATAAGCAATTTTTCTAGAATTGAATATTGCTGTTCAACTCCATAAGGAGCTATTTCCTAGAGATTCATTTCCTGAAGGTGAACTTCAGGTCAGAGAGTAGCAGCAATATTATTTCTTATCACATACTGTCCCGTATTTTTAAGAAGCGGATCCAGCGGGCAGCTCACGTGGCCACCCAAAGGGTTCTCAAGTCGTCCGTGATCTCGGCGGCCATGCTTCCACGTCATCACTTCATGAAGGGACGAGCTTCCCCGCACTGTCCACCCTGTGTTTCTCAGTCAGCTGTGCTTCTCTGCAGCTAACGCCTTCTGTTTGCTGGCGTGAGTAATCTGTGATGCTAGCAAAGCCCCTAGCAATTGCTGGGACGGCAGAAAATACATGGACATACTTCTGAAAGAGACTTTGTTGGGAAAATAAAACTTCCAGTAGCCAGGCTTTTGGAACGTACATGTTCCTTTCCTACGGCCAGAGATAAACTACTCCAGGCAGCAGCCAAATCTGTGTGCATGTGTGTGGTGTTTATATCTTGTGCATAGATCTATCCATATAGTCTGTGTATGAATAGAAATCTGTCTGCATATACACATTGAGTATATTCAATATATTTATTATTAAATATTAATTGCATATTGGTGATCAATAGTTAACACATTAAATGATTCACATACTAAATGTACTTCATATATTACATTAATATTAATAACAATATATTACACAGTTGACATTTGCTATATTTTAAATCATAAATATACTTATTAATAATGTATATCTGATGGGCAAAACATACTTAATACATAAAATATATAAATTTAAACATATTAAATATAAGTACTTTGTTTTTGATGTTTAAAATTTGTCAGTTAAGGTTCCTCGGTTCTCGGGTGGCTCCTGACGGCACGCTGGACTTCAGCGACTGGGAACTCACGTGTGTGCTTGCTCCCCTTGACAGATGCTTGGTGGTGATGTTAGATGTTGGCAACTGGGGCAGCGATGAGAAGCCTAAAATGATTCCACGGAAAGTCCTGTCGAGCTGCAATGAAAGTCTCTGTGCATTTCCCTCGGCACCGTCTTGTTCACAGATCACAGCTCCTTCCGGGACTCATTTCCAGAGCTGAGTTAATAGCGGTGGAAACCTAGGCATGTGTATCTCCGGGAGTCTTAGAAAGTGGGCAGCCAGAGAGAACACAACAGCTAAGCCAGCATGCCACACCCATGACACAAGTCCTCCAGGAACGAAGGGTGAATTGAGACATTCTGAGGCGAAGGGAAACGGAAGTTGTCACTGGGTGGCCAGCTATAAGGCAGGCTCACCCGCTCCCCTGGGCCATGCTCAATCCCTGGGCAACATGACGCACCATCAAAATGGAATCCAAAAGAACTGAACCATTAAGAACCATAAAATATAAAATTAATTCAAAGGAATCAAATTACTTAAAATTGTAAAATGTACAAATAAATAAATTGGAAATACAGTAATAACATAACAAGAAATTGAGAGAGTAGTGAAAAAAGTTACCAAAAGCATTAGAAGATTGGTCCCAATAGATTAACTGATGAATTCAGTCAGACCCTTAAGGAAAAATAGTCCTGGTGTTACATAAACTATTATCCAGCATCCAAAAAAAAGAGTCACAGACCGCATTTTATGAATTAAATAATGGCCATCATCAAAAACCTAATAAAGAGAAAAGTCAAGCAAATGGCAAAAATTATAGGTCATTACAAACTATTATAATCAAGTAAATGCATCATCCAGATACTTTCCTGCAAACTCAGTTCAAAGCAGCCGTAGGCTCTCCTGGTCCAGCCTCCATACTCACTCTCTGTTCAGTCTCACCGGCCTCATTATTTGAAGATTAAATGGCACAAATTCAGGTAATTACTATTACTGTACATTTTTCAAGAAGTGTTTCAAAATGAGTACCATGTGCCTAATGTTCTAGAATCTGCATGAACATGAATATAAATCACACTTATTGATAATAATCAAAGAGTACACCTGTGACCTGAAAGGCAGTGAAGGAAACACTGAGAATCAGAATCGCTGGTTGTCTTTGACGTCATGTCAGGGCACACGTGGCCCTGGCTTTGCACCCTCAGTCTCCAGGACTGAGTGCACGTCCTCCTGCACCCGTTTCTGGACCCTGCACTGTTCACCCGGTAGCTGCCATGCTCATGATACACGTCACAGGCAACGTACTCTCAGACCCCAGCTCTGATTTCTAAGTAGTTTCAATGGTCAGCGCCCCGGAGGATGAGTGTGTGCACAGTTTGCATTCACTGCTGCATTCAGACAAGGTAACACAGTGGGCTGGGGTGTCCGTGGCTCTCTGTGGCGACCCAATGGGCTAGCCCAATGACAGTCTGCTGGACAAAGGCTGGTGAGCTTCCTGCCGGAGGGATGGCTTTTGTCTGCTTCAATGGCCATTATTAGAGTGGCTTTAGCTGCCAGATGGGAGCTGTGAAGTGTGAGACGGGCGATCAGACCTGACCCCAATCCAGCCATTCAATTTGCTTCTGGGTCCAGATTTGCAAGTAAACATGAAAGCAGATTTTTAGAAAACTTGGTAAGAACTGGGATGAAAAAATTACTG
Source organism: Rhinolophus sinicus (assembly GCF_036562045.2). Lineage (NCBI taxonomy): Eukaryota > Metazoa > Chordata > Mammalia > Chiroptera > Rhinolophidae > Rhinolophus > Rhinolophus sinicus. The sequence goes on from NC_133758.1 coordinate 1,529,836, forward strand.
CTTGAGACACTTCTAGGACTGTGTTGAAAACCAGGAGGGACGACAGGTGTTTCCTGCCCCATTTCCACAGACCACTCTGGTTCAGGACCATGGACGAGCCAGCACAGCAGTCCACACATGCCTGCAGAGTGCGGTGGACGGCAATAGGGGACAGCAAAGAAACTGAGGCACGTGGTGAAGCAGAGGCAGCGGCAGCTCTCAGCCACAGAGGTCCTGACTCAGAGCCCCGAATCCTGTGTAGGGGTGGGAGGCACGAGGTTCTGGAAGAGCAGATGCTCTAAGAGCTTCTGGAGGTGTTGCTATTTCTAGGACACCAGCCGCATCTGGGGGTGTTGTGAGTCAGGGGGCAGGCAGCGCACTGAAAACAATAGCACCCTTAACACCCCTGTGAATCTGAGAGCCAAATACACTGCAGACGGCAGTGAGTCTTGGCCTAAGCCTCCAAAATAAGAAGGGCTGTGCCCTCCATTTTCTATGCACATCAGAGCCGTGGTGAGCATGGAGCTAGGGCATCGCTACCCAATAATGTGTTGCCATACTTAGCGTGTGTGAGCTTCCGGAGGTTGTGGGCACCAGAAGTGCCCGCAGTAGATGCAAAGGCACTTAGGGTGTTTGCAAGGGCTCTCCAAGCCCCGATCTTTAATCCTGAAAACCAGAGGGGGTGAGCCACAGCCTCCCCTCCCACCCCACACGTCCGTGCCCTCCCGTGCCCTGCCACACGTTGGACGGTGTGCCACGCACAGTGCCCAGGAGCAGCACCAGTGCGTCCCCGGGGGACATGTGTGGGAAGTGGGGGAGGGGGGAGTTATGCGTGTCACGCTTGTTGAAATGGGAGAAAGGTCTCAGGTCATCAGGTGAGGTGGGGGTCTAGCCACTCAGCATCGCTGGGAGCGCAGGACGGAACTGTAGGGCAGACGGTAAATACCCCTGGGGCTGAATGTGTGTCCAGGGATGACATTCGTGGGGACGGTACCAATGTCTGGAGAGGAAGGTTCAGAGCAGAAGCTGGACTGTGCACTGAGGTAGCACAAAGCATGTTCCCCTCAACTGAGAAGAAAAGGAAGGTACGTTTCCTGTTGTCCAAGGGGTCAGGTCCAGTTTCAGACATCTTCACGTTCTGCTATCTAGGAATGGTTGCTAACGGTACTTAAATATATATGGTGGCATTAAGTGTAGTAGGAATTTGCATATTCAAGTTGTTAAACTGCATCAGAAGGAAAATAATTGCAGCTTTTGATGTTGCAGAATATAGCACAGCAAATGGAGCCAAAGAGTGGAGACCACAAAACACTGGCAAGGAGGGGCCATTGTCCGCTCTACTCTCTTCTTTGACTGTTTTGCTTTTTTCTTGTTTGGCACGGTCCCAAACCTATTGGCCTCATCCAGAGAGAGGAATATTGTGCAGTAATCAAATATGAGTGAGCAAGCCACGAAACGACATGGAGCAAACCTGAGTGGGTATCGCTGAGAGAAAGGTGCTGAGGCAAAAGCCTGCGTACTGAATGATTCCAACTCTACAACGTCATGGAAAAGGCAAAACCCTGGAGACAGTAAAGAGATTGGAGGTCCTCAGGGATGGTGGGGAGGGAGGGAGGGAGGGTTGAGTAGATGGATCCCAGGGCGTTTTGGGGGCAGGAAACTATTCTGTGTGATACTATAATGGTAGATACACATCACTATATATTTGTCTAAAACCCACAGACCTGCACAACATTGAGAGTGAATTCTAATGGGCACTAGCTACTTCAGCCAATAATAATGCATCAATATTGGTAAGCAATTGCAACCAATGTACTGCTCTAATGCAAGACATTAGTAATAGCAGAAATTGTGGGGAGGAGGAGACGGGGAGGAGGGGAACTCTTGGCACCATTTTTCTGTAAACCTAAAGCTGTTCTAAGAATAGTCTGTTACATTTTTTAAACTTTTTAAATGTAGAGTTAAAGATAAAAGTGTCAGCATGTCTCAGTGCACGCCAGGCTCTGGCCTGCGGGTGTTGACTTGCATGTTGATGCTGCCCATCTACCTCAGGACCGCGGGGTAAACAGGTCAGATGTGAGAACCAGAGGAAACCAATTTTGTTTTGGGCGCACTGGGCTGCGTTTCTATCAGAACATGCAAAAGTCGGCTACAATAATGGTTTAATTACCACTGGCCTTTCACACTTGCAGCAATTTTCTCTGATCAAGGCACAGATGTGACTCAGCAAACTGATGTATTGTGGCAGAAGCACACTATTGCATTATGTAGCAAGAGCCAATAAATGCTGAGCAAAGTTAATGCATTTATCACGGAATTATAAATTATATATGAACCAGATTGCGTGGCATCCTTTATAACTGAGCTCCGGAACTCAGAAAAATCCCTGGGTATTTTCAAAACTAAGATCGACTGGGCTGGCATTTAAAATTGTCATAGAGTCACTGGATTATTATGCAAGCATCTTCTTTGCCTGGCGATGGGGCTAGCCAGATTTATGGATTAATCCTTATAGCGTGTTGGATTGTCACTGACTCACTGGATGGAGCTACTCAATCTGTCTCTTAGCACCGAGGCACTGACAAAGGGGGGCCGAATTCCAGTAACACTTAGTGAGGGACACTGACATTTGAATTTCTTATAATGTCCATTGTCACAAAATACCCTTCTTTAGATGTTTTTTCAACCATTTAAAGTGTAAAAATCACTCCGAGCCCACGGGTTATAAACGCAGGCGAGGGCTGTTTGGTGGCAGGCTGTGGTTTGCCAGCCCCGGGCACGTCTCCTGCTGAGGAGAGCACGACCTGCACCCCATTCCAGTTCTGAGGGTGACCTTCCTGGTGTCCTGGGTGCACGTTACTCAAACTCCGACTATTCCTCAGGGCTTCCTGTATCTTCAGTCACTCATTCTGAACCAGGAACACTTTTCAGGAACATGGTTGCATATCCCCTGCCTATTGAAAACTCAAAGTTTTCTGGTGCTGGTGCTCTTTGCTTTATTTCTGTTGGATTTAATGGCTGACTCTTTCTGGTGGGAGATCAGAAAAGAAACAGTTCTCCTGCGGTCAGTGGGCATCGCATTTCCCGAGCACCAGGGCTGCCCACCAGCGGATCTTAACTTTGGTGGGACAGGAGGCTATGTAATTACTGGAACTCCAAATGCAGACTTTTCCTGACTACCCCAACCTTTTAAAGTAATATTTGTTTGTTAAGATAAGCAATTTTTCTAGAATTGAATATTGCTGTTCAACTCCATAAGGAGCTATTTCCTAGAGATTCATTTCCTGAAGGTGAACTTCAGGTCAGAGAGTAGCAGCAATATTATTTCTTATCACATACTGTCCCGTATTTTTAAGAAGCGGATCCAGCGGGCAGCTCACGTGGCCACCCAAAGGGTTCTCAAGTCGTCCGTGATCTCGGCCATGCTTCCACGTCATCACTTCATGAAGGGACGAGCTTCCCCGCACTGTCCACCCTGTGTTTCTCAGTCAGCTGTGCTTCTCTGCAGCTAATGCCTTCTGTTTGCTGGCGTGAGTAATCTGTGATGCTAGCAAAGCCCCTAGCAATTGCTGGGACGGCAGAAAATACATGGACATACTTCTGAAAGAGACTTTGTTGGGAAAATAAAACTTCCAGTAGCCAGGCTTTTGGAACGTACATGTTCCTTTCCTACGGCCAGAGATAAACTACTCCAGGCAGCAGCCAAATCTGGGTGCGTGTGTGTGGTGTTTATATCTTGTGCATAGATCTATCCATATAGTCTGTGTATGAATAGAAATCTGTCTGCATATACACGTTGAGTATATTCAATATATTTATTATTAAATATTAATTGCATATTGGTGATCAATAGTTAACACATTAAATGATTCACATACTAAATGTACTTCATATATTACATTAATATTAATAACAATATATTACACAGTTGACATTTGCTATATTTTAAATCATAAATATACTTATTAATAATGTATATCTGATGGGCAAAACATACTTAATACATAAAATATATAAATTTAAACATATTAAATATAAGTACTTTGTTTTTGATGTTTAAAATTTGTCAGTTAAGGTTCCTCGGTTCTCGGGTGGCTCCTGACGGCACGCTGGACTTCAGCGACTGGGAACTCACGTGTGTGCTTGCTCCCCTTGACAGATGCTTGGTGGTGATGTTAGATGTTGGCAACTGGGGCAGCGATGAGAAGCCTAAAATGATTCCACGGAAAGTCCTGTCGAGCTGCGCCCGTCTGTGTGCATTTCCCTCGGCACCGTCTTGTTCACAGATCACAGCTCCTTCCGGGACTCATTTCCAGAGCTGAGTTAATAGCGGTGGAAACCTAGGCATGTGTATCTCCGGGAGTCTTAGAAAGTGGGCAGCCAGAGTGAACAGGGTTCCAAATGTGGCATCGCAAACACCAGAGCCCTGGTCGGGCAACAGAAGCCCTCTGTCACGTTGGTGCCCAAGAGTCGCGTGGCAGGGACATGCACGTTTGCTGTGCTCTGAGCTGCATGGGGCCACCAGCATTCATTTTCTTGGCACTGGCTGAGTCCCAGCGTCAGGCTGGAGTACACAGTGCTGCCATATTGACCAGAATCTCCTGTGTAGCATCTCGCTGTGTGGGGCACTAGCCAGAAAGAGGCATCGTCCAAGAGGAATCCCACTTAACCATCTTCCCGCATGTCCTGGGGAAAGTTTAAATTGGCTTTTTAATTAAACACTCCCTGCACGCATGCATGCCCCCACTTTTCTCTCTCACATTGAGAAATGGAACGCCTTAGGAGATTAAGCCACAGACACATTTAGAGAAACACACTCTTGGTTAAATTTCACTACGAGAATACAAAGGGCAGGGGAGAGAGGGAAAGAAGAGAGGGGAATATGCAGAAATCCCGCCCTTTGTTTCACTTCCTTTCCTTTCCCAGAGGGCCACACATCAGCGGGAGAACCCTCGGCATGTCCCACAGACTAGGAGAGCCTGGAGGAAAACGGCTTTCCGTGGTGGCAAAAATGGTAAAAGCACACGCTACAAAAACACAGAAAATTAAAACACCCCCAAAATCTACTGGGGGCAAATTGATACTTTACTCATTAATACCTCTGTAATTGAGTTTCTCCTGGGTTATTGTATTGTTGTCCACAAAATAGAGCTAATATGTTATAGTTGCAAAATCCTGAAGAATATTGGATACAGCAAAGTAATATTCACCCAATATAACTGCGAAAACTAAAAATGTAAAAAAATATTGGTAAAATATATTAGAATTTCACAATTATGTAAACTAACATATCCCAGGGGGCCTGACCACAGTTTATTTGCATTTTAACTTCGTTTTTATTCATGTGGTAATCAGGTAGGTGTATGCCTTATGGTGCAAAGAAGAAGTTCGTTAATGAACAAGGGTATAATAAAAAATATATATACTCAACAGGAGCTGCTATCAATTTAAAAAAAAAAAAAAAGATGGAATAGTGCTGAGTGCTTTGGGAAGGCAGTTTAGAAGCCCAGTAGTGGCTCGTTGCCTTGGTAGAAACGAGGCCTCTCTTTGTGTCTTGGACCATCAAATGATGATTACATGTTATTAGACCAATATTAAATGTTAAAGAGCATTTGTCAAAGAATGAATAACATAACAAACCAATACTGAGGACACTGCTTTTCTGAGAATTTATCTTTATTCCAGTAAATAAGCCGTACAGCCCTCCAATGTTCAAGAGGGAGAGAATTTGGGGAACAGCTACCTTATTTTTCAGGTAAAGTGGACCCAAAGATACTGTGTGACTGACCCATGCCACACAGGAAGTTGGGCCAGGGAACTCAAGAATACCCAGAGGGTATATACTAAGGTTAGTTGTTCCCACACCTGGGTTTTCCTCCCTTAAAATGAAAATTTCTCTCTTTGGGATTTGATGATGTCTTCGCAGCTGAAGCCAACTTGATGTGGGGACACAGGTATTGGCCTGTTGAGAGGTATGCAGCAGGATTTAGCAACAAACCTTACCTCTTAAAGACAAATCAAGGATGCTTTACATGCAAAAGCCAATAAACCAAAAATAAAAAACAAAGAGAAATGAACTCCGGAGTGCCGACCCTGGCCCACCAACCCACACGACTGGCCTCGTGCCATCGGCAGAGCCAATTCATGTCATGCCACCTCGTGTTTTCAATGTTCCAGTCGTGCTATCTGACAGGCGGACGCTTTCCTGTTGCTTCCAGGGCCATCGATCAACCCCTGCTGTCTTAGCCCAAGCTTTCCTCTGCACTGTGAAGATTCTCCCACCTGCGCTTGACACCTGCTCACTCTGATTAGGAAGGAGGCCAGGCTGTGGCATCTGTTCTTGGACCCGCGTGTCTCCCAGTGACAATCACTGCACTGTGCGTGGCCTTCCTCCTAGGCCACGGGCTCCATAGGGCAGGAATCACTGTGTTCCTGCATCACTGTAACCATAGTGACCACATTGTGCCTGACACTTCACAAACAGCCAACAGGAATTTGCTGAATGTCTTAGAGACTCCTGACATATCAGGGTTTCAGTATCCTACTCCTAAGACGGAAGGAACCGTGACCAGATAACCCTCACGTCCGACCCTGAGGTTTTGCAGGTGGTTATATGATGTCTCATTTCAAGTTGGTACTGAGATCGAATTTTATCTACCTTAAGTGGTCTACATATGAAAGTGGGATACGTAATAAAGTATTTCTGCAGGCTTTTGTCGCCCTTACTTTAGTTTGGCAAGGAGCGTGTGTCTGCTAATGACCCACTAGACTGGGACCTTTTGGGTTATTGTTTTTTAAGAACATACCTTAGTGGGGTGTCGGGAAAATGATGTACCTGCTATTTTGAAGGCCATTTATCCAGTAAGAAGGGAAAATCACCATAGCAAAATGTCTTAGATCAGAATCTTCCCTAAATAATTGTCTCCTTATAATAGCGCCCAGTTTTCCACTGGGGTGTGCTCTTCCCCACCCCTCCTTCCAGGGGGAAATGGGTCCTGGTGTCCCTGGGCTGCCGGGGCCCACAGCCCTGTAACCCAGGCTGACACCGAGCCTCCATGCGTCCTCTCTGGGACTTTTTCTACCATGGCTGCTAATTAATTTTGGAAAACACAAGTCTAGGACTGATGGCAATCAGTTTCCTCACAGAGACCAAAAGCTTACTGGAGCAAGAAGCGAAATGGAGAAACGTAACGTACAGAAAGAGGGAATGAGGGACAGACCCAGACAACACCAAGCACAACCTCTCCATGGAGCTCTGTCACCCCTGGGGCTTCCCAGACACCTGATGGTAAAATGCCTGTATTTCAATATTTTATTGCATTGCTGTCATCGTCACCATCACCACCATCCGCTGCTTGAAGAGGTTGAGTTAAGCTTCTATCTCTTGAAACCAGGGAACCCTCTGTGATAACGGTGGGTTAGCTGTGACAGTCGCTCCTTTGTCTGTCTCTCTTGCCCTCACCCCTCCAGCAGTGCCACGGGCGTCCTCCTCTGCTCAGTACACATGGTACTTCAGGCCAGCTTGTTAAAAGCGTCCTAGCACAATGACCAGGCGACCCGGAACGCAGCTCTGGGTCTGCCTCGGTCTTCACCTGTCCTTGATAAAATCATTTGATTTTTATGTTTTTTCTGAAATAAAGAAGGTGCCGAGCAGTGCAGCCCAGGCCATGGAAGGTGCAGCCATCACAGAACAAAGTCCTGCATGCTCGTGGGTGCTGTCCAGCTCCCCCAAACCTACCCATCAGTGCTCCAAATATGTCACCCGGTCACAAAAGGAGAAGAACCCTGCTTTGGGGCTGTGGACAGGCGACGGCTGAGTGTGGGTGAGGGGACGTGTTCACATAAGCCTGTCACTCACCATGCTACTTGCTCCTTCTCACGCAGGCTCACTCCAGCCTCACACTGACTGAATAGCCTCGCTTGTGCCTGGTGTGTTACACGCGTTCCTGTAAGAGCCGTATGACACAGGCACGGATAGCCCCACATTACACAGACGGAATCCCCAGCTCGCCAGGCACGCGGACCAGGAAGGGCAGACACCACCAGAAGGGCATGCGTCCTGTCCTTGGTCTTCCCACCGCCACACACCAGGGCTGTGGCTGTCACCTGTGAGCGGCCAGGACACCAAGTCCACTGAGCAGCTCTGAGCGAGACAATGCTTTACAGCTACAGACTCCATCCTAAGCCACTAGTTCACACCCCCAGCGGTGATGGTGACACAGCTTGAAGTGGCCTGAGCAGCAGGCTGGCAGGGCCACCTGTGGGTTTGCTATACATCACATCAATAGTCTGACAGAGTGCCAAGAGCAGCTTTGCAAAGATGCAGGTCAGACGCCTGAAAGGCCAGTGGGTGACCTGTGTGGAGCAGGAGGGAGTTACAGAGTGACATTGATTTTTAAGATCCTGGAGCTCAGGGGACACTCCACTTGTGGTGGCTATGACTTGATGAAAAGGCATGGATTTTTCTATTTAAAAAATAACAAAAGCGTGGCATTAGGAAATGTCATCAAAATAAAAATCATAAAACCTGTCAAGAACTTACAGTACCAAGTAAATTTATGACACTCAGTGAGTTCAGTGGACGTTTGGAAGTAAAGTGTGATTTAACACAATAAAGGAGAGAATTAGCAATTCCCAAGCAATGGGCTTTCATGGTGCTACCAGTTGCTGAACGTGACCTACCACTTCTTGCATGTATGTATTTCTCTAATGCCCTTCACTTTTTAAAATTTAAAATCAGCTTCTTTTGGAAGAAGTCACCTCCCTCCATCCTTTCATTGCAAACTTGGTTCTTATGTATAGTCATTGGAGAGATGTCTAGAATGATATTCAGAAGATTTTAGTGATGGCTCTTTCTTGATAATGAAATGTTGGATGAACGTTTACTTTCTTTATAATTTCTTGTAGCAATTTTGTGTCATTTTACAAAAATAATAGACATGTATTCTTTTTAAAAAGACAGAAAGGAGAGAAGAAGAGGAGGAAGGAGGAGGAGGAGGAGGAAAACATTTACAGAAAAGGTGTCAATTTTCCACCAACATGATTCATCCATGTTTTCCATGACGGCTCCGAATAGGAGTGAAACTAACTTCATCCAACAACCTTGTGCAGTGTGCCTACACTTTAGGAAAGGCCTTACAAATGGTGCAGTTACACTTCGCTTGAAAATGACAGAGTCATAAACAAGAACGAGGCACACATTTTATTTTCAAGTCAAGCAAGGTGGTCCAAATCCCAAATTCCAGCTGGATTTCATGCAGAGCACAGAGGGAGGGTGACTAAAAGGACTGTACTTGCTACTCAGTGGATTAATATAAGCTCTTAATTTTGAGTTTTAGCTTTGCAAGTTTACTGGTATTCATGCTAAGTGATATCCATGCAAAATTCACCGACGGTCAGACACATTTCCGAGAGGCAGACCCTAGAGAACGATTGTAACAGCACCTGGTGTGAGACCCGTGCTCGGCTTTACTTGTAGGACCATGTCTGAGCGATCACATTAGTAAAATAAAAACACAATATACAGAGATTGTCTTCCTTATCCGCACTACTATGTTAGCAGGAGATATTTGATTGAAAATCTTTAAACACAGAAGATGTTACATTTATCTCTTAGAGATAATGATGTAGTTAAAAGTTAGCCACACAGAAACACAAGCAAACAATTAATACAAACATCGAGTTCAGAAATCCACATGTGACAATTTTGGACATTATATTTACCCCTCTACATTTCGAAGGGATCATTGAATATAGAGGTGCTCTTTCCACCAACTTTTTGATGTATTTTTTTGAAGGAAAAATCTATGATGATCTCTGAAATCCTTATATGGAGTTACCAAGTCCTTCAGACTGTTGAAAACATTCTCATTTCTGTAGCTAGGGGATTGAAATAGTTGAACAGATGTATTATCAACCCGATCAGTGTAAAACATAAATATCCACATGGCTTGGATCCCATATAAGCAAAGGTTTCTCGCAGAACCATAGAGGTTTGGACTTGCAAAGGGCCGTCTCCTCAGCAGGAGTGACTCTAACTCTGGCTTCTGGAGGCCTTGAAAAGTACCCGGGCTCCACGTCCAGACCTGTGGTCCCTGGACCAGCAGCATCAGTGTCACCAAAGAGCCTGTTAGAAAGGCAGACTGAGGGCCCCCGCTCAGGTGTCCTGAGTCAGAAACTCTGGAGGTGTTTGAAGCAGCTCTCCAGGACATCCATGCTGGTGCGTTTGAGAACCATGCTCTCAGTGGGCAGAGTCTCAGGGGCTCCTCTCAGTCCACGCTGATTTTTTTTCTTCTAACAAAATGGGAAGGTCTCCACTGCAAATCAATATGGCCCCTCCCACCTCTGCTTTCCTGGATCTCTGCTGCTTCTAGAAAGAGATGCCGTCTAACTGGCAATACTTGTGATGACAAGTGAAATGACAGGAGCCCTGGTCACTCTGGTTGTTTCACTGGCCATTGCTCTGTGTCCCAGGGTCCCCTCCTAGATGTCACCTCCACTCATGACAGATGACGGATGAAGGGCAGCCCATGTACCTGCCCAGGTCTCCCCAGAGGAGTGGACACAATTAGCAGCCCTCCACAGCGGCACGATGCCCACCAGCCCCAAGCCCCGAGCAGCTGGCCGTCTTCACGCTGACGCTTCTGACTACTGAGAATTGGGACAGACACAATATACTTTGAGTATTCAGGAGTCTGATCCCCAGCAAAGAGGATGAGGAGATCCACCCCCAAAGTGACATCAAAAGCTCTAACTAGCAGATGTGCTCTTCGTACAATCATCTGACTACGGCGAACGCAGCCAACATGAAAACAGCTGGAGAGCAAGTCCAGCTGAGCTCATTCCCACAGTGTCTACAAAAGTCAATGGCAACTCAGCAGCTTACCTGCCTGCTCACACTCCCCAGTGACGCATGTCACCATGGCTGCATTCAGAACAGGACCCCAAGGCTCAGAACTTGTGAACAAAGGCTGAGGTGGTTGGAGCCGGGGCCCAGGAACAGCAGTGAGGAGCAAAGCTGAAAGCAAAGCCTGGGACTGCGTGCATTTCGAAAGGTCTTGTCAAACCTCGTAGGTAGCTGTGCTGAGCTGGGGAACCCAGCACAGTAGCCAAGGGTACACAGGGCTGTGAGTGAACCTGCCACTCAAGGGAACCACCTTCTGGAACCCGTGGCACCTTCACAGTAAACAAAACATCCTGCCAGACCGTTAGGACACACGGGGCCCTCTCCGTAGGCAGGCTGGCCCTGGATTCAGCCCACGTCAGAGCAGCCTTAAGCACTCTGAACTGTTCAGGCTGAACCTTTCCACTTCCAAAAGGGGAATTATTAAAATACGGAATAAGTTAGAATCAGATAACATGACCATCTTGTAATTCTTTTCTTTCGAAGACTACAAGTAACCATCAGCATTTTAGGCCACCCACTCTTACTATGTACAGCTTTTTACAAACAAACAAGTCATTAGACAAACAAGTCACTAACATTTATATGACAAATAACTTAACATGCAACACATTTTCAATGGCCAAGAAAACTGTAATTACCTTAAATAGAAAGCCACTTACAAATGTAAACGCTGGGAGATAGTTGCAACCAGTGTAGACCAAAATTTACAAATTTCAGATGATAAGTTTGCAGAGAAAATGAACACATCGATATAGATGCCCAATTTCATGACTATGTGGTTTATGTGCATGGGTTTAACAAGTCCTTTGAGCAGGAATGGTAGAGTTACACAACAGGCCATTTTTCTCAGGATAACGCTGCTTCAGAGGTACCTGTGAGCCCTTCGGAACTCGCAGTAAGCTATGGCTCTGGGGGGAAGGAGACGGTGCTTAGATGAGTTCTCATCTCCTGCTCAGAACAAACCTGACCTTGGGGTTCAATTAACATATCGGGATTATTAATGTGGTGTGTCAAGGCATCCGAGACACCCAGCAAACGCAATTGTCTGCTGTACCACGATTCGGAGTTGAGTCACAGAAGCCTTCGCAGCGATGACTCATGCAGTTCAGCCGTCATCTCCCCCTCCTCCCGCTCTGACTCCTATCTGAGGAGGAGGAGGAATTTTATGGTGGGGACTGCTAGAGCAGGGAGCTCGGGAGAGAGGGGAGTTGGGAGAGAGAAGCACAGAGGTGGGGGGGTAGGGCAGGGATGAAGGAAATGGTGGTTTCCTTCCGATGTGAGCTGGAGAACAAGCTCATTAACAGCAAGTTTACCTAAAATGTTCAGAAAATGGCATCAGTGCCCACGCAGCTGAGCACAAACAAGTCAGAACAGCAGAGAGAGAATCTCTCTAAGATATCTGCTGGGGAAATAGGAGAAAAGGCCTTGCCCACCGCGTCACTATTTAGCAGTAGGAAATGGAAATCGTGGCTTATACATATGAAACAGCGAGCATTTAAATATCCCAGAGCCTGTCTCTCTATGTGAAATCAAAAGGCGCAGAAAAACAACAGCTGCCTTGGGGCACCAAGGCAGCCAAATCTGAGGAGAAGGCATTGTTTTCTTTGATGTTCACTGAAAACCCCAGTTTTCAGGCAGCTTGCCTTCAAATGCACACGCGGTATTTCTCCTGGAGCGTGGCTGCAGGAGGATGACGCGTGTGGTGGGGAGAACTTCTGTACTTCCAGCAGGAAGAGAAGGTGCTTCTGGATTGGTCACATTAATTCTATACAGTATCAGGAAAGTAGCTACCCAGATTGGCAGGGGCGCCCCAACACTTCTCGGGGTGATCAGAGTCTGCTACAAGTTCTTCTGGAACTCTGTGTTCAGAAACTTCACAGGTTGAGATCCTTGCAGGACATACATTATCATCAAATCAAAACTCACTGTAGGAGAAACAAGCTAAACTCTGATTAAAGCAACGATGGGAAGGAAGGACAGCCCACCTGACTGTGAAATGAAGCCATTTGCATTGACACTCGGACACCAGGGGTCTGCAGGTCAGCTACCCCTCTAGTACTGAGCCTCAGGCCCACAGCATCCAGGAGGGAGCAGAAGAAAGACACGGGCAAATGCATCCTGGAAGCACATTTGCCATGCATCTTAGAAGATAGCAGCATTCTTTTTAATGCTTCCATTTGTGTGCGTAGGAATCGGAGAGGCAAACGGGGGACAGCCGTCCACGGTGCAGGAAGTTATTCTCATCCATGCAAGTCCAGAGGCCACCAGGAGGCCCCTCTGTGCAGCTGGAGAGTCACACACAGTAGCTGCTCTGGCTTTGCAATGACACCTCCAGTTCTGCAAAGCACATGAGGCTTCATTGTCAGGATAATGCATATCTGCTGCTGGGTTTGCACGAAGTGCGAAAAATGTTCCACGCACAGTAGTTCTGCTTTTCCTTCAAATACTTAAATACTCATACACAGCTTCTTTCCCCGGCCATCAAACATGAAAGCTCTTGATTTCCCATCCTCTCTAACAATTTTCTCCTAGTCTAGCCAGGGAACCGTTGCAAATGTAAGCTGTGTTTGCTGCAGGAAAGTAATCAGTGAAAATAAATTGTTGAGCTACAGAAGTCAACGTGCAAAGACTTACAATGAGTTTGTTTGTTGATCTAAAATTTGATATTTCCTATCGAGTCCTGATTTGACAAGTGTATATTATACAAAGTCATTTTTTTAAAATCCTCTTGCTTTTATATCCTCCTAAAAGATACCATAGTCTTGCAGTCAGCAAATTATTTTCTAATATAGAATAATTTAATCTTTTCATACCATTGTCTCCTTGTAAACATGAATAAATATGAAATTGTCATGAAAACTGCATTTGAAACTCAAATGGTGATCATTTTAACCCCATATTAACATTTCCAGAGGGAGTAATATTTTGGGTAAATGTGCATTAGACATCATTACAAATTAAGAAAAAAGCATTCTTTGTACAAGCTAGGATTTCCTAGGTGTATCTATTCACAAGACTAGTCTTCTTCAAATATTCATGCAGCCTCCTCCCCGAGCATGACCCCTACCTCACGTGATGTACTGAGTTCTGACTATTCCTTCGCCCCATAAAATTTATGACCCACACATCATCCTCCCTCCCATTTGTTTCTAATTCTCTCTTTTGGGGTAGGTTTCATTCCAGATGTAGCTAAGGTGTCAGCCAAGTATGTACCGGGGGTGCCAAAAAACTGTATACACATGACTTGTATTCATCTTTTGTTATCGGTGTTTAATGAGTATAACAATTTTAATAGTTTTTTTCTTTTTTAAAAAGTGTGTATACATTTTTTGGCACCCTCTGTATATCATTTTAATGCCTAGTTTCATTCTCAAAAGCTCGTTCACAGCTTCCACTATTAGAAAAGTTGTCCTTGGCTTTTTTCCTTGTTTTCCAGTCAACTCTACGAAGCCTAAGTTCACAGGATACGTCTCACAGGGCAGTGCCCTTGAGTAAAGCCCTCGGGTCTCTGCTGTGACCCCTGGCTGACCTCCTGAGATGCACTCACTGAAGGACCTCGTGAGCACAGATGGAGGCAGCACACCTGCAGCAGCCGTGCTCTGTTCCTGACCAGAAGCGGGTGTGTGTGTGCAAATAAACTTGGCAAAGACCTATATCCACTGATGAGATGTGCCTCCATACGAATGACCACAAAAATAAAATGCTAGTAAAATGGTCACTGGGTGTCCATGATCATGTGTTTAAACGTGGAGTTTATGGTATTACTGCTTTTCTTAAAACTGAAGAGCTGAAGCACAAACTGGGTTTATAAATAAATCTGCTTCTGAGCGTGGATTGTAAATATTCCTGACCATATTTATAGGTCCTATTCTATGAAGAATTGAACGTATCTATGGAATTCTATTAACCTTTCATTTCTCAAGAGCTATAAAACTATGCAGCATTTCCCTTTTTTTTTTTTGAAATAGAATTTTAAAATAATCTTCATATACCTAGGGGTTTCCTAAATGGATGAACATACCTTATAAACACAAGTGGAATTTAATTAAAATACCATGAACTGTTGCTAAGATAACAAGGTGCAGCCTTGCTTAATTCCTCACTGTCCTGTTCAGTGTCTGGCCCACGTGTACGGAATCCACCGTGCGAGTGCTCTGATGTGTCTTTCTTCACACGTGAGTACAATGGGTTGAGGGTGGGGTGTCCATTCGACTTTTATTTTCTTTAGTGTCATTGAGAGGTGACTCATGGCGCAGGTGGCACTTGAACACTTGCTTGTAGGCCTTCCTGAAGTTTTCAGAGAGAAATGCGTATATGATAGGATTCACCGAGGAATTGCTGTACGCCAGGCAGTGGGCCAGGATTCTGAAGAGGAAGGAGGCAGGCGTCAGCGGGAAAACTCCAAACTCAGCCCAGAGATGGACGATGTGGTGCGGCAGCCAGGAGATCCCGAAAACCACGACCACCACCAGGACCGTCTGTGCCGTCTGGGAGGGGGACGGGCGTAAGGGGAGTGGGGGGGAGGGGAAAGAGAACTCAGTCAGGACAGGAAAAGAATGCAGCATCCTAAGGCCTGTCCTAACACATTCTGTGTGTATTTTCATGGGATCAAACAGATTGTATATCTGTATTAAGTGTTGGCCTTCCTGTCGCATAAGAGTTTTGTTCAAACTTCTTTGGGACGTGCCACGACCTTCCACAGGAAAATCTGTCACGTGTGTGAAATGCGTGTGGATAACGGGAATGTGCTTTGCATCACAGAAATGGGACTATCTGACATTAACACTGTCACATAGAACCCCGAGCTCTGACACAGGACCCACCTGAGAAGCTTCCCCAGGGGAGGCAGTTCCCAAGAGCCTTTGAACCCTGTTCCAAGCAGTCACCTCAGCAGACCTGTTCATGTTTATTTCTCCTCCTTAACCTTTGGCAAGTTAAAGACAGGAGAGCCACTTCTGCTTCTGCCTGCAGACCAATGAGCCCGTTTGCTTGCATCTTAACCCTTCTATCAGAAATTCCTGGAAAGCAGAGGCAGGGCTGTGTGTACGTGTGAGGGTCCGTGCTGAGCAGGTGACGGGACAAAGTCTCCCCTAATAAGGACCCTACGCTGTGCCCCGGGCACCCTCCTGCTTCCCATCTGCGCCTGGCATCATGGACAGGCACGTTACCTCCTCGGGGCTGCAAAGCCCAAGAGCTGGAGTCAAGCTTTACGCCACTTGCTTTCGCTTGTTTCCTCACTGCCTGTTCGGTACATGTGAAAGGGAGCAACTAGGGAGCTAATGTGATTCGCTGAAAACTCCGTCTCTGTGGATTTGGTCCAAAGAAGGTTGTCTGTTCATATTTTCAAACAATAAAATGCAAAGCAATTAGCTGCTTTCTTCCTTCAAAGATTGCCCCCACCCCGTTCCCCCCAGCAAGGGCAGCTCAGGAACCAACAGGGCCTGAAAGGCCGGTGATGCGGCAGGACCAGGACGCAGGGCAGCAGTGATGGTCGACAGTGGGTGACCAGGTTCCCCTTCTTCACTCAGTCCCCCGACACCCTCATGGAGCAGACCTGCAAGTGACCCGTGGGTTGTGGGTTGTCGATGAGGAAACTGAGACTCAGAAAGGTGAAGACAAGAGCCTACTGCCCCACAGTTCCACGCAAAGCTAGAGCTGGAAGCCAGGTCTGCGGGATCCCAAAGCCATGGTCCCAACAGCTCCGACCGAGAGCAAGAATGGCCGCAATCTTGGTAGCCCCTGATCGCCCCATCCCACTCTGCCCCCCACCCACTGCTGTCGTGGAACAAGTGTTGTGCTGGCCATGTGAGCAGTAAACGCCCACAGAGGACCAAAGGCGCTCAGCACGTTTCCCCAGCCCCCACAGACACCTCAGCTCCCCCTTCTCCTCCTCAGGGGGTCTCCTGCGCCTGGGCGTGAGACATACTTCCCCTTGCCTGAAGGCTAGGAAGCAAGTGACCCCTCTTTTTTCTCAGATTTAGTCCAGGTTGTACTGTTTTAAGAGTGTGCTTGGATTTGTGGGGTGGGCACACGAATGTTTGAACCACGTCCCTTCTGCACAACTCAGACAGGAAAGCGTAGGCTGTAGCTTTCCCCCATCTTCCGGCCACAACCCGAGAGTGGAGTGCAAGATTTACCTGCCAGCTACCAGTCTATTTCCCTTCTATCCAGAAATAATCCTGACCAAAATCCAGGAATCGAGGGAAGCAAAGTTGGGAGGAAAGAAGAGAAATGGAAGGAAGAAGATGAACACAGGTTATTGAGGCTCATTTCCCAATAATTTCACACTGAAGGAAGAAGAAGACACTAGAAGGGGATTTCATGATGAAGAAATCACAGCTACACCACAAATTCTTCCCTGAGAAAAACGGGGCCCTTCCACTGTGCTGCACGTCGGGAGGGCAGACAGCGTCCCACCTCCACACAGCTGGGGGGACATTCCCATGCGAGAAATGACCTTTCTAGTACTTGTGATGAATTAGACTCTTACTGTGACCGAAAACAACACCCAGGATACCACGAGTAGGACCCAGGTCTGGAAGGCTCGACGCTGGGTAGCAAACTGAGATGTGAGTGCAAGTCTAGCAGAGAGGGTGGGAAGGCAGGAAGTGTGTACCAGGCTGCAGTACACATGGTGGAAGAGACAGTCGGACTTCAGGTCAAAGCCAGCACGAACGCCGTGGTCAGAGGGCAGGACACGAGAGTTCAGCTCACTACCGAAAGGCACTGGGAGTTGTGCAGAAGCCCAGCTGGCATCAGCCATAAGCTAGTTGCACGATCTTCGAGAAATGGTGTGACCCCCTGAGCCCTGACTTCCTTGTCTGTGAAGGCAATGACCCCCAGACTGTGCCCACCCCACTTAAACATGTAAAAAACCCCGGCGTCACCTGACAACAGGGTGGCAGGGTCACATGTCATAGCTGCTTACTGCATGACGCACAACGGAAACAAGTCATCGGCTCACACATATTACGGGGTGTCTGCTATCAATCCATTTCTCCATCAGTGCAGGTTGCTGAACCAAAACCATCAGAGGTAATTATACCCACAAATCGAACAGAAAATCACCGTTCTTCCTAAGACAATAAGACCATCTCTCTGCTTCACAAAATGAATACTCTCTGGTGTTCAAAAGAAAACAGCTTCCTGTAGGACGCTCTCACCAAGTACCCAGCTTAAGGCAGAAACAGGGCCCAGCTTATTGATGAGATCCCTGTGGTATCTGGACACATAGGAAAAGGCAGCGTTCTGTAAATGTGGGGCATCGTCTCAGGAGTGTGTGCTGCTGCGGGTTTGCAGTTCATTAAACCTTCACACTTTTATTTTTCTTAATCCCACGGTCTTAGAGGTATAAACAACATTATTTTTCTTGGTCTACCTATAGCTTTGAAATGTGACTAGATTACAATTTACAATATAAATATGAGGAAAGAATGCTTACATAAACCCTGCTGTTTATCTAGGGCTGTTTCCAAAAGAATTAAACCGAACGCTGATCTGGGAGCCTGTGCCCCTCGCCAGGTGTCTGCAGGGCCCCTCTCTTTCCCATCCCCCAGGAGCTCAGCCCCACACAGGGCATTTCTGTTGGACAGTGCACGCTCAGCGCCCACACGCAGGCCCTGGCATCTGCACTCCGTCTTTGCGCTGTCTCCGGGGGGGCCACAGTTCCTGCATCCGTGGGCCAGTCACACACAGTAGCTGATGTTCTTCATGTCTCCTCCAGGCCTGGAAACTGAAAAGCCAGGGGGAGGGTAAGAGGAGACCACCGTCCCTCGTTGCTCGTGTGTCAGGTCCACGTTGAAGGTCTTGGTCAAAAGAACACGTCACACAAACCCCAACTGTGGGATGGAAGCAGACCCGTGCTCATCACGGCCCAGGGCACCGTGTTTCAGAATTCAGGTATCTAGGCCTCACCCCCACTCAGATGGTGATAGTGACCCCAGAATTGGCCTTTGTGAAAAGCTCAGGTGTTTGAAGAACCACCGAGAAAAGCCCCAACAAAAGCAAAGGAACTTGCCCTCCTCAAGTTACAGACAAAGGTGTCCCCTCAGTATCGACCACCCTTGAGGCTGACCCAGGCATTGTCCCCAAAAAGCCTTGGAAAACCTGTTCCCTGTCTTTCTGTCTGAAATGTCAGGAGGTCAGCAAAGAAGCCCCCTTTGCAGAGAACAAGGCTGACTTTCTAATTTCTTACTGTGTCATTTCCTACAGTAGCATTGGCCCCAATCAGAGATGGAATTATCTGCAGAGTATCTGCTACTGTCCTCAGCTGTCCACGCGGAGAATCACGGTATCTTCTGACAGAGAAAAGCCGTCATCTCAGTTACATACTAAATCTCTTCCCTTCATTAGCTTGCTTTCAGCTCCTTATGCCAGCAGTATCTGAATAATACCCACCTCCCTTTGTCCTGTGAGATGCTCTTTCTCAAGTCATCTGACACACCTGGATTTTTCTTTAAAGACCTTATCTCACAATATGTCTAATGGAACGTGGCTGGAAAGAGAAAAAGTGACTAAAAGATGAGAGTGATGAAAAACACTGTAAATTGTATAAGTGACAGCCAAAAAGCTTGCTGGATTACTCCAAGCCAGAGGGAAAGCGGCTGTTGAAAGAGCCCAGTGGTTAATAGGGTACCAAGAGGGCCTGTCTCTAGTTTCCTCGTGGAAGGGACCATCCAGTACGGATGTGTGTCCCATTCTGAAGTCATCCAGACATTATATAAGCACGTTGTTTCAGCACCCGGTCAGCCTTGGGCCAGCAAACATCCCTTTGTGTCTGTCAGGACTTGAGCAAATCTCTTAAGCAAGCATAGGGCTCTACACTGTGGTCACTGCTCTTTCTGCAGTGGAAATGGCCTTCTTCTGTAAGTCCCCAATGTGCAGGATGACTGCTCAGCTCATTTGTCACCACGGGGTACCACTGTAGCAGCCTGTTCTGGGAGCCCCTGTATGGATGGACCCCGACGGCCACTGCGGGGAGGAGTGGAAACAAGTGAAGCTGAAGCGAGGGAACTGTCACCATCTGTGTCACATGGAGCCACTAACCAGCAAATAGCGACCCTGTCTGTGCAGCAGATTCTAGGCTGCGACGGGACATTGAGCTGCCCGTCCTGTGCCTTCAGGCTCACTCTTACCACCTGCCCTGGCTCGCTGGTCCCCACCCCCATCCGCTCTGTCCCCCGCCTGGCCCTCTGCGGCCTCTTTTCTCCTCTTTTCCTCTCTCTTCCCATTCCCTCGTCTTACCCCTGCACCTGGCGGCTGTCTCTTTCTTACACACGTACACACACAACAGCCCTGCACTTTATTTGTTCTATGCAAACAAGGAGGCAATAAAAATACATGAAAAGAGATCTGACATCTGTTCAGTGGCCATGAAGGGTCAGAGGCTGTGAGAATGCAAGAGAAACTCCACTTCCTGCCTCCAAATGCTGAAACCTTCTCCTAGGGTAAGAATTACATTTGCACACACACATATATATCCATGCCTGTGCATACATATATGCACACACACACATATGCACACCTATAAAACTCATCACTAATCTCCGCTCCGCACCTTTGTTGTAAAACAAAATAGAGGCTTTTCTCAACCCTTCTTATGAGACTTAGTTTCATTCTCCTCACCCTGCGTTCCTCTCTGAGACTTGCACAATTTGTCTCCAACACTTTTCAAACGTAGGGACTAAAAGTACTCATAGCATACAGATAAGATCCAGCTAATGTTAAAGAAATGTTTCTTCCATGCCTCTTGGTAAGCATGCAGTCTTTTGCAGCCATCATAAGTTGTGTCGTGTATCAATGGCGTCACTTCCGCCACCTCCGCAAAACTCAGCCAGCCCCTCGCTCCCCACGGACGCTAACCTCTCCCTCCACGTGACTAGCACGTGTTCCTCTGCTCTGCGGTGTCGGCTGCTCCCAGAGCCCCAAGGTCAGGAGCCCTGAGGAGAGTGCTGTCCAAGGAAAGAGTGTAAGCAATCCCTAATTGTTTCCAATGAAACATTTTCTTGGAGATGACAAGTGTGGCTCAGGCGGAAAACTAAGACAGAGACTAAAACTGGAAAAACTCCAGGATAACTACACGTCATTGAAAACTGGCGGGAAACACCAGCTGTCACACTGCCTCGCACTTTGTCAGCTGCTATGAAGAGGGATCTGTAGGCTGAAAATAAAACCTACCTCATGTTGTTTATGTTGCGCTGTTTGTTTTTGGTGAGTTGTCCTAAAAACTGACTGTATTCCAAATACAAGCTAACTGGTGTGCTTTTTAACCAACTCTCTACGTTTCTTCTCATCGACTCTGGGAACTGGTGTGTTTTCAACCACATCATTGTTTATAAATGAAGAAAGTCAGGAAGAGCTGTGCTTTGTTTAAGTCGAATTTTAAAAATAAATGTGTTAAACTATATACAATTTCTGCAAATCGAATCATTTATCATAATAAACATTTAGAAGGAAGAACAATGTATTTTCAGATGTTGTGTCTAACATTTGAGGGTAGCAATGTCTGCTTATCCTGTCCTCCTCCCTAATCTCATTCTACTTTTGAAACTCCGCAATTATGCAGATATTGTCTGAATAAGAGCTAAGCTCATCCTCATTTGTGAACAGGCTTTTCCTCAGAAGGTGAAATGTGCTCAACAGCAGGCCGTTGGCTGCTTTGACATTACTCAGGAGAAGCGTGTTTAAATCAGGATACGTGTGATGAGAAAGACCATTACAGACGGTAGAATTCCCCTGGGAGCTGCCTCCCATCTGTAAGTGTCTCCCCTCGGAGCCAACACCAGTTCAAGTCCAGGAGGAAGAGAGGACAGTGTGTCTGCTTCTGGGGCTTAAAGGAAAGATCTCCACAGTGTTCTCTCAAAAGACGGGTTGAGCCAGAGCCTCTGGAATCACATCAGGGATGGTAAATACACAACAAAATGAGTAGAGTTTCATGCAAATTATGGTGTCAGCAACTCTACGCTCTGTCTCAACCAGCCGACAACCTCCTAAAGCAGCTCGGACCCCAAACACACGTTTCCTCGCCTCCCCAAACCTCCACGTAAATGTTAACGCACAAATGGTGCCCTGCATTGCCCTCCAGAGCTGGTTGTCTATCCCTTCCCTGTGCCTGAGGGTAAGAGGTCACTTCAAACATCGGTACCAAGGAACCGGAGCTTCACAGGCATTGGACGGATGTGAGGACAATTCAGAATTAAAAAAATGTAAGCTGCAAACTGTGCCATAGACAATATACATACGTGAACATTACCTTTTTCTTGGAGGCTTCTGATTTCTTGGACATGTTCTTCAACTTTCTATGCAAATGATTAAGGACCTGAAAAACACAGACTAATAAAACCAGTTTGCCTCACATCCCACAATTCATTGTCTGCTTTGCATTGACAATTCTTGACATTCTGAAATGGGAATACCATTCTTTACAAAATCATTCAAATTGAAGTTTACATAAGGTCATAAAATAACAAGTATGAATTGCCAACCACGTCTGTACCCAGGGGCAGTTTACAGTCCAGAGCTTCAGTTTGCAGAGCATTCTGGGACGGGCACCTGTGGGCTTTCGTCCAGAAGGTGCCACACCGAGACCTACCCTTGTTGGTCTTCTTCTCACCTTGACTTCTCCCGAGATTCTACATCTTAACAATGAGCAAGGCTCTCTATGTGCTGGACACGATGTTAAATCCTAGGTACATGCAGAAGCTAGAGGCCTCCCTCCAGTGCACTGCCTGATGGGGAAAGGAGGCAGGTGGGCAAACAAGGCCGGTATAACCAGATAGTTCTCCCATGGCCAACGTTTGCTTTAGTGTGACCCTTCTGTTTTCCCTTTGGGGGCTGTCTCTGCTGTAAGTGTCCTTAAGGCAAATTTCTACCCATCAGGCCTCTTTCTTTCTTCAAACCCTACCCAGTAAGCTGTGCTCTCAGACAACCTGCACTTGGGGAAATCAGCCTCACTTATGATCTATAGATCGCTCAGCAAGGTTGACAGTCAGTATCCCTGTCAGGGAGTCTCCTGGAAAGACACTGGCTCCATTCATCAGAGACATGACTTTTGTGTCCTCTGGCCAGTGTATAGTCAGGAGAAATGATGTGGGATGTGGGTTATATAGCATACGAAATTACAACAGTCCAAGACGATTGGTTGCATATACAGCACACTGGTATCTGACTTCAGTTTTATATCCCACTGAGTGAAAATCAGAGGAAAATTCACCTCCAGATGACCAAGAGTTTGGATTGTCCACCAATTGCTGAGCAAATCTCGCCAAGAATTTGAAGCCCCACTCCAGCCCCATCTGTTTCCCTCCAGCATGGCACACGGACCACGGACGTAATCTCATAGAACTGGGCTCGTTTCAGAAGCCGGCTCCGTGTAGCACTTCCCAGTCACACTAATCCGGGACACCCAGATCAAGCGGACATCGCTGCGGTGGGAATTCCTGACTCCAGTTCCCAACTTTACTACATGCTTTTCACTTCCCACGGGGCTGAGCATTGTCTAGAAGACACGCTTTCACTTGCTACAGCAGCATTTGGGATCACCCTCAATACACTGACAATGGCTTAGGTTACTGCTTTGCCAACAGAAATTGGGGTACCATAAATCGGATGGAAGGCAAAGATAAAAGAGGAGCTTTTGCAGGAGTAAATGAGAAAGTCTTTCAAAGGGGAACCAAAGAGCTGGAAACAGGACCCCGCCTGGAGAGGACAGGCCTGGCGAGGTTCCTTGGTGGCAGCCTTCCCAGGAGACCGTAGCTCACTGGTCAGTGAGAACAATGGACAGAGGAGAGAACAAGGGCGAGGCAGCCAAACAAAATCCAAGAGGGACGCCTGGAGATGAAGTGAAAGCAGAAAAATGAAATGTCATGTGCTTCCTCATGTGTCCAGGGGGTCTCTTCATTCCTTCAGCAAACTGTTGGATCACATCTAGTCACTTCAAAACACCTACAGAGTGTTGAATGGTTAATGGAGAAAATAACCCAAGTGTATTGTTCTTAGCTCTGTTTTATTTAATAGCCCATGTATTGCACACATATTAATATATTACGGTGCATCCCAGAGGTTTGTCATCAAAGGGAGAAGGAAAGTAGTGTCATGACTGCGTTTCTTTAGAAGGCGATGATGATGACACGGTGACATTTCTGCACTGCTGTGTGCATTAGGACTGTGTGTAGGAAGCTTGTACTCACACCTGGGACAAGCTCACCGTGACCATCAGAATCCCTGGGGATGTGGGGGAACTTGGCGGGGGGGGGGGGCATGTCACCTATGCTTAATGGCTGAACTAAACAAAAGCAACTTGAAGTCAATTTTTATCTCCATCTGTTCAAACCCTGAAATGGATTTGCATACATTACTTTGAATTCCAAAGAAATTTCCAGTTACGTTTAAAAGCAAACTATTTCCATGTAAAAATATCCCGGTGATCACGTATTCATTGAATTAAAAAAAAAAAAAAACAAACACACTTTTGAACTTTGTTCTCTGAGTGACTTTTATAAACTCTCAAATGGTAGAAATGTAGCCTGATTTATTCCTAAAAGTTTACCTTGTCATTTCCATTAAGAAGACTGAGACTTTTGGGGAAATGAAGGAAGAGTATGCTTCGGTTCTAACTTATGTAATTTTGAATTAAGAGGCACTATTTTACAAGAATCCCTCTTGTTCCAAGCTTCATGTCCCTAAGGCCTTCACCAACGTTCCCCTCCCTCAGGAGGCGGGGTCCCTGCAGGGAAACCCTTCCTGAACCGCGTACCAGCTTCCTCAGCTGACTCAGCTGCTTCACTCCTCCACACCCTTTTTTCTTCTCAATGAAACAGGGACGAGAGCTGCAGCCGTGCGGTTGCCGTGCAGGCTAAATGAGACAGTGCACATACCAGACCACTGTGCAGTGCAGAAGCAGCCTGTGCATCAGCAGAAGACGAAGCGAACAGACCAGCCATTCCCCACAGACCTAAGTGAGAGTTATTTTCCAAATTCCCTACCCATTTGACACAGGCCATCCTTTCATATAATATCCAAAACTAGTGTTACCAGTCAGCACAGATATAACTGCATAGGTGATATGGGGGTTGGGGTGTGCAAACACCAGGGGCTTATATTAAACATTTTTGCTGGGAGAAATACTTTCTAAATTGAATGAAAGAAACTACTATTCTACATTCGCTGGTTTTTCACAGCCCCACGGTCACAGGCTTATCAGAAACAGAACGAGCGACAGAGAGGTGAAGATAAATCAGTGGATATTTCAGAATGTGGTCACAAGGGTGTCTTCCTGACGATGAGGGCACTCCCAGAGAGTGTGCTGGGGACCCCATGGGTCACGATCACGGGGTTATTAGGCTCTTTATTACTCGACATAAACAAGTGGTGTGCACCGTGTAAGGCCTTTTGATCAGTAGGAAATCTTCAAACCCACCGGCTGTGGGTGAAAGAGGGCACCACAGTGCTGAGCTCTGCTGGGCGATGCAGAGGGAGAGGAAGACTGATTTCTCAGTAAGTAGGTCCAGGGAGGCTGGACCAGATGTGTCAACACTGGGTCTCCCCACAGTCAGGGTTCAGACGTGCCTACACTACACAACCTCCATAAAGAGGACTGAAAGGGGAAACCCATCCATCCAAAGTTCTCTGCAGACGCTGGTCAGGACTCTGAAGAAATTCTTTTACCACTGGGTTTGTAAAGCTAAACTTGTGTGTGAAATAAAACTGAAGCTCTGTCGCCAGGAGCAGTGGCTTCACAGAGCCTCCTGTGTGACCTGCGGGAAGGGGAC
Organism: Rhinolophus sinicus; assembly: GCF_036562045.2. NCBI lineage: Eukaryota > Metazoa > Chordata > Mammalia > Chiroptera > Rhinolophidae > Rhinolophus > Rhinolophus sinicus. Next base: position 1,555,489 of record NC_133758.1, read on the forward strand.
CTCAGCGGAGTCACCCCCTCAAGTCCCAGCTGAGTGCTGGGCAGAAGGCGATGGGGAACAGCCATTCTGGCAAAGGGCCGCGCGCTCCGAGTGACCCAGCCTCCCTGCGACTCTGCAGTCACGCAGCAGGCTGATGGGGGGAGCTGCTAAAACTGAGTGGGCTTCTCCTCTCCTGCCTCCTGCCAGGACAACCTCGGCTGCAGCTGCTGTGGCCAGCAGGGGGAGGAGAGGCGGGACGTCCGCGAAGGGACCTGCAAAACTTTCCCAGCGTCCCCCAAACTCCAGGCAACTTTCTCGGCAACATGAAACCCTCAGTCCAAAGCCTAGGCGACCGCACGTGGCAGTGGAGACCTTTCTCAACGCGGCGATGGCAAGGGGTGGGGCTGCTGCGGGGCTCCGAAAGGGGCGTGGGGACACACGGGGATGCCACGGGGCCCCCCGGGCCCGCCGCCTGCCCGCCCGCCCGCGCGCCCTGCACCCACCTTGGCATAGCAGAAGCAGATGAGCAGAAGCGGCAGCACATAGCCAAAGACGAACGTGCACACCACGTAGGCTTTCTTGTGGCGCTGGTTGGGCCACTCCTCCCAGCAGAAGGTCTGGTTGCTGACGTCCCGGTGGAAGAGGCGCTGGTGGTACGCCACGGGCGAGGCCATGGCAATGGACAGAGCCCAGATGCAGCCCACGCCCAGCAGCGCGTTGCGGGACACCCGCAGGGAGGACGAGCGCCGCGAGTGCACGATGGCCACGTAGCGGTCCACGGACATCGCGGCCAGGGTGAAGATGCTGACCAGCATGGACACTGTGAAGAAGTAGTGGATGAACTTGCAGATGAAGGCGCCCAACACCCAGGTGGGCAGCGCGTACACCGTGGCCTGGAAGGGGATGCAGAACAGCAGGTAGGCCAGGTCGGCGATGCTCAGGTTAAGGATGAACAGGTTGGTGGTGCTGCGCGGCTTGCCCGGCTTGCTGCGCGCCAGCACGGTGATCACCAGACTGTTGCCCAGCACGCCGAGCGCGAAGATCAGGCCGAACACCACCAGCGTCAGGAAGTTCTCCACGCCTATGCCGAAGAGCGGCGGCGGCTCCGGGGTGGGCGGCTCCGGCCCGCTCGCGTTCCCCTCGCTGAGATTGCCGGCCACCAGCTCCATGGCCCGCGGGGGCGCCCGGGACGTGCCGGCGAGGGGTGCCTGCCTGGGACAGAGGATGCCGGGGGGCACCGGGTGCCAGCCCCCAGCACCAAGCGCAAGCTTCTGAACTCGAGCTTCCTGGGTGGGCAGGCGCCCGGGCGGCCGTGCCTAGTGGCACCGTCTTTGTGCGGGGCCGCCTGAGAGAGGACGCGGGCGGGAGCCTCGAGCTGGACCTTCGTGGGCGAAGGCGACGGACCCCAGAGCGCGGGGGTCCCTGTGCCCGGACGCCGATGCCCGCCGCGAGGCCCCCGAGGGGGCGGGAGGGACCTCCGGTGCAGCCCTGGAGGTGGAGAGAGCCCTCTCTGCGCCTTACCGGCTCCACATGCCCGCGGCTGGTCCCCTCGCTCCCGGAGTGGCTGCGCGCTGCACCTGTTGCTCTGAGCTGCTCCCTTCCCGCGGCGCAACCGGGATCTGCTGGGCGCGCACAGCGCGCGGCGCCGTTGGTGAAGAGGGTTCCCTGTTGTTGCAGGGGTTCAAATCGGCACCAGGGCGAGCGCTCTTTTCTGTACTTTCCGGGCGGTTGGCGGGGCGGGTTGAGTCGTAGTGAGGACACAGCCCCGCTGAAACCCGCGTCCCCAGAGCCTCCCGTGTCCCCGGAAGTCACCGCGCGCTGACCCTGGACGAATCCTAACAGTGGGTCGCCGCCCACCTCTTTGCTGGAATCAGCCGCGCGCGCTCTGCAAGGTGCGGACCTGCCTGCGTCCAGCGAAGGCCACGGCTCCGGATGCTGCGCCTGCCAGCGGCGAGGGAAGCCGAGTCGCTCCACTGCGTGCGCGGCAGGGAGGCGCAGGGTGCGCCGGCTCCCTCGGCCCACAGCACCGAGGATCTTTCTCCCTCCTGGGGAGGCTGTCAGTGACAGCGATCCCCGCCCCCGTGATAAACCCCAGCACATCAGTGACTAGCGCTGCTGCCCAGAGTTGGTGAAATCCCTAAACCCCACCGTCACCCTGCCCGCCGCTAGGGAGCAAATCAGCAGGAAAGAGAAATGCATGGCTTGTTTGGGTTTTCTCTCTAATCCTGCCTGAGATGAAAGGGGTGTCCTGTTAACATCATCCAACTTTAGATCAGTTTTGTATTACATCACGCATCTGAGTGAAGTACGGACGTGAAATATTTGCACGGCGAAAAGAACATGTTGTATGTCATCCCTGCTGCAAAACATGGATCCGCCAACGAGAAACTGAGCTGAGAATAGTAGTGCTAGTAACCACTATTGTTGTTTATAATCTTGCTAGTCCCAACTAGAGAGCCAGAATCGATTCGTTTATTGTCAGTGTTTATATGATGTCTACATCGACTTTCAAAACCTCCAGCATGGTCTCCAAACGATGAGTGAGTGTGCACATGTGCCAAGCACAGCACCTGAAAGGATGGGACGCACAGGTGAGGAGCTTGGGAGAGGAGACAGATGTGCCACAGGGAGGGCAGGGCTGTCTCTGCCTCCGGGAGTTTGGGAAGTAAGTAGTGTCTGGTCGTTTCTCTTTCACTTATCTCACTAGTTCTATTCTGAGCTGGTTCATTTTGTGTCAGGAGTTTGTTTCCAGGAATATTTGGTGCAGTTGACTGTACACTACTACCTACCGCATGCTTCACCTGCATTCGTCGTTTCACATAACACCGCTCCCTTCAAGGAGCTCGCGGTGTAACAATGTGAGGGTGTTGTTTTAGCCACACATTTCCCACAGGACGAAACTGAGTTGAAGTAACTTGCTTACCCGAGTATTGTGCTACGTTCAGAATGTTCTCACCTTACTTAAGCGGGTGCCTCGAAACCCGATGAAACTGCCCTGCCGTCCGTGTTGTTTTCCGAGTCCCTGTGACGTGCACTTCCATGGTACCCTGCTCTGTTGTATTGACAGTTATTTGTAAGAAGATATGGGACAGGGTGTTTTTTTAATTGTTATGAACTCTTTTCAACCTGGAACATATACGAAGAAATTACATCAACTACCCATGTACCCACCACCCAGCTTAGAATAATAAAGAATTATCACTAGACTTGAGGCCACTTTTATATACTTTAATATGCTCCCCCAATCACAACCCCCACGCACCCCCACCATCTACAGGGAAACTTTGCTGTCTATTAGTCATTTCTTTATACATTTATGGCATATGTTCTTAAATAATAAACTGGTTTTTTGCTTTATTTTAATGTTACATGATGGGTCTTACAATCCTTTTTTTCCATTAAGGTATAATTTGCCTGGTATTACTATAAATGCGCCAACATTCTATGCTTTTTACTGGCCTGCTAGGTCGCTTGCAATCTCCCTTTGCCCTGTAATTTAGGGGAATCTCTGGGCAACAGCACATAACTGAATTATTTTAAAATCTAATTTCGCAGTCTCTAATTTTTTAACTGGCGAGTTTAGTACATTTACATTTATTGTTATTACTGATCTATACGAACTTACTTTTAACATTTTATTTTATACTTTGTTTTCTATGCCCATGCTTCTTTTTACTCCGCTTGAATTGACATCTTTGGATTGATTTTTAAGGTATTTTCTCCCACCTTATAATGGGGGCTGAAGGGAGAAAGGAACTTGTTACAGCAGCTTAACCTGGCAAAAGCTGATTAAAGCATTGCTTTGGCAGGGGAGCTTGTATTGCTGACTCTCCCACTGATGAGGCAGCCCTCCAAAGTTCCTGGCAATTCATAACATGAGGGCCTCAACTCCATTTCCACATCTTGCCTGAATCCAAGACCTTGTCTCTCATAAGAGATTTTAAAAAATAAGTAACAGGTGTTATAGGTGTTCACCAAATATTCAGTTCTCTCTTTCCAGGTTCATGTGAGATTGCACGTCTCAGCCCCACTGCTCTCGGGGAAGGCCATGTGATTAGTCGTGTCCAGTTAAACATGAAGACACGTGTCACTTCCAGGCTGCCACAGCAGAGGACAATTTTAATGACCTCTACAGCTGCCAGATCCAGCCATGTCTGACGCCATCACTCCGATACCTCCACTCACCTGAAATAATAAACTTCTGTTTTTTCAAATGAATTTGACTTCAGTTTCTGCAGCTTAAAAAAGCCTGCTATGCCTCTGTTTCGTGGGAAATGTACACCACACATGTTAGGTATTTAGATACTTATGCTCAGCTTGAGAATGCAAACATATATAAAAGAGAGGAGAACGCAAACTATGATATAAATTCAATGGACAGACACTTGAAACTTGTTCTTTTTGGTCTGTTCTCCAGACTAAACATTTCCAATATTTAAATGTCTCATCTTTCTGTTTATTTCTCTTTATTCAAATGTAAGGTGATCATTATATTTACACTTAACATCTTAAAACTTCCTCCCCTGGTCTGGATTTTCCTAAGAAAATGGGGTTCAAAGGACAAAGAGGGGCACACATTTGATAAAATCATCTCCTTGTAAAGAATTTTTCTTCTTCTGATGCATTCATTCATTCATTCATTCACTGAAGTAAACTAGTTAAACCATCACACAATCTTTCCTCTAGGATTGAAAAGTAGTAAATTTACGTCAAGAAAGGATTATTCTCTGTGCAGCTTTTTCTAAAGAAACATTTTCTACTGAATTGTAATAAACACACAGAAAAGTGTGCAAATCGTAAGTTTATAGTTCGACAAATTATCAAGTCACAGAGTGCCTAATGAAAGCTATGTTTCTGCGTCTCCTAGAAAATGCAAGTCGCTTTGTTGGATGCTGCCAGGAAATGGAAGATGAGGAAGCACGGGCCTCGGAATTAAAGCCGTTTTCACGTGTAGAAAGGGGATGGTGTTCTGTGACTCAAAGCAGCTGTGAGGCAGAACATGCAGCATCCTCGAATAATGCCGGCCGCTGTCCTGAAGCTCTTCATTAAACTCTTCAGAACTAAGCAGAATATTCTAGCAAGACCTCGGACACCTGACAGCGTCACTGGGGAGCTGGACCACTGATAAACCGGGCGGGTGCCGCTGACATCGCCCCAGCCTCACAGACTCGCCCAGGCAGCCTGTCCCCTGTGGCAACACATGAAGTTTCCATGGCTAATCGTGCTGGGGGAGGGGCTGGTCTGCATGCACACAGATGTAGTCTATCTTTCTCACATTTGACCTTGTTCCTTCTCGATACATGTCTGACTTCCTTATGTTCCTTCTTTAAAGTCAATTTGAATTCCAGTACTTTAAAGAAGTCATTGGTTTCATCTATCCAATATGTTCATAAATTTACTCCTGTTTTGTTTTCCGTGAGGAGAAACAAATGTTATCTACAGAAAGTAACATGTAATATGAAACAAAGAGGAAAATACGATACATAGCAAAACTTTTAAAATTTTTAGAACATTATGCAATAATATAAAACAGCAGAGCTGGGGGAAATGATACACTTCTTCTTTGGCCCCTCTGTTCCCTGCCTGCGCTCCCCCCACAAGCATACCTTTCTGCATACACACAGCCGTGGCTGAGTGAGTGGCCCCGGACAGGCTGTCATCTACTTATGACTGATTGGACAAGATCACATTGCATCAGTGGCAAAGCAAAGGAGCGCTACCATTCCCCATATTTTATTTCCTATTTTTGTCTCCAATTTGAACTGAAAACAGTTACCTAACTTATCCAGGTTGCTTCTAAACAGGCTTTGAAGAGTCGTGATGCTTTTTCCAGCTCATATTCATCTACTGGAAAAAGCACTTCTAGACTAAACGTCTCCAAAACCCTTTCCGGAAAGTTTAAGCCCTAAACTCAATCAACCCATCTCTGTCATATGAAATACGACAGGTTAGTATTGGTGAGAATTCCCACTCTGCCCTCACAACAAGGCTCTGCCCAGCACATGACACTCACGAGCCTTTCCAGAAGTTAAGCAGGTACAGTGCCGAGGGCAGATGAGAAGTGCCAGGGGCTGGTAGCAGACAGGAGCAAGGAAGTGGTGGCCCAGAGTTGGGGGGACAGCTGGAGGACTTGCAAGTTCCTCTGACATGTCCACCCTACAGAACCTGATGTGTGCCTGAGGGTCAACTCCAGGGCTTGTCTCTGTCACCTGCCTTGGGGTCCCTATGGCAAATGTGGCTTCCTGGGTGGTGGCTGTTGGAAGCATTTAAAGGCAAGACATTACCAATGGCACCGGGGCAAAGAACAGGGGGGCAGGCCATGGACAGATTGGCAGCCCCGAAAGGGCAGAGGCCGGGGCAGGAGGCCTGTGGCAGGAATAGGCCTCTGAAAATCTCCCCTTCCTACCGGCGTCCAGAAGCCATGCTCGTGCCCAGAACTGGACACGTGCTCAGAGAAGAACCTAGAAGACCCTGAGTGCTTGTCTGACTGACCACAGGCCCAGTCTGCAGGAAGCCACAGGACAGTGGGGTCACAGACAGCCTGGCATCGGCCGGCAAGGCCCGCGGGAGGCTCTGTGTTTGTGATGCCAGGTTTGTAGTTTGTAGGGAAGCCACTGTCACTCACTAGCTGCTCACACATTAAGGGACAGAGTCCTCAGCGGTCAGACGCAGTAAGGAGCACAGGTTTGCCGAGCTAACTCACAAGCCAGCAACACAACACCGCAGAGCAAGCAGCAGCAGTAAGTCTGGGCGACTTTGGGTGAATCTGAAGGTCTTCTAAAGCATAATGTTTATTTTTTTAATGTGGGGAAGGGGTAGGCTCAGGAGACAGACTTGGCCTGCTCCTGCTCAGCGTTCAAGCTCTGAGCGGCTAACACGAGCCCATCCTGGGCCGAGAGCCACAGGAGACAAGATGCTGTAACTCTAGGGACAGTTACTTTATTAGGCAGCTTAGAGGGCACACCTGGGGAGGGGTTACTATTGCATTAATGTGTGATGGTTAATTAACTTGACCTTCACATAACTAGCTGATTAGGACACAGGTCATGAACACATGCCAGCTTTATTCTGATGGAATTGCTAAACTGCCTTGATAAATAAAAGGATTTGATGTATTACATTAACAGGAAATGCTAGAACTAGCTTAATTTCTGATGGCGTAATTGCCACCACATCTGCCGTGTACACTGTTTCCTCATACACGCGTATGTTGAAACACTGAACCAACAGCACATTCCTTCCAGGGTGTGACATCCCAGTAGGTCACCAGGAAAGGTTTGGACAGCTGGACCACCACGTTCCTGGGCGGTCTGCGCTCCATCTGCATCTGGGGTGGTCCTGAGTACCACCCAGGGACTAAGGGACCCTGCTCCAGTCCACACCTTGTCACCTGCCCCCTGGGATAGTCTCAGTACCAAGGAAATTGTGTGGGAGCAGAACCTGAGGCTAAGCTTCAGGTGCAACGTGGTGGTCAGTAACGACATTTCTGAAAGGAAGGGCATGAGGCAGGGGTGGAAGAGGCAGACGCCAAACTGCAGGCCTGGCAGAGCCCCCTCCGACCCAGCAGGAGCCCTGAGGTGGGGGAGGATGGGCGTCAGAGCCTCCAGGAGCCCAGTGGCTCCTTGCTCACCCCCAGGTGTGGACTGCCTCAGGAAGGCTGGCCTCGGGGGCTGGCCGGCAGGGAGCCGAGAGCTGGGAGCTGTGTACGGACCGCCCAGAGGGCCACTGGACAGCACCTGCTCCCCTGATGGATTCAGAGATGCTTCTCCACCAGCCACACCCTCACTGCTAGGCCCTGGGTGCTCGCAGTTCCTGCCAGTTAGATGCCCTGGCAGGTGCTCTGGAAGGAAGGGGGAGGCAGGGCCCCTTCCTGCACCGCTCTTGGCTCTGGGAGCTGCAAACCTGATGTGGAAGCAGGAGGTGTCCTCCACCGTGATCCAGCAGCGTCCAGACGACGAGGGTGGGGCGTGGCAGCAGCCAGCGACCTCTTGATCTGGATCGGGGATCCTGGATAATAGATCCTGGATCTCGGCTGTGACCTCGGGGGGCTGCAGGGGAGGCAATGGGGACGTGCACAGCCTAGTGCAGAGTGGGCCTTGAAGGACGGTCAGGTCTGCACCAGCGTCACTTGTTCTGTGAGCTCCAGGCAGGATTCATAGGTGGCCATCTTGGACCCATGAATCTCCTGAAGTGCTATTCAAATTCCTGTGCCACTGGCATTCCCGCCCTCATCAGGTCCCCAGTGATGTCAGCGACTTCTGGAAGTTTAAGGACCCCTGAGTTCAGCAGACGCCTTAGTGACACCCCCAAAGTCCGACATGCAGTTCCCACCCTGTTTACTGGGGAAGGGAAGACAGCAGCTTCTTTCAATGGTAGCAATGATTTCAGCTAGGAAACACCCCCTGAAGGGTCTCGTGGGTTTTGTCATAAATCTTTGTGACTATTTTAACTCGTCCAGGAAAGAACACCCCTCAAATAAGCAATGTGAGAAGCAAACCATTCTACCAAAACTCCGTCACATGGAGTCATAGCTGCTTCCGAAAAGGCTCTGAAGATAAAGTACTGTAATATTTAAAATCTAAGCCTGATAATATTTATAATTGAGCGTAAAATAAAATATTCTTAGAGGAGAACTCCACCTAAATTACGTGATTGAAAGTGATCAATGAACAATGGAATACCCCAAATAAGCAGAACCTGAATAAAAAACAGCTTTTACAATGTGACTACATTTACTTCGATGAGCATTCTGTAAACCTTTCACTAGCAGAAACCTTATTTGAATATCTTAAGGTCCTTTCATATAAGGAAACTACTACTGTTACATAATTTCCCCAAGTCCACATTTCCTAAGGAGAAAATGCAGGCAGATTACATAAAAGTCTCATTTCCATTCTGTAAGCATTTCACATGAGATGTACTGTTCAGGCCACAGCAATTTCGTTGCAATACAGTCAAATTTCTATTCGGATGCATCAGGAGAATTTGTGCTAATGCCGACTCACAAGACGGGTGAAAGCTCCGGCTCCAAGGCCGACTCTTCCAAAGCAGATGCTGATCCAGCGAGAGGGTAACAGAGCTGAGTGGCAGGTAAGCGCTGGACAGGTGTCACAGGCCTGATCTGAAGCCCCACTGCTCACATTTTATATTTCTGAGACCTCGAGCAAACCTTCCAGGCTCCAAAATGTCCCCATCTCTAAAATGTTTCCGATTTTCTGTCTTGCCAACCTTGTGATTTTCAATTTCAGTGTTTTGCTTCAGTGGTTAAAATATAGTGTCCAAAACGTTTAAGTCTCCAAACATCTCAGCAGCTTTATTAAGGCAGAATCGACAGGCAGAATTTGCATATGTTTTCAAAGGGAGTGATTTCATAAGTTTTGACATTTAACTCGAGGTACCAGAGTTGGAGCTTCTAGAAATCCTATCGGGTCAAAATATGGGTAACTGTGATTGCTGCACAATCACAGATCTAAGCATTTCGTGGACTGTTAGAGCCCAGGAGCATGCTAGAAACACCTCGCCCGCCTGTGTCACACCCGGTGGCTACAGCGCAGATGTGCGCTGCGACACACGCTTGCGTGGGGCTGCCAGGTCCGCCTTAGAGCTGCGCAAGAAACGCGCCACACCACAGCACCCGGGCGTCAGGTGTTCAGCAAGTGACGCTGCACACGCCCCACAGCAGAGCCCCTACAATAAATCCTCCAGTTGCAGCCTCCACCCTGTGAAAGAGTCCAGCACTTACACGTTTGTAAAAATAGTCACAAACCCATGTAAATACTTCAAGTCCTCGACTGCGCTTTTCCCACTGCCAAGCCTGGCACCTTAGCCACCATAGTCTCTCACCCAGACCCTGCGACAGCCTCCAAACTAGTGTCCAAGGGCCAGACTCATTCCCTGAAGGCCACTCGTCCTCCAGCAGCCAGCGTGCCCTTTCTCATAACGTAAACCAGGTCCTGTCATGCCTCTCAGAGCATGGCCACCTCACACCCTGCCCAGTTCTCAGCCCTCCACAAATGCCTGGAACTTCCAACCACGAGGCCCTCACTCTGGCCACAACAGCCTCGTCCTGCCTTCTCACTGAGTGTCCCATCTTCCGGAAAGATCCACCCAGACTTCACATGGGTAAGTATGTCATGGCACTCGGGTCTCAGCCCCTGGGCTCAGGGTGCCTGCCGGTGCTCCCGTCACCTCCCCCGTCACTGTCCAGCTGTCCTCCCCATCGTGTCTCCCAGCACACGCTCAGTATACCAGTTCCCGGGGCAGGCCAGAGCCAAAGGTCTCAACAAGCACGGGTGACAGGACAAACAGGGGCCTGTGTGTGAGACGAATCTGACCTATATTCAGACAGTGTTTTCTAAGCATTCGCTCCCGACAGCTGTGTTGAGTGTTTTGTGCCAGGCAATTGTAAGTGCTCAAGACTCAGAAGTTAGCAAACTCCTGTAGGACTTACGTTCTAAGTGAGTGCAATGGGTGTTCTGTAACTTTTTAGCGTTAACAAGGGACATTTTCAGTTACTCAATACTTATGTTTTAATTTTATACACAAATATAATCACTTGCTGTTCCTTTGTAACTGGGTAACTGTTGCCTGGTCTGACAAGCAACTCCAGGACTCCACCAGATAACAACCCCCACAGCTACAGCTGCTCAGAATAGCAGAGGGCACTTCCGGGTTTCCAAAGTCCCCCGGCCTGCCAACCTGCAAGCCCCAGCGGCTGTGTCAGACCATGGTTCAATCACGCCCCCTTGAGTTCCTTCTAAAGAACTCTCTAGAGAGACGCAAGCTCTGAGTGACCGACAGGTGGATGGTCCTGAACACCCAACGCCAGCCTGGAGCCTGTCCCAAACGTTCAAATTGTATGAAAATTACGTGAGTTTATTCTGTAAAAAGAATTGGACTTGTTTGACTTATTAATATAATAGTAGCAGTGAAACCACAAGCAACTGTTCGTCTATCCAGACACTGGTGAGCTGTGGTCATTACAGAGCGGTTTCCTGCAAACGTGTTTTCAGCGGCTGCTGCATGAGAACAGACACCAGGAAAACCGCGGTCCTGCTGAGATGTGGAGAGTGGACAGATGGAAGGGGAAGTATTTTTGCTTTACGCCGTTAGGTCATCCTTGGTTCTTCACTTTTAAAAATGCTTTTGTTTCTGGGAGCTGAAGGAAGAGCAGAACATGGAAGAAAGAGGGTGACTATTCAATAAATATAAGCTGGACAGTAACTTGTTCATTAACATATTTCTCGTCAAATATCATAAACACTGGGAAAATGGGTGATCCATTAATGCTATTTTACCGGCTACCAAGAACATATTAAGGGAAATAATAACGTATTCGCCTGCTACCTACAATTAACACAGTGGTGCCAGACTTTCCTGGAAGTGGCCCTTTCTAATATTGCATACGCTCTGATAGTCTAATGTTACATAAAGTCTAATCTCCCTCGCCCCGGTTTCCTTGCACTGCCTGTCACAGCAGGGTCCCACTGTGGGGACAGCGCTCACCCTTCTGCCCTGCTGGGACGTCTCTGCACACACGGTGACAACACCTCGGCACATTCCCCGTGACCATACTTTTTGAAAACTCAGTGATCTACCAGCCCTAGCATAGATCCTGGAACCTCAGACACTCTGAGGAGCGAGAGCCTTTGGCTGTGGCCGTGGGTGGTGAGTGTGGCACCCATCACCCTGAGACCTTATTTTCCCACCAAGGCCTGGGCACCCCATTTAGCATCTCCTTCAGCCTGCAAAGGACAGCTGACATAGAGGTGTGCCCGGAGGCCATTGCCTCTCACCTGTTCTCTTCTTAGCGCACCCGGGGACATGGTGAGAAGGCAGCAGAGTCTAACAGACGACACGGGCATCCCCACGTCCCGCCCGGCCTCAGGACTGCTGTCTGCAGCACTGGCTCTCAGAGTGTGGCCCCCGACCAACAGCTTCGGCCTCCTAGGAGCTTGTGAGGCAGGCAGGTTCTCAGACCTCTCCCAGACTCACTGTATATGCAACTCTGGGGGACACCTGTGGTTTAAGCACGGCTCCAGGTGCCTCTAGAGAACCACCTCCTGCGGCATTCACAGGAGTTCTCTGGCTTCCCACTCACCGACGCTCCACCTAAAACTGAGCACAGGCTGCCACCTGCCCCCCCTCCAGCCCATATACCAAAGCCCAGCCCCACGAATGGGCCATGTCAATGCAGCAGGTCCCAGCTCTGCCACTCTATCGGTTTGGGCCCAATCCCTGGACTCCACTGTGGTCACAGCCCGCGTCCTGCTGGTAAAGATTGCTGAGGCATGCCTGGGTGAATAAGGGAGCTTCTCCTGAGTGGACTTTTCCTGCTCTGAGCAAACCACGTTTGTGTGTCCAGAGGAATACAGGCTGCGGGAGGCAGGTCCTAAGGCTCAGAACCGCCTCTGGGAGAATGCCACAGGTGCAGCCATCGGAGAGCTCCCATGCAGGGAAGAAGCTTGCTCAGGCGGGAGGGATTGCTGCCTCCACATTCACGAAAGGTCCAGGGGCAATGGGAGGCTCAGAGATCTCATGTCCCCAAAGTCTGCCCACATGTCACCTGCCATAACTCAGTATCCCCTTTCAGGCTCACAGTTCCTGACCTGAGCCTGAGAAACCTGGCCAGGTAGGGCCCTGGTGCTGCAATGGCGCAACTTACAACCAGGCCCTGGGCTGCCCGCTCAGCTCTGTCCCCTATAACCGCAGTAGATGGGGGCTCCTCCAGTTTCCAGTCAGGTTTTCTGGTCGCCTGCACATTCCTGCTTTGAATTCCCTCTGTCTGTGCTCTCTGGAGCAACCAGGAAAATCAGTGGCCTCCCCACCTGTAGGAGGCCGCTGTCATCATAGCAACCAAACGCCCAGCCATCAGATCTCCCAACCTCTGACCAGCAATCCATCCAAGTCACCACAGTGATACGCTGCCATGGGGCAGCCTGTGGGGTGCAGCAGCTGACAAACGTGCCTGCAGTCAGGCGCCCTTGCAGGGCAAGGGTACAGAGTTCCTTCTGAGACTGGGCGGCAGGGGGCACAGCTCAGGGGGTGACCTCCCAAACAGCAACCTTTGAAAGACTGAATTTTATGGTATGTCAATTACACCTCACTAAAGCTGCCATTTAAAAACTGATTGGGAAAAAAAGTGATTGGACATGAAATAATAGTTTAAACATATTTTATGTGAAAATCTTAATTAATGAAGAAATGTAATCAAAAGAATGTAAGTGAGCAAAAGATCCATCTTTCATATCAGAGAATTAATTAATACTGTCTGATGCTACAAATAAAATAATGTACATATGCTACTAGAGCTGCAAAGGTACCTTCCAATACACCTGAAAATAGAAATGGTTACAAGCAGTGGCGCTGGACAATAGCAGGTTTGTGGGCAGGTGTGTGTGTGTGGCTGTGACTCTTCGTCTTAAGTCCTTTTGTACTATTTTACTTGTTACCAAGTGCGTATTTCTTTGACCAAATATTTTAATCACAATAGAGGGAAGTAGAATTATAATAACAGCTTGCTACATTTTCCAAGAAATGTGTTAAGAAACCAAGTTGCAGGGAAAAAAACAACACAAAACACGATGCCTTGTTTTAAAAAAAAAAAATCAGAAATAGAAGAAATTATTACTTAAGCATATTTCACATGACTGGGAGCTGTCTAGAGACACACAGAATGGCCGTGGCTATTTCCCTGGAGAGTGGGTTACTTCACAGGACAGTGGGTGTTGCCTGGCAAGGAGCAGGCAGGAACGTCCATTTTCACTTTAAACTTCCAGACTTCACAATGACTGTGCTGATTTTTATGTCAGTTTAATATTTAAATAGACAATGGAAACAACTCCTTTTTAAGTATTTTAAAGTTCAGTCTGCTTTTCGATTGCCTTAGTAATACTAATCTTCCAATTTGTTTAAAGGGCAAACTTGAAAAGAGCTTAGAGGCAGATAATTGCATCGTTGGCAGGTAAGTCACACGTGAGGAGAGAAAGGAAGGCAAAGGGTTTGTTCTTTTAAGGAGATGGGGGAAAACACAGCAGAACAAGTCCTTGCCTTTGATCTAAATTACACTTGAGACGTGGGCACCCACCCCCCTAACAAAATATACCAAGAACTTGAGTAAAATGAACACTGAAAAACAGGAAACATTCTCTAAGTCAGAGCAAATACTTAGCCAGAGGATCAGTGAGGGGGTCCAACAAAGTAGCCAGAAGCAAAAGAAAATACAGTCCCTACGGATGAAAACAGACTAAGCAAACAAGCCATAAAATGAAGTAGAAGAAAGAGTCAGCTCTTGTTAGATTTCTATACCGATTTTAAAGTCTTAAAAAAAGAGACCTTTTTCGTTATCCAATTTCTGATACCACATGAAAGATGTAACATATCTAATTAGATTGCAAATTTGTTAATGAACATATGATTTTTTAATAAACGATTTAGAAATGTATAACAATCTCTATCATCATACCCAACTAAATAGTTCACATCAATCAACTATGTCTTTTTGTCACCACTTGATAGCAACATAGTTAACCGATAGGGGCAGTTTGGAAGGGGAAGTAGGGAGCCCTGAAGCATCCAGACTGTTCCAGAGCTGATAGAGGTGACGACTTTATGGATCGAGATACAGTTCCACAGAAATTCCCAAGAACAGGAACAGTATTTCATTATGTGCTTTCTCAAAGATCAATCCATTCTTTAGCATTCTCAGGAAGAAAGAAAAGATGGCTGCATCCAGAAACATTTTAATTTGTCTAGCTACAGTAATTGGATTTTTATTCACAAGCCATATGTACAGAATCACAATGGAATGCACTTAAATTAGTTTAAAATATATCTTTGCAATGTCATTTGCAAAATTAGTTTACGATACACAGTATTTCCCTGACCTACCGCTAAATGGATTTGGGATGATGTGTTTCAAAGCAATTTTCCATTTGAAGTGGAAAGTTTTTAACTCTTGTCGTCCCCTTAGATTCTCGTTTGGGCATCTTGTCCAGTACATTTTTCTCCACCCCAGTTTTAATATGGAGTCTTCGATGCAGGACAGAACCTGGAAGGTACAGCTATGGCAAAGCAGGGAGTGACCCCTGAGTGTAGCATGCAGACTGGATGACCTACCTTCAAGGAAGGGTCCTTGATTCGAAGGACAAACCTGTTTATTAGCCACTGTATTAGTGTTCCCAGAGAAACAACCAAGAGGAGATGCGTGTGCATGTGTGTGCGTGTCTGTGCATGTGTGTGTGTATGTGTGCATGTGTGCATGCATATGTATGTGTGCATGTGTGTGTGCGTGTGTGCATTCATGCGTGCATGTGTGTGTTTATAAAGACATTTATGGTAAGGTATTGGCTCACACCACCTATTACACACACGGAAATCTGTGTTTGCAAGCTGGAGGCCCAAGAAATGGGGGCAAAGTTTGAAGGTCTGAGAGCCAGAGACAGGGCAGGAGGGTAAGTTCCGGCCCCAGCAGTCAGGCAGGGTTCACTCAGCCTTCCTCCGCTTTTTGTTCTATTCATGCTCCTCAGATTCGATGAGCTGCCCACACTGGGGAGGGCCATCAGCTTCACCCAGCCCACTATTTCTCATGCTAGAAATGCACCCAGAAATAACGTTTGACCAGATTTCTGGCTATCCCTTGATCCAACCAAGTTAACATATAAAATTAATCATCACAAGTATTTTCCATTCCTTAGATTGTAAGACAAAGTATAAGTAAGGAAAGTGTACAACACTGTTCAGAATTACCCAGATAGGACTTTTGTGAGTCCTTTGGGACTAAAACTGATGGAGTTTATATGGGTGATTATTAAATGCTTCCTACAATAACCCACACAGCACAGCCAGTGGAGGCCAATTTCCAGTTAGCACCACTGGCGAGGAGAGACTCAGCAGCCCTAAGCTGGAATGTGTTCTTTTGCCCTCGTGTGGATAGTTGCTGAGCCAGAGACCAAGGACCGCAGGCCGCACTGGCACAGAAGGCCCAAGTACAGATGGTGAAGAGTCCCCCAAGGAGTTCTCTTTCCTCTCACTTTGGTGAAGAGGAAGCTAGAAAGTCCAGCCACCAGGGAGAATGTGTCCTCGTTGCCTTGGAGCGAGACCCATGTCGGGACCAGAGGTCATGCCAGGGGCCACGAGTGGGGATTCAAGTTACTTTCATCATAATAAAAACAAATTGTTTTCCCAAAAACATTCACATTGGGGATCACTGTGATGAAGACATTTGAAATTTGAAGAGGATTTGAAACGTACACGACTTTCACTAGAAGAAAAAAGTGTTCAGAAACGTAAGCAGTTACCTCTTTCCCTCTCCCCCACCTCCAAGTCCCATGGATTCCTAAGCACATCCAGAACCATTGAAGAATTCCACTCTAGTGTCCGTCACTGGGAGAGTCAAGTTACAAACCAGAAGAAGACATAAAACTTAGAAGAAGTAGGGGAGAGGCACTGGTAGTGAGGATGCTGTGCCCGTGCCCTGCTAAGGGTCTGTGGGCTTGGTCCTGGTCTGCCACCACCAGCCTCAGATGCCAGGCTGGCTGGACAAGAGCCAGGAGTGCCGGCCACGCAGACCCAGGCCTTGGCCCTCCAAGGTCCTCGCTCACCAGGCCTGAACAAACACCTAGGAGCCCCAGGTTGGGGACTGACCCGACTTGCTCATGAACGTGCCTTATCTCAAGTTCAGGGTGGTGCCGCGGAATGAACCTTGAGCTTAGAACTGGAGACATAGTTTCAAGTCCACACAGTGACTATTCAACGAGCTTGAATAGATATTTGACTCTCTGAGCCTCAGTTTTTCCACTGTAAACAGACATATTATTACAACCTGTCCAAACTTCAGGGGGATATTTACTGTTACTATTATTCGTGATATAGTATTAATCATTAATTGTTCCCATTATTGATATTAATTATGTTAATAAACTTGACATTTATGGAGAACTTACCATGTGCATTATGTCGTTAAATTCCCATCACAATGCTATGAACTAAATATTAGGTTGGTGCAAAACTAATTGTGGTTTAAAAGGTTAAAAATAATTGCAAAAACTGCAATTGCTTTTGCACCAACCTAATACAATTATGTCCAATTTATAAGCTAATAGAGGTTAAGCGGCCGGTTTTTAAGATAATTATGATGAATTTACCACTAAGTTGAATGTGTTGACTGTAAAGATAAAGGCGGGCCTGGCTTGATAATATTCCCCTTAACGCCATCTGCCTGCCTGACTCTGGCTGATGTCCTCCACGCAACGCTCTGCTCTCACTGGAACCACCTTGCTCCACAAGTGGCTAGCCTTGGCCAGCTGTCACAGGGACGCTGATTCTCATCTCCATCCAAAGGGCACTCAGGCAGCGTTGCTGTGGCAACGACACATCCTTACGCCTGGAGAATGCAGACTGGAGATGCCTTGTCTGAACCCCACAGACGGCAGCTGTGGCCCCTCTGGCTACTGAGCTCTACACTGGGTGCACCCACACACCAGGTGGCTCGGTAACAAATGAATCTTTGTGAGTCACAGTCACTCAGCAGGATTTGGTCTCCTGTTCGTCAGCTTAGGAAGCCCCTGTTTCATAGCTGCAGGACTGAACAAACCTCCCGGTCATGCCTGAGGCAGCAACACACCATGTCCAGGGGTGTTTATGCTCAGGGGTCCTCACAGGGGAGAACAACTTTATCCCCAAGGGACTTTGGTGGTTGTCACAACTGGCATGTGTGTTGCTGACACCCACTGGGGGGAGGCCAGGATGTTGCTAACTTCCTGTCAGTGCAGGATGGCCAACGACAGCGAAGGACCCGCCCCAGAGGCCAGCAGAGCCTGGCTGAGATGCCCTGCTCGCCACGCATGCCCTCTCTGCAGCCATCTGGTGCACGCCAGTGTGACATCCACCTCAGCTGTCCATCACTGGGTTCCAGGGGGTGTTTCGGGCGTGCACCCCACCTTTTTGGGGGCCTGTGTAATTCTAAGTCCACAGTGAGCCATCATGCAGCACAATGTGTTGTCCAGATTGGTGTCTGAGAATATAAAGTGTGGTAAGAACAACTGTTCTATTACGTGTCCCTCTAACGCCAATACCATTAGGAAGAAATTGACCCACTGGTAAGATGAAGTGTCCATACCAGGTGTGACTCAGAAGTAGCACACGGTGCAAAGGTCAACATTCTACCCAAAGACTGGGAACCCTCACGTAAGGCATTGATTTTTAATTTAAAAAGGAACCTAAAGGATGATTATGAAAATGAAGAAATGGGTTTTAGAAAGGACATGTGAGCACTGCCAATCCTCAGTGAGTGCAGGGACCCACAACCACCCCTGGGGCCAGCGTGCAGCATGGGCGCTGCTGCTGTCACCGACGTCTGCATCTCAGAGGAGTGTCCGTGAACTCTCTCACACACAATCATTGTCTCTCCGCTGTGTGACTCTGGGGACTTACACATCACCCCGTGCCTGCTGCCCACAGGGAGTCACATCGGAAAGCACAAGGCTGACGGTTAGAGGACAGGTACATGCCACAGCAGGAGCACAGAGGTGAGTGGACGCCGCCTAGGTCACCTGACCTGACCTGATCTCACCTCATCCTTAACGCACGTGCAAGGCAGAAGCAGGTGGCGAGGAGACTGCTGCCCTGCCCCAGGCAGGTCATGGACGCAGACCAGGTCATGCCCAGGTGGCATGCTGAGCAGGGCGCAGAGCCTGGATCTGGCTTGCAGTCACTGTTGTCATCGGTTTAGCTGATCTGAGTACAGAACCTTGAGGGTGGGGACTCCCAGTGAAAACAGACTGCCCCAAATTGTGAGACCAACCCCCAGGGTGACACCGCGCTCCTGCACCACAGCCAGCGGATGTCCCCTGACTCACAACTGTGGCCGCGCATCTTCCCCAGGACAGGGGACAGTTTCCTCAGAGGCATCTGGTGGGATCAGATGCTCACGCTGCAGGACATTCTGACAAATGCACAGCAGGTCACAATCATGGTGTGTGGTGAGTGCTCAAAACCAGTAGCCACTTTCTCGTCTCCATGTCTAACCTTGTGACAGAAATCTACAGTGTCCGCCGGAATAGGTGGGGCCAGCATTCGCCCTTTCACTTGGCCCTCCAGGGCCCTGAGCATTCTGTGACAGTCCCCAGATGGCCACCGTGCTGCCCTCCCAACATGACAACTAAGCGAGGGGTGTGTACAGCCCCAGCACATAGTAGGATTTGACAGTAATGGTTTAACACCTGTGGACAGGACAGGTCTACTCACCCTGTCACCAAGCAAAGCCAGGCATGTGCACTCAACCAGCACTTCCCACCTCAAGGCCATGGGCGCACTTGCTCATACAAACAAGAGTGAACAGGAGTGAATGGCCCCTCAGGGGAAGCATGAAATGGTTCGGACATTAGGTGGATTCTGAAACCACTGCTTACTTGGGCTCTGACCTTGTGTAACTTACCTGACCCCATTTTTCTCATGTGTAAAGCTTGCTTTGAAAATTAAATGAAACCACACTCACAAATCACCAAGCACACTGCCTGGTACCCAGTGAGCACTTTGTAGCATTCCCACAGCTATTACTATCTTTATAATTATTATCGCTATTGAGGAATACAGTGATTGTACCAGGTAGGCCCCTTACAATATAACCGATGTCGTAGTAGATTAAGCTGCAAAGGGAAGGAACTTTCTGGCTTCTTGCAGCTGGTGAGCCCGTGGTTGGAGGTGGGGTGATAGGGGGCATGGCACAGCTGAATCCAGGCACCAAAACTATGTCTCTGAGTCTCATTCTTGTTCCATTTATCCCTTTCTCTCTTGGTCTCTGCTTGAAGCAATTCTCTTATATTCAGACATCCTGTCTCTATTTTTAAAGGAAAATGACCTCTAAGAACCTCAGAAGTTTATCTTCCAATTACCATGATGCACACACAAAAGTAAGGCTTCTCCCTTCTCCCACAGCCCCAAAAGGAAAGGCCCGGGAAAGGCCGGGGTAAAGGGGCCAGGATTGGACAGGCCCATGTCCCTGCTCTGGGGCCTCCCGGGGACAGAATACCACTATTGACAACCTGCTAGAAGAACCTCCAGACTATGGAGAAAGAACGGCTCCCGAAGGGAACGGGGGTGGCAGAGCTGTGATAGTCGAAAAAAGAGCCCCGATTAGGAAAGGACACAAATCAGCATAAAAACAGAAAATCGTACAGTGAGGTAACAAGCAGCCATAGCAGAGAGAGGTGGCGTCTCTGAGAGTCTTCTGGAAAAATGATGAAAAGACCTCACCTAACTGCCACCCTTCAGAGCACCTGCCTCTCAACGTTCACAGTTTAATTTGAAAATGACGAGAGCTATGGACACCACTAATTTTACTCCCAAGAATATTATAGAGACTTGAAATCATAAACGTGTGGACAGCTTCTGTGGTCCGTTTCCTAGAGGACACTTCACAGGGGACAGGCCAAAATAAAGTCACTTGAACTCTTAATATTTGACCTAAACTAGTTTTCTATCTCTGTATTTTAAAGTGCTCTAGTAAGTACTGAGTGGATTTATGAATTATCTGTGTTTTCAGTTCACTAATTTTCCCCAACTGCCCATGGACCTGATTCTGCAATGAAAACACACATCCAACTTGAACTCTTTGATCGTCACTACACCAGTCAGGTCAGCAGAGAGACAAATCAAACTACAATCCCAACACGGGTTTTACAGCTTTTGCAAATAAATACGAAACATATCATCCCAGCGTTCTCCAAAAGCACATACATCCCCAAGGACCTAATGACAGCAGCAAAATTTGGCATCCTGCCGAGTGCCATGATGCTGGTGGTTGAGGACGTCACATATTGGAGTGAGAACAGGGTCCATTTACACACAGAGCTCCTTGGTATTGGACACTCCGCTCCCCCGAGTGATGGTTCCAAATCTCTCCTCTGTGCCTGATTTTCGGTATCCATCACAGGTCGGGCTGTCTCCCTGCTGGGATCCTTGGGCACCTCGAACCCCACACGTCTCAATACCTTGGACTCGAGGGCTGGGGAGGGGCTGCCTGAACCCTCACCTGAATGGGGTGCGACAGGCACCACCATCATTTCACACTGTGCGCCATGCTCCAAGTTGTAAAACCACTCCTGTCAGGAAGGTGGGAGACAATTTACCTGTCCTTTGGGTAAGGCCAGTGGGTAAACACAGAGGGCCAGACCTCCACACCTTCCACCCTTGGATTCCGCAGCAGTGAGCTCAGACCGTGTTCTGCCCATCCCCACCTGCCAATAGTTGGATGAAAAGTCCTCCCTGCCAGTGTCACTTTGTGCAGTGATTTTGCTCTGACGCCTGGATGCACTCATGGTTGGGGGTGGGGAGAGGGTTCTCTGAGGTTTCTCCTGTCGCCTGCTCCAGGATTTTGCCTAAAAGGGCAGCACACAGTCAGACCTTGCCTTCCCCCACATCACAGGAGCCACAGGCTGCATCCCAGCAGGTCCCTCCTGCTGCTCTTTCTCTGGCAGGCTCGCCCAATGCTCACCTGTCAGTCACAAAAGCCCTCATCTGTGGCCTTTGTCCCATTGTTCTTTATGGCAGAAATTTGTGCTCTGAACCCTCATGATGCTCCACTTTTAAAATAACCCATTTCCCTCTCCCAAGGCCAGACGTGGTACATCGAAACTCCTCTCTCAGACTCTTAGCTCTACTATCAATCTCAAGAAACTATTTTTGAACTCAATTCCAAATTTGACTCTGACCTGAGCTGTAGTTAACCTCTTGCAGGAAAGTAGCCTCACAGCCTCAATGGTGAGGGAAGGCACAGGCAGAGGGCATCCGGGAAAAGGCCCACAACCCTCTCCGAGAATGCCCCCCAGCTCAGAAGTGGGCCGGGGGCTGAGTAAGGAGGTGCTGGCCCCCAACTCCGCCAGGCTGGCTTGTGCAGACACTGGTTGTCTGGCTTGGGGGAGACCCACAGGCTGTGGGACCTAGGCTTGAAAAGTGGGTCCTCTGAAAAGAGAACAGAACATGTGGGTCCCCAATCAAGTGTAGGCTTAGAAAGGGGCTCGGAAATGGAAGGGCCCTAAAGCTTCACGTGCTTTTCAGTAAAGCCACTTCCTGTGATTTCGAGGCAAACTCACATGAGCCTCCATGTTTCATCTGTCAGGTAGGGATGATAACACCTTCTTCACAGGGTGCTCAAGTGTTAAGTGGAGTATTAAATGCCCAGCATTTGAAACAGAGTAAGGTGGAAAGTACCATTACAAATACGAAGAAAGCGTAAGGAAGTTCATCACATGTTAGCACAGGCTCACATGGAGAAGAAAAACACAAAATGGGAGTTGGATCAATGTTGGAGGAAACAAAAGAACAATAGCAACAAAAAAACAGCATCTAAACACAGAACAGCGGACAGAGCTGGGGAGTTAAATCAGTTGAAAATTATGGGTCAGACCTTAGCCGACCAAACAGACGACTGGTGAGCAGGCCCAGACAAAGACAAGACGATCTATTCTACTGCCTGGGCCTCAAGTTTCCTAGCTCTCCCCAGCCATGGGTCCGAACAGTTGTCCAGAGCGTCCCAGATCCTATGACTCAGCCGAGCCACAGGACGCGACACAACTGAAATGACATGACCGAAAGGCTAGCAGTAACTTTGGATTTGAAACCAGCTCTGCATCAGGAAACGGATTTAAAACAGCAAGTGGCAGAGGTCACACACATCATGAAAGTATGTGGAGAATGTTCAGTTGGAAAGAGGGTACTTCACTGTCCACCTGTCCGGTGGGGGAGGGTGATACCTGCTGAGCAGGTGTTTGGCCATGAGGAACGGCTCACAGTCCCAATGCCTCCCCTCACCAAGGGCCCCGACTCCATGAACTCAGGGAGAGAATCTCTGTTGCGTCTTTAATACTATCTTCTAATCTACCAGACAGCACCTCCTTTTAGAGATGAGAGACACTCAGGCAAACAGTGGGTCACATTTGGTTCTGTCATTGCTAAAATACATCTAGAATTGGGTAGAATCAGGCAAGCCACGTCTTGGGATCTTTAAACAAATGTCATAGAAATTAAGATTGTTTAGGACACCCCTGGGGTGTAAGGAAATGTGTCAGAATTATGTTCCCATTAAAACTGGAAATTTGGACTATACAATCATGATACATAAAATTATAATTTCCTATTACCATTCCCTTAGCAATATGAAAAGTTAACTCTTTTAATATATTTTTTTCCAAATTACTTTTGAGTTTAAAAGTCTATTCACATTCACAGTCCTATGAAAGCTGAGGTAACAGTTCAGGAGGAAGCTAAATTTTAAATATCACAGATACTATAAGTTCCCAATCGCAACATCAGAAGGACCCCATGTTTCTGAATAGTGTTTTCATTTGGTTCTCACTGTGAATGAAAAATATGGATAGACATGACTTTCTATGTTGTGTTGGTAGGCTTCAACTACGCAAAATACTGACAATAACTCCACATCTTTGAAAAAATTCTTCTTTATAAAAATATTTCTTCTTAAGGTCCAAGGAAATGCATCACAACCTGTATTATTATGCACAGAATGAGAAGCTCTCAGTGGGTGTTCATGCATAAACGCCCATTTCTGCCTCTGCCTGTCCATATAATGACATTAAGAGAAAATTTCATGGAAGCCATTAAGTCAGAATATTTTAAAAATATTTTTCTCAGACATTTGTAGGGAGAATCTACATTCTGTGTGAGAAAAACATATTATACAACTCTAGCAATTAGCTCACAGATAAATGCAGTTCTTAGAAAAGTATTAAATTGTATTAGTTTGCTTCAGAAATGCAAACTTCTTTTTGCAAATCTCAAAACATCTAAAGTTTTGATGCTCAGATGTGGGCACAAAACACCCTTGAAGCCAAGTCTGTTTCTGTTCTAAATCAGGGCACAACCCAGAAAAGGCCCATTTTCAAACACTTTTCCACTTATTTACACATCTCCTCTTTCAGAAAAAGCACACTTTGTGATGTCTCGTGGTACAATAAGTGTAGACTAAGAAAGCAAAACAAAAAGTTTTAAAGTAGAAACGAGGATAAAATAACATTATCACCTTTTACCTTTTCTCTCTGAATTTACTGTTAATTCTTCAGAGGTGAGGTACAGTTCTAAAAATGTTAAAAGAATTCCTTCCAAGGTAAATCTAAATTAAGTCAAACTGTAAAACATCCCCCCACTAAAAAAGCAGTAACTTGTTTTGAGAAAAATGCCATTTTAGTGAAAAAATAAAATAAAACAATCAGCTTTAAAAATACAGTGAAGCTCCATAATCCAGAGGCCATCAACTGACGAATGTGTAGCCAGGCACTGCCAAGAATGGGGGTGCCTGCTGTGGGAGAAAACGGGGTTCTGCAGAAAGTAACCTCCCCGGTGACCTGATCACAACTTCCTACTGGGGGACGGGGGTGGGGTCACGGTGGGTCGTGTCAGGCCCCAGGCCTGTAACTTCTTCAGGAAAAGGCTCATCTTTGCCCTAAGTAGCCCCGTCCATTGTTCTGTGTATCTACCTTCACACACCTTTGAAATGCCTCTAGTCAGACCCCTCAGAAGTAAAACCACCCTCAAGGGCGCAGAATCTTACGTGTCCTGTAATCCCACCTGCCTGGCTTCTGCTCACCTCCATTAAGCTCCCACTGTGGGAACGGCTGCCCAGACATACCTTCCAAGGACAGGGGAGGGGTGAGGAGACGCCCATTGTCCCGGACAGCGCTCGAGTCAGCCACGGTCACCTCCTCTCGATGGCCTCCTCCAACACGTACCTCTGACCCCACAACTACCTACAAATATATTTACATGTGTGTAAAATGACACAGGTGTAAGGTATTCCAGCATGATTTGTTATGAAAGATAGGAAATGACCTAAAAGTTTTTCCGTATGGGACTGTATAAATCAAGCATGGTACACGCATAAAATAAGATTCTATTCAGATGTTGAGAAATGAGTGTCCTCAAGCACTAATATTTCGCTAAGTGTAAAGTTGAAATAAGTGTGGAACAGCTTATAGACTTTATATTTATTATGTGCATAAACCTAATATAATGTAAGACATAAGGGCTAAGGGGGGGATGGAGAGAGAGAGAGAATATATACACTACGACAGCCGCCATAGCCGTGGCCTGAAATATCTGGAAGGATATGCCAGGAACTGACGATACAGTCGTCCTGGGGGCCTTCGCCTGGGATGGACAAGGAAAGACTGAGTGTGTGTCAGTGTCAGTATCTGATCTGAGAGTCCACGCACACTCAGCCAGCACCATCGGCAGACACACGCTTTGCCAATGAAACCTTCTGGGGCCTTGTACTCAATGCCTCAGACCATATTTTAGGCAGGCTTCCCAAACGATGAGTTATAAAATGACTTCAAACCATTTCACAACTTTTTGAACATTTAAAGCATCTCCCCAGACCTTTCTACACGCTGTAGTTATTCTCTGAATCATTAGCTCTTAATGACATAGAAATGATACTGCAGTAGTTATTTTTGATTTTTAAGAACATTTTGGTCATGTCTATTTTGGATAAAGCTGGGAGGTAGGAAAGAGAGATGGCGTGCAGTGCCTTGGGGCTCCCCTGCACCCCGCCTCCCCGCAGACACACCCACTTGGGTCACTGGTGATCTTTCCTGCATCCTCGTGAAATCAGATCAGGGATGATCCAAGAGGAAAACAGTCAATAGCTTCCATGTCATTTCCCTCGCCCAGTGGCATTTGCATTTTATTGTGAATCAAAGCTCCAAAATAAAGTTAAAGGGTTAGAACTTCCACCATCGGCCAGTAGAAAATTGGTATTATTGGGAAGGCAGAGGGGGACATCTCAAGGTCTTCTCATTCAAACCACATTCTGCCTTGGTACAAGGTGACCTTGGCTGCACTCTCGCTGTCATGAAAGTACACGTCTCCTAGATGAGTACACTGAAATTGTCACCAAACCTGTGGCCACATCTGCCAGCACAGGACAAGAGGTACTGATCCCACCTACCTTGTAGGAATTTCCACAATGGGCCAGAGAGGATTAAATAATTTTTGTAGAACAGCATTTGAAATTTTGCTTTTATCCATATTTTTCATAACAGCAGAGAACTGATTGCATCCCTCCCAGGAAAGAGTAATTGGACATTTTAAAGAAGTTCAGAGGTACACATTAGCACAAAAAACCCATCGTGCTCCAGCGTGCGGGGCACACACATCTTAGAGGCCTGTCAAGTACTTTATCTTTCAGCTCTTCCAAATGCCATCTTCTAAAAGCATCCAGATGTCTACCCTAAAGGCAGTTATTTCCTTAAAGTTCAAAACGAGTCGGAAACAGAGGCAAAACACATTTTAACATTTGTATGTTTGGCCCCCAGCGATCTAAGTGAAATATGAAATTGCACTGCAACTCTAAAAGTTATAAGGAAAAAGGGACTATGTATAATTTTCTCAGTGACATTAGGAAATCCATGTTAGTCAAAGAAGTTGACACAAATTCCAAAATTTTCTTCTGAAACATAGTCAATGCCTCTGTGATGGGTGGATTTTATACGTCTGTGTGGCGAGGCCACATAGTTCCCAGTTGTCAGTCAAATACTAATTACGTAGGTGTTGCTGTAAAGATATTCTGTGGGATGATTGATACCTTCAGTCAGTTGACTTTAAGGAGATTCCCCTTGATATTATGGGTGGAACTCATCCGGTTGGAAGGCTTCGGAGCCACTACTGAGGTTTATTGGAGAAAAAAGAATTCTTCCTCAAGACGGCAGCATCAGGTCCAGCCTGAGTCTCCAGCCCCACAATCATGTGACCCAGTTCCTTGAAATAAGTCTCCTTATGGATGACAGACTAGTAGATAGGTAAGATCTCTGCATCCCGATTGGCTCTGCTTCTCTGGAGAGCCCTGATGAATGCACCTTCCCAACCGGAACAGTAAATCGTTTGTGTACCACCTCGGATCGTTCCTACAAGGACAAAAGCCCTGGGAATGTATTTTGATACGTTGTCTTTGCGAGAGATTCTTTTTGGTGTTCAATCAGCTTTTTTGAGCTGCAATCCTAGTGCCTTAAACATATTGCCTGAGTGATTCACGTGGCCAGAGGAGCAGGCCGCTTCCAAATGGCCCTGTGTTATTCCAGGACTAACTTTCCCATCTTATTCCTGTTATGAACGCTGTGTGATTTCACTGGAAAAGTTAGAACCATGCAGGTGGAATTTACACGTGACAAACAGCACAAAGCACCAGGTTCATCGTTGCGCTTTCCTGGAGCTCCTGAGGCACAGGGAGTATTCACGCCGTATTTCATCGCCTTTAATTACGCTTTCCTGCCAACTTGATTATTACATATTTGCCTCATTTCCTAGTTTAAATCATCGCAGTTACAGTGAGATGCAGGCCAGGAGCCCGAGGCTAGGTGCAGCCTCAGCAAGGAGCATGGAGGCGGGGGGTGCGGGGGGGTTCTCTTTGTAAACTTTCTCCTGGGAGACAAACCAGCAGTCCACAGTTAATTTCTCATTATTTACTGGGCTCACTTTACCCAGCCTGGCACCTGCCGTCTCCTCTTTCTGCCCAGGGGTCAGGGTCAGCGGGTGGCTTGCAGTGTGGGCACAGAAAAGGGGTGACGGGATCCTCTCCAGGAGCTGTCAATCTGCGTCTCTTCTCACTACTGAAGCTGCATGTGCACCTTCTCCTAACCTGAGAGACGACATGTTGACAGCGGCACTGCCGGTGCCAAGGGCAGGCCACCCGTCCCCACCCCACCGCCCAGGCAGTCAGGCCTGTTTGTAAGATGCATTGATGGACAGATAGGCATATATAGGCACATACGGAGAGAGACAGATTGAGAGAGAGAGAGAGAAGGAAACAGATCAGAAAATATTTGGAAAGGCAGGGTTGAGCCAGCTAAATTCCCTAAGTGTTAAAAATGTAGCTTCTTTTAAACCAGTGAGTGGCCTTGTCCCATTGGCCTTGGATGTTGTATATGCTGGCAGCACGTCTGCTCAGGGAAAGGAAAGAGGAGCTGTGAGTTCATTCTCCTCTTCCTCAGCTTCCTGCTGAACTTTCTGGTGACGTAAGAATGCAGTCCTTTTATCCTCAGTTGCTGGTTGTGTTGGTTTTCTTCTACTTGCACCCAATAAATAATCTGGTCCAGGAGTGGGGTGTTATTATGAATGATTTCCAAATGTGGAATTGGCTGAGTTGAAGACAGGGCAGTGATTGGCCATCCCTGACACTTTCAAGGTGAACTTACGGCTAAATTGCTCGGTTGTATGTTGGCACTTGGGTGATGTACAGCTGCAGAACTAGGGAATGGCAGGAAAACTCCAAATGTAGGAGAGGTTTAAGGACCGCAGGAAAGAGCCACGCTTACTTTGGAGCTGGCCACCTTCTGAGGGCAGAGGAGAAACCAGCCACGGCTGGGTGAACAGAAGACCATTTTCCCTACCACGTGTGATGCAGGGTGTCTGCCAGTCTGGCTCCGTCGGCTAGTTCGTCACAGCAGACCTGAGTGCACAGGGTCTTAGGGAAATCCAGCACTGCTCGTGTCTGGAGTAGTCCCCGCTGCTTTTGTCTGTGCACACCGGCCCATGTGATGCTGCCACACAGACGAAACCGCTGCTGACCCACGCAACCCGCACTCACTCACACCGAGTGTAACAGCCTGCGCCACATAGCCTTGCCAAACAGAGAAGGGTGCTCTATTTTCCTGACCAAATGAAGCTCTGCTTCTGGTTGCCATAGGAACAGGTCTATAGAAATGCTCCATCCCAGAGACAGTGATGTGATACAGACGTGCAGAGTCCCTGGCCTGGTTTCTCCCACGGCCTCCAATCAGATGCTTAAGAGGTAGAACATTAACAGCCAGGAAGAACACTCACTTCAGTAAAACCTACTGGGTTCCATTTATCTTGTGCAATTTAGCCAGGAGCTCCAACGACAGGATCATTTTCTCATAATTGGTGGTGGCAAGTATATCACAAAACACCCTTGGAAGTAGCAGTGCTCCTGAAGGCTAACGGGCTTTGCGAAGTGTCAACTACACCTGCTCCCATTTCATGGGGAGTGTGATGCCATGAGGTCAGAGACTCCGACCGCCCTGGTCCAAGAAGAGACTTGTGACTACACAGCTGGGAGAGACGGACAGGAGGCGCGCGGGTCCTCGGTTTGTAACGTGCGCTCCTACCTGCCACAGCACCACGTGGACGCTGTTACCTGAGCTTAACCATCAACATCCCTTTGGTACCATGTCCCTCACTGTGCATCTAGTTCTTCTGTTCTGCTCCTTAGAAACGGCTCCCAAATGGCATAGGCTGTGAGCCCCACAAAACTCAGATGCCCCCTTGTGCTCATAAGCACCAAAGAAGGTGAAAGCGGGGAGTTAATCACAGACATTTCCAGTCCATAAGCAGCACTTCCAAATGTCACCTTGACGACTAGGGTCCCTTCTCTCCAGAAGAGGCCAGTCACCATTCAGATATGCCGTCCTTTGTCATCCCAAAACATAACCACTTCTTGACTCCGCTAGCTGCCCCCGACCTCAGTTTCTTTTCTGCATCTCCTCTGTCCGTCTTTCCATCTCCTTATGAGGATCCCCATGACAGTGGGTAAGGGCCACCCTCAGGACCTCATCTTAGCTTGGGGACATCTGCAGAGTCCTCATAGCCAAACAATGTCCCATTCACAGGGATCTGGTAGGAAGTGGACGTAGCTTTCTGGGGACATGACGCAACCCACAACGGTGAGCTGCTCTCAGTAGAGGTGAGGCTGCTTCACCATTTCAGGTGAACTGCAGAAAGAGTAAGCATGGTGGAAATTATTTGCATTAATTTACTTCCTTCCACTAGTTTGGGGAATTTGGAGTTTAATTCAACTGAACAAAAACTTCCTGAGTGTGTATCACACACAAAACCCTGGACTGTTTGCTGCTGTCTGACGTGCTGAAGGCTCCTGCCATCTTTGTCTGACGTGTGTGAGAGACGGAGCCAAGCGCAATGCGATTTTCTTAGGAACGTCCCAGAGACAATGAGGCGTGGATCACTTATCCTTTACTTGTCAAAAGAGCCGTCCAGCGTTATTCAGCACAATGAAACCTGTATTTTGCTAAAGGGTGCGTGCGGGGCCGTCTTCATATGACTGAGGGGTGACGCCCTGGGTCCTTTCCCGAGCCGGCAGCGGGGCAAATCCCTCGCTAACACTGGACCTTCCACATGCCCTTCCGTTGCTCTTTTAAATAGTGCTCTTGACTCCCTCATGTACACTTTCCTTGGAGTACCTGTGAATTGGGGGGCATTAAATCCCCATGAAATAGGCATGTGGAATTCTATCAACACTCAAAAAGGAGTTGTAACTCATAAGCCTGACGTTTGCAGACAACTGTTGGCCTAAGTGGATTTCTATAAAACCTTGAGAAACCGGCAGCTGCACCAGCAGGAAGGACAGTGGCTGCTCTAAAGAACTCCCATCGGCACCTCACTGACATCTGTGGGCCAGAAACCCAGTGTCCTCTGCACCCCACTCACCCCGGATCCCCGCACCCTGGCCTGAGCTTTAACAAGTGTGTATGTGGGGGTGGGGGGTGGGGGGGTAAGAGCGACTTGAGCAGCCTGGGGTAGAGTCACTGCCCACTGCGTCTCAGCATTTGTCTCGGTCCCTTCCTCCCACCGCAGTGTTCCTTTCCTGAAAGTCAGCATGAAAGGACAGGGCATACAGACGGGACAACATCGCTTTCCACTGCCCTCCTGATGTCTGCCTCAGACTCCAGGAACCCATGTCCTCTCCTCTCCTGAGAAAGGATCAGATTAAATATTTCTATGATCTGGGATGTAGTTCCCTTAGAATCACCAGCGTTTGCTGCAGTTGATGGATTCCCAGGTCCCTGAGGATGGCTGGTTTGGGCAGGGCGCCCTGAAGCTGTCCCTGCACAGCTGGCCCAGGGGACAGGGCTCACTGAGTCTTGCCAGGCACTAGACTGCCCCCTCCCCTAACAAACCTTATGTGGGGCCAGGTCTCCTGGGAAGTGTCAGATTCCATCCCTGACCTGGAATCTGAGTCAGGAGCTTTGCCTGGTCTCCGGCGCCCTCCTACTTGGCTGTCCTCAGGAGGAGGCAAGGATCCAGGGAAAGGCTCTCAGACTCCACCAAATTTGTGTCCAGATGACTAATGTCCAAACAGCAGTGCCTTCGGACCAAGAGATGACACCAACCACAAGCCAATAAATGCTGCAGAGCTGCAGGACCCAGGGTCTGTCCCCAGCTCTGGGCATTTTCTAGTGTTTCCTGGGTGCTCTCCACCTGCCTCTTTGATGGAACCCTGTACTCTCCAGCCCAGCTCCTGTTGCTGGACGGGGGTCCCTGCAGAACTAATCTCTGGTGTTCTCCAAGGGCCAGGCTTTGTGTACGGCTGGTCAGTGGAGCGCCGAAGACCAGGCACTGAACTGGCTGGATCCTTGGTCACCCCACCGTGAAATGCAGCGAGGGGAGATGCTGTCTCAGGTCCCTCGGGCCTCACCTAGTGGTTTCAAACACTCAGCCAGGAGGATGGGTTCCAGGAGCAGCAGGTCAGCACAGCCGTACTCTGACCCCGCCCTCCTGGGCTGACCGGCGCGGGGTCCCCGCGGATCCCCGGCTCCGCGTGGCGAGGCCGTCCCCGAGGCTGTCCCCAGGGTCGTCCTGGCTCCGGCGGCGCCGGCGGGGGCGGCAGGTGGGACTCAGCAGTGTTTACCTGGCAGCAGGAAGCCTTGGAGGCGGGGAGGGGCGGGGTGCGCGCCCGGCCTCTAAGCAGCGCCGCCAGTCAGCGCGGCGCGCCAGCGAGAACGAGCCTCCGGCCCTGGCGGCCCGCGTCTCCTACCCGGAAGGCGGCGCCGGCAGCCCGGGAACCCCGCGCAGCCCGCGCTTGGGGCCCGGGCGGCGGAGAGGTGAACTGGACCCCGCGGCGCACTCAGCCTGGGAGCGGCGAGCGCAGTGCGGTGGGTGACCGTCGCCGGGGGCGGGCGGGCGGCGGCGCTTTGTCTCCGCGCGCTGGGAGCGGGGAGCGGGGACCCGGCAGGGACCTGGAGCGAAGGGCGCGGAGCACAGGGCTGGAGGAGGCCCCGGGTGGGGGGCTGTCCCGCGTCGCATTCAGGGACCTCCCGCCGCCTCCCCCGCCAGCAGCCGCGCAGGTGGTCGGGCAGGTGGCAGCCCTGTGGTCTCCCGGAACGTGATGAGCGCAGGTGTAGACGAAGATCTGCAGCGGCTGGGCTGGAACCGACGGGTTTCCGGGGGTGGTCTCTGGCTGGAGCCACGGCCAGGGACGCCGGGGGGCGCGCAGTCTCGGGTGGCGGTGGGGTGGAAGGTGACCAAGGGCAAAGAGGTAGTTCTGGGTGGGGCGGGGACGGTGGTGGTGACAGCTGACGGGCAGGCTGGGGGTTCCTGCCAGCTTCAAGTGCCCCTTAAGGCCGCACCTGGAGCCTAGTGGACCACCGCGGACGCCCCAGCCCCAGACGAAGCCCAGTTTCTCTTTGCGCTCGGAGCTG
This sequence comes from Rhinolophus sinicus, assembly GCF_036562045.2. Classification (NCBI taxonomy): domain Eukaryota; kingdom Metazoa; phylum Chordata; class Mammalia; order Chiroptera; family Rhinolophidae; genus Rhinolophus; species Rhinolophus sinicus. The sequence continues at coordinate 1,587,933 of NC_133758.1, forward strand.
GCGACACACTCCTCGCCTGGCTTCCGCCTTCGCAGGGCCTGGCCCCGCTTGGCCGCGCCGTCGCCTGCGTCCACCTGTAACCCATCTGTGCCCACCTGCGCCTACCTGCCCGCGGGCGCCTGCGCGGGCCCGTCTTGGGCAGGAAGCCCACCTGGGCCCGACTCTCCTGGTGTGGGGGTCTCCGGGAATAGTGTGTGTTCTTCGGCCATTCCCTGCCGCCCAGGTGGCTCTAAGGCTCGTGGGATGCTGGCGACGGCGCCTAGTTTCTGTTAAACAGGGTCTACTGAGCCCCTGTTTCGGAAGGCGGAGTGGGGTTTGTTAAAAGGGCGAAGTTTGTTTGGGGATCTCAGTGAGACGCGGGCAGGAAATGGGCGCGTTCAGGTTCCTGGTTCAGTTTGGCAGTTACTACGAAGTGAGAATCAACACCATGTGTTCAGTTGGTCTCTGCATCCGCGGAAGGCACTGGCTTAGCTGGGTGTGTTGCGAGGGTGTAAACACAGTGTGGGGGCGCTGTTCTGGCAGCCCACACCCACTTGGCTGGAAAGCTGGCTGGAAAGCCTGTTTCAGACCAGGGAACTTTAGGGGGCCGCCTATTTAAGACCTGTGGTTTTCGGAGATTATAGCCTGCCTGCGGAGCTCAGGAAGACATTTTACAGCCGGGGACCACCCTGGGTCTAAGCCAGGTCAGTCCTGCCCCGTAGGCCCACAGGCAGGCTCCCTGTGAGTGATGGGGCCTCCTCAGGCACTGAGACCCCAGGTGTTCAGAGCTAGGAGAGCTGGGAACAGTGTGGCTCTTCCAGGAATGATGGACGAGATGACCTGAGAGAAGCCGGCAGCCTGAGAGCCATATTTCTACCTGCGAAGAAAAACTGCTCATCAGTAGTTTTAGTTTTTTAAGTGGGATAAACAGAAACCTGAAGGGAAAGAGTCCAGTTAAAAATTATTGTAAAATATTGGTTAACAGTAACGCCCAAGGATTTAACTGTTTTGAAATGACATTCAAATCGACTTTGAAAATCTTTCTAAAGTATCACATTTCTGCCCAAAGATAAGAGAGTTGGAGAAAAGTGACTTGTTCTGTGACTTGGCGATGAATTGCTCCCTCATGGTTTTGACTGTGATGGCGATGAACTGAGAGGGAACAGACAACTCTTCCTTGTGAATTTCCTATTTCCGCCTGAAGTTTTAAATATAACTGAAGGTTATCTTGTTTGAATTTTAGTTTAGATTGTTTAAAAATTGGACACAATATGAGCAGCTGCCTCTGTGCCTTTCTTTCTTACCCAGGTATCCAGGGAGTGTTTACTGACCCCTTACAAATTGCCAGGCTGTGTTTGGAGGGCTCGTGTCACCTCATCAACAGTCATGACTACCCTCATTTGATATGACGACCCTATTATACCATCATTTTTCCTGGCAGAGACACCAAGGCACAGAGACACCACGGGGATGGCACAGGACTCGGCTCCCGGGGTCGGCCACCAGCCCCGAGCGGCTGTCCTGCGTGGCCTGGGTAAACAGGACACCTTGCAGACCAGGAATCCTTTTTAAAAATTCCACCCGCATGAGTGGCCACACTCCCCAAAACTATGCTTCCTCTTCCCAGTGACTTGCCTGTAATGGTGCGATCATGTGTCTGTCCGTCATCCTCTCCGTTACTTCCTTAGCTGTCAGTAAAGGAGAAAAGAACGTGTTCTGACCACTCAGTATAGTCTGTAGTAAGTAATTATAAAGGACACACCTACTGGTCCCGTGGAGCCTTCAGAGGAAGCTGAGCCGGCCTGATTTGGGCGCTCCTGAGTGGCTATTCACACAGCTGTGGATGTCCCGGGAGACCCCGTGCTTCCGCCAAACTGAGCCATGAGCCGCTGGGCTTTTCTCCCGATCCCCACCTGAGTGCAGAGCCGGCTGTAACCAGAGAAGGGGAACCCATGGGAGCTGCGCACCAGAGATGAGCGCAGGGGCTGGGGCTGGGGCTGGGGCAGCAAGTGGACCCGCAGCGCAGAGACCAGCAGGGAGGCTGGGCCTCGCAGGCGTGAGTGGAGGCAGACTCTCCCTCACCTTGCAACCAGGTAGCTGACAACGCATATTCGGAAGCTATTAGGAATGCCTCAGACTCAGTAATTGTGCAAAATCACAAAGGTGGATCTGAGTGTTATTTTATCCTGGACTCTGTGACCGTGGAGTAGGTGTGAGGCTCCATTGTCAAAAATAGGTGGATGCCCAGAGGATGAAGCCTTAGGTGACGCATCTGGAACATATAAAAAATTCTAAAACCCAGTAACATAAAACGAGATGCCCAGTAGAAAACTATGTGAGTCAACAGGCTGGTCTGGAAGAGAAAACCTCACTGAATTGATAAAATATGTGCGTTTAATACGTTCATTATCAGGGAATTGAAAATCACAACATCATTAGAGTAATTTTTATACCTATCATACTGGTGAAAAAACTTAAATTCTGATCACACCGAGTGTTGGGGAGACGTAAAGAGGTGAGAACTCACAGTATTGTCAGTGGAATATTAAGAGGAACAGGCCCTTTAGAGAATAATGTGGAAAAGCTGGAGATGTGTGTGCCCTGCGTGGAGCAGAGATGGGTTTACCCTCCCAGCCTGCAGTCTCTCTCGGTCTCACTCCCATGTGTCCTCTGGGGAGAACCTGGTCCTGTTCACGAGGCACAGACACAAGATGCTCACGGAAGCAATTTTTAAACCCTTTTTATTTTGAGATAGTTGTGGATTTACATGCCATTGTAAGAAGTAATACAGAGCAATCCGTGTACCCTTGGAAACATCTTGCTAAACTGTGCAACAATATTACAACCAGGGAATTAACACTGATACAATCTATAGGCTTTACTGGGGTTTCAGATTTCACCAGTGCGCTTGCTCCCGTGTTTGTGTATGTGCGTGTGTGTAATTTTATCACGTGTGCAGAATTGTGCAGCCCCCACCACAGTCACATAGGAGTTTTATCACAGGATCCCTCACGCCACCCTTTATAGCCACAGCCAACTTCCCTTTTCTCCCTCCCTAAGCCCTTGATCTGTTCCCCATTTTCTATAATGTCATCATTTCGAGAATGCCACACAAATGGAGTCGTGCAATGTGTAACCTTTTCAGATTGGCTTTTTTCACTAAGCACAATCCTGAGATGCCTCCCAGTTGTTGAGGTTGAGCTCATACTTTTTACTTGCTGAGTAGCCCATGGGGTGGGTGGGTTTTTGGTCTCAGCCATTCACTCTTTGAAGGGTACTTGGATTGTTTCCAGTTTGGGGTCATTGTGAATAAAGCTGCTAGGACCATCCATGTGCAGGGCTTTGTGTGAACACAGTTTCATTTCTCGGGGATAAACACCCAAGAGCGCAGTCACTAAGCCATCCCTTATGCACAGGTTCAATCCTGTAAGACATTGCTGCCATTCTCTGTTCCAGGATGGCTGCGCCGTTTTCCATCCCACCTGAAGGCAGGAGCGATCCAGGGTCTCCACAACCTTGAGAGCATTTGGTTTGTGACCGTTTTTTAGTTTAGCTGGACAGTAGGTCTGCGGTGATACTGCATCATGATTTCAATTTGCATTTCCCTCACAGATAATGCTGTGGAACAGCTTTTCCTGTGTGTATCTGCCATCTGCATATCCTCTCAGTGAACAACCTGCTCAGGTTTTGTGCCCATTTCCTAACTGAATCATTTGCGTTGATAGTTCTTTGTATGTTCTAGGTACTAGTCTTGGTGGTTTGTAGTTATTTCCTGCCAGTTTAGCTTGTTGTTTCATCCTCTTCACAGGGTCTTCTGCAGAGAGAAAGTTTTTCATTTGATGACATCCTTTTATGAATTGTGATTTTGGTGTGAACTATAGAAACTCATCCCCTAGCCTGAGGTCATAAAGATTTTCAACTTGTTTTATTTTTTTTTTAAGTTTTATAGTTTTACTTTTAACACTGAAGTCTGTTGTCTATTTTGAGTTAATTTTTGTGAGTTGTGAGGTCTAAGTTGAAGGGTTTGTGGTTTGTATTTGTTCTTGCGGGGAATATCCGACTGCTCCAGGACTGTGTTAAAAATATGACTCTTCCTCCCTCGAGTTGTTTTTGCACATTTGTCACAAAAGGTTCCCACATATTGTATGGGTCTATTTCTGTGTTCTCTGTTCTGTCCCATCGAGGAGGTGACTGTCCCTCCACCAGGACTGCACTGCCTAGATTACAGTAGCTTCAGAGTAAACTTGACCATCACGTAGAGTGAGTCTTCCCCCTTTGTTGTTCTTTATCAAAATCATATGCGTCCTGTGCCTTTCCATAAATGTTAGAATAGGCCTGTTTATGTCTATAAAACCCTTGGTGGGGTTTTGATAGGAATTTCATCAAATCTGTACATAAATTTGGGGAGAATGAACAGTTCTCCTGTGTGGAGTCTCCCACTCTATGATCGCAAGTTGTCTCTTTATTTAGACCTTTTTATTTCTGTCATCAGTGGTTTTGTAACTTTCAGCATACAGATCCTGAATCTGTGTTTTTTCAGAGTGTACCTATTTCATTTTCTTTGGAGAAATTTTTAATCATTTTTAACTTCAGATGTCACATGATTGTTGCTAGTATTATAAAAATATGAATCATTTTTGTGTGTTGATCTTGTACTCTGCAATCTTGCTGAATTCCCTCACTCAGTCTAGGAAGTTTTTTTGTAGACTCCTTTTGATATGTATTCAGACCATCATGTCATCTGTAAATGGAACAGTATAATTTCTTCCCTTCCAGTCTCTATCCTTGTGTTTCATTTCCTTGTCTTATTGCACTGGCTGAAACTTCTACCACTATGTTGAATAAGAGTTACAGGAGTAAACTTCCTTGCCTTGTTCCTGATCTGAGGGGTAAAGCATCCTTTTTGCACCATTAAGTATGATGTAGCTATAGAGTTTTTTGTAGATGTTCTTTATTGAGTTGAGGTAGTTCCCCTCTATTCTTAGCTTGCTGAGGGGTTTTATCATGAATGGGTGTTGGAGTTTGTCAGTTTTTTGTGTGTGTCAATTAAAATATCCATGGGATATTTCTCATTTAACCTGTTAGTATGATGGATTGTATTACTTACTTTTCAAATGTCGAACACCCTTGCATATCAGGAATAAATTGCACTGGGTCACGTGTATGATAGTTTCATATGTTGCTGGGTTCACTTTGCTAATATTCTGTTGAGGATTTTTGCTTCTAAGTTCCTGAGCAATATTGGCCAGTGATTTTTCAGTCTCTGTCCAGTCTTTCCTAGTTTGGGATAACACTAGTCTCATAAAATGCATTGGAAATTGTTCCCTCTTATTCTGATTTCTGGAAGACATTGTGTAAAATTGGCATTAATTCTTCTTTAAATGTTTGATAGAATTTTCCCGTGAAGTCATCTGGGCCTGAAGAGTTCTTTTTTGAGAATATTTCAATTACAAATTCAATTTCATTAACAGTTATGGGATTATGTAGGTTATTTATTCTCTCTTGGTTGAATTATGATAGTTTGTGGTTTTGAGAAATTGCCCCATTTCTTGTAAGTGGTAGAATTCATGAGTGTATCGTTGTTCATAGAATCCCTTATTCTCTTTTTAACACCCACAGGATCTGTAGTGTTAGCCCTTGTTTCATTCCTGAGAGTGGTGATTTGCATCTTCTCTCTCTTTGTGTGTCAGTCTTGCTACAGAATGATGAATTTTATTGATTTTCCCCCCAAAGAACTAGTTTTTTGTTTCATTGATTTTTTTCTCTGTTGTTTTTCTGTTTTCAATTTCACTGGTTTATACTCATATCGTTACTATTTTCTTCCTTCCTTTTACTGTCTTTGGATATATTTAACTTTTCTCTTTTAGTTTCTCGAGTTAGAATTTAGATTATTGATGTAAGACCTTTCCTCTTTTCTGATGTCAGCATTCAGGTTATAAATTTCCCTCTCAACATTATTTCAGCTATGCCCACATATTTTAATAAGTAAAATTTTTGATATTAAAGAAAGAGAGGAACAGACAAATGGCCCATGAGGAGGGTTATGGGTATATACTATGATGTATTCACTAAAGTTAAGGTAAATTACCTAGAACTTCAGGTACCAACACAGGTCAAACTTAAAGGAACAATGTGAATGGGAAAGAGCCAGTTGCAAATAAATACAGTAAAATTCTATTTCTTGGAAAAAAAGGAAATACACAAAAGAACAGTACATGTTGTGCTCACATGCATGTGTGATAAATATAGAGCCCAGCAAAGCAGGGCTTTCCACCAGCCTGAATTGCAGCACACGCTGCATCAGCCAGTGCATTTCCTAACACGGGGTAAGTAGCTCTTGCAAATATTTTTGCATTTTAGCATTTACAGTACTTCCCAAGGAGAAGCATTATGTCCTCAGGAAAAACTGCCCAGGACCTCTGACTAGATCTCATTTCCTATGAGAAAGTTGTGGCTTCAGGCTGCAGAGAAACTCCCCCATGGCCTAAAAGTGTCACCCCTTTTGTCACCACTGATCAGCCACTGACCCCTTTTCAAAATCAGTGTCCATTCTGATGTGGGGTGTCCTGTCACATTAAAATAAATGCATCCTTCCTCACTTTAAGTGGAGGCTCCTGAGAGCCCTGTTTGCTGCTTACCCTGCACAAGAGGTGGCCCCACACTTGGGGGCGTCAGGCCACATGGGATCTCCCAGAGGGCAGCGGCCCCACATCCTACCCACCCCTCTGGTTAGAACGGTCAGTGCCACCCTGGGGGCAGGAGCAAGGACAGCTCCACCCGGGAGGTCCTGCAGACATAGGAGGCCACCTGCACAGCAACTACCAACCTAAACAGAGGAAGAAAAGCTCTGCTCTAACTCTGCTTCGTCCGAGTCTGATCCTGAAACCCAGAGGCAACACACACATAAAACAAATGCACCTGAATCTGATCGGAAGTGACAGTGGCCAGCTCGCCACCAAAGCACCAGCCATGACCTCCGCGTGTCCTCACCAAGCTGTGGCACGAGGTTGGCACTGACATTCCCTTGGGGGGGTCTGCCAACCACCTGCATACATTTCACCCAGAATTCTTACAAGATTCAGAGCCCTAGGCCCCCGTTTCTGCCACCCCACACGCGGTCATGGTTGTGGGGCTCAGGATGTGTGTTTTAATGAGCTCCCAAGTAGACTCTGAGGGCCCGGCTCTGAGTGAAAGGAGGTGTGGACGAGAGTGCCGGATGTATGCCTCGGTCCACACAGACTTTCCAAAGACACGTGCATGTGCTCACACGTGCTTTCTTACAATCGCAAAGTTCTTTGCGTTTCACTGATAAGCTGACTGTGTTAGAGAGAATGGCTCATGGAGGACACAGTTCCATGATGACAGTATATTTTAATTTGCACGCTTATTTTTGATGCTTCCTCCACCTTTGGAGAACAGCATTTGGTTTCCTGCCTTGTGAGCGCCAGCATATCTGACGAGGAATATTTATAGACACTCAGATTCCTCATCCGGCTTCTGCATAGTTGAAATCTAACATTTTTGCTAAACTATGAAAAGGAAAAACATGCAGTGCTGTGAAGCACGCTCCCCCAATCGAGCAAATGCACGATTGCTATTTAACCGTCACCCAGTACCTGTGACGAGCTGTGCCCCGCGTTCCCTGGGACACCAGGATGGGGCACGCTCAGTTCCTGCGCTGAACGAGCAGGGAAGGTGCAAGGCCACAGATAAGTTTTCCCAAACAAAGGATTGGCGAACAGCCCTGCGTTGCCACAGCCGGAGGCGCTGCCCCGCTAGATGGAAGGGCACCTGCCGCGGTCGCCAGCGCACACCAGGCTGTAAGTCTCTTCCCTCCTAAACCCAGTTCATCCTCCAGGCCGCCTCCCTGACCTGTGTTTATTCTCTTCCCCGAGTCCCGGTTCAGCCTGGGCCTGGGCTGTTCCCGCACCTCCTTCCCTAGACGTCAGTCTCCCTGCCGGGCTCAGCCAACGGGGCTGGGAGCCTTTGGCCCCCAAGGGCCTTAAACGTCCCAGGACGCACTTCCCTTCTGGGAGACAACACACTGCACTCGTGCTAGTGCGCCCGCCGCCTGCGCAGCATCTGTCCGTCCTCCGGGGCCTGTTCTGCCTCATCCCACCGCCGAGCGGAGGCCGCACTCGCGTAACTGCGCCCTGTGCCCCGGTCCTTCTCCAGTCGGACCGTGGGCGCCCTTACTGTGCTGCCTTAAGGGGCCAGAGAAAGCAGACATTTAATAAAGTAAACCAAGATGAGTTTTAGGAGCTGGGTTTCTCTTTCTGTGTGTGTGTGGGGGGGTCGTTTTTACTCTGTTTTTTCAGATGTCTGCAGATGTAATAACCTTGGAATAGCAGAGACCGAGGATTTATGAAGTGCACACACCAGCTGCAGTTGTCTTCCTAGAAATATAAAGAGGATAAATTGTGTGTCAGAGACAGCGTAATGCATACAGAGCTTTGATACATCATTTAATGTTGCTGTTGGAAGGTAGTGTGGTCTGAAAAGAGAAATGATGACTCTTTTATTTTGTCATTATTTTTCTATGTCAAGATTTATTTTTGAAGAGAGCAGATTTAAACCAGATATTAAAAGCTAACCTTATTTGTTTCAGACCAGTGGTTGGAAATTGTTATGCGAAGGGTGGTGGGATATAGAAGTGAGCAAACCTGGCAGACGGCCTTTCTGACAATGCAGTGAAATGTCGTGATATATGTATATGTATACACACACACACATGCACACATTGGATTGGCAACACCAAAATAAAGTGTGCTATAGGAACTTAAAGTACATTTTAATGTGAAATTTACATATTAAATTTATACATTACTGTGAAATTACGCATTTGGACAAAATTTCACACTATTGGAAAAACACTACATTGGTGCATAAAGATAGGAAAGGTCCTAGGTGGAATTTTTGTTGGGCTAATACCACAGTTGTGTCGCTGAGTCCCGATCTGAGACTTCACTTGCTTTCATGCCACAGGTTGAAGAGGAATCTGACCATTGTCCCCTGGACGCCACTCATGGAGTTAGTTCCTGGCTTCTCTCAATGGGCCACACTTACTGACCACCATGCCTGAGGTCCCATGGGCCTGACGGGGGATGGTTTGGGTGTTCCAAATCCCAGGCGCGCCCCATCTTTTTCTTAGACCTTCCTAGTCACTTTCCCTAGAGTTCTCCCCACAAGGATGACACAGTGGGTTTCGTGACTAATTACAGATGTTTGCATAGTATGTTCTGGACACCCAGGGACGGGGTTGTGAAAGTGGGCAGAGAGGAGAGAGGCCGGATGCATTCGTTACTCAGCAGGTGAAGCCCAGACCCGCACTGCGCCCCTGGGCTTCACGACAGAAAGAACACGCAGGTGGGGTCTCCGTGGGGCGCCACCCTGGGCCTGCCTATGGTGTGTAGCCTGTCGGGGCAGGTGACCGGGCTGCCCTCTCCTGGAGGCCGGTGTCTGTACCAGGAGCCACGTGGATCAACCTGGTCTCAATGTTTCTGTTTTAACATTTGGATGAAGCTTACAGGAGAGTGTAGTCTCTGAATTAGCACTTTGAAACGGTAATGGTCCCTGTGAGAGCCCTCCCCACGTGAATGGTGGGTTGGTTCTGCTTGTTGTAACTAGTGGTTCGTGTGTCAAGCACTGCTGCACACTCATGTGGTCACAAGTGCCCCTTTCCTCTGAAGGGCAGAGTCCCCGCCTGCATGCTGGGTCCCCTTGCTGGCCCACGTTAGGGTCTGCACTGGCCCTCGACCATGGGCACCTTGCGTGCTCATGCATGGGGAGGGCTGCTGGCCCAGGCCCCAGTGGACCCCTTGCATGGAGTCTGCTGCTCATGCTGTCCCTGCGGCCGACGTTGGAGGTTCTGGTCCAGAGATGAGGGAGGCAGGTCTGTCTGCAGGGCCAGCACCTCTGGCTCTGCCCACCACCCTCTGAGCTTGGCACCCCACCATCTGTGCCAAGCTCCGTTTCCTCCCTGGGAGCAGTGCCTGTGGGCAAGGGTGCCCCGCCGCTTCCTTTCTGCGGTGTCCTTTGTTCCTTCTCAACAAGGGCTTCTGTTTTCAGGGGAGACACTGCCCTAGTTAGGCCTCAGCCCACCTGCTCCTGAGCGCTGCTCTTGGGGTGGGAGAGTGCGGGGACCTGGCCCCTCTACCTGGCCTGCTGGTCCTTGCGGCCATGCCTCCACTCTGGCCCCTCCTGTCCACACGTTGCTGTGGTCAGGTGTGATGCCGTGATCCAAGGATGGGCCTGGTGGCCTCGAAACATACGTGGGGGGTGTGTGTGTGTGTGTGTGTGTGTGTGTGTGTGTGTGTGGTTTGGGTAGAGGGAATAGCTTCAGTGTTTCATCTGGCACTCTCCCGGTCACTTAGGTATTTATTGAGCACCTGCTTTGTGGCAGCCACTGTCGTATGTGCTAGAGACACAGCAGTGGACAAACTGAAGGCCGGGCTTCCCCTGAGGACAGACCGTGGGCACCGGGTTCTCTGTCTGCTGCGTTTCCTTTCTGGTGATGCGCTGTCTCCCTGTAAAGCTGTGTGAGGCCGAGGAGCTGAGGCATGAGGACGCTCTCCTGAGAGCAACGGGCCGGCGACGTGTGCTGAGTTGTCCTCCCAGTGTCCTGAGGACACAGAACAGGAACATAGTGTAGACGTGTGTGCACGTGGGTGTATGATCCCTCTGCCCCTCGCTGCTCTCTCTGGCACCAAGCACCAGTAGACACTCACATAATGAGTTTTCATCGTCCCTCGTCTTGGCCTGGGCCTCTGGCGTGAGGAGGCAGCTGTCAGCAGTCGGACACTTCACGGATGGCTTTGCTCAAACCTGGTCAGGAAATGCTCAGTGTTTGAAGGTCTCAGGTGGCTGGTCAGCAGGTGCAGAGCAGGTGGTGGGTCCAGGCCCATCCCTGTGGGAATCAGAGTGCGGTTCCCAGCTCCTGGGCCCTAAGCCCCCCAGTACAGACCCCTTCTCTCCCCAGGAGGACAGCACATGGGGGTCAGAGGCCAGGGGACCCATTTGAGGCTGCCAGCTGCTTGGGACAGTGGGGACCAAAACTCAGACATCCTCCCGGCTGCTCACACGCTTTTGCAGTAAGTCTGTCCCATATGGTCTTTGGATGTTACCACCTGTCATTTGATTTCTGTGATTAGAGTCAAATTAGAAAAGGCCAAATAGGAAATGTTGTGATTTAGGGCAGTATAAGTGATGAAGATACTTTATTATAACTGTGATGTGTGTCAGGTAGGCACATTGTAGCAATTATACTCGGCAGAGATGTCTGTATTTTTCAAACCACACTCTCTATTTCCTATAAAAGACATTCCTGAATAATCTTAATTTTAATGGAGCAATAAAAGGTCAGGGCTCAACCTATGGTGATAAACCATTGCCTTCTGAGAGGACGCTGGCCTTTTTCCTCCTTAAAGATACCACTTAGAAACTAAATGGCATGCAGAAACCCCTTCAAGAGTTCAAGTTCAAAATGCAAGCTCGTTGCCAGCCTTAGGTTCATAATATATGTCATGTGCTCTAGATAGCTGTCATTTAACTATTCGTTTAAATACCACTTTTAATAACAGTTTTAAAAGAGACTTAATTCCATGGTATGTTTCTGTAATGCTCATTAGTTGCTGTCACTCTGCAAAAGTTTCCATGTCAGAGGAAAGAGGCATGCCGCCCTGGCCCACATTGGCCTGGAGGGTTTGAGTCTTCAGAGCATCCATTAAAAGGTGTGAAATGAAGGGCACAGTGCCCTCTAACCTCTCCATGGAGCGCTGTTCCTTAATAAATCCAAGACTTAATGCATCGAGAAAGCCTTCTTTTGAAGAAATTACGTGCCTTGCCCAAGTCATCCAGTCAGCTCATGGCCAAACTTGAACTAGAACTCTGGAGACCGCATGTGGTGTTGTAGCCACACACACAGCTCAGACCGAGGCCCTGCCAATAACTGCTGTGTGAGCTCGTGTGACGGAATCTTTCTGACCTAAGCGTTTCGTCCTCTGTAAGATGAGGGGCAGAACGATACCTCAGCGGAGAGTGAACGGATGAAGAGGACATGCTTCTGAAGCATTCAGATAGCGCCTCACAAACGGCCACGGCCGCCATCCAAGGTTCCCGACCCCGAATTCAGAGTCCTTTTCATTGCATCATACTCTCTTGGGACCTGTCTCCCTCCCTTTTCGTTAAATATAATTGTCCTTTGCTAGCACCCTCTTTCTACTGTGTATTAAGAAATGAGGACTTGCCTGGTAAAATGTTGCACGCTATGTAAAGACGTGGTGCCCAAAAGCGTGGCTCGGAGCCATGTCTCCTGGGGGCCCATGGTGGGGTTGATGACCATGCATAGCATTCGTTCCTCTGATTAGAATCTGGAAGGTTCTAGAAGGTTCTGGAAGGAAGTCACCCAGTAAAATAGTGCGCCCATTAGGAGATGGGCTCTGAGCCATGTCTCCTGCGGGACTGTGGCAGGATCGGTGATTATAATCTGGAGATGTCAGGTCAGCAATTCTTGAATTCAGTGTCCTCCATGTTTTCAGAAAGGTTGGGTTTATTTTAGTCAGCTCTCAGACTGTAGCTCTTTTTGGCCCAGGCCACATGCAAACCCGCACCTGAGCTGACACATCTCCTCCCTACACACAACTATCAAGCTCCGTCATGCCCGTTGCTAAGGAAGGTATGGGCGGTTCTAGAGGTAGATTAAAACGCACTGGGCCAAGCAAATGCTCTTGTCCTTTGATCACTGGCTGTGGCCAGAAGCAGTGCCCAAAGTGTCCGTGTGCCCTCTGTTCCCAGTGCTGGTGTCCTGGGTCATGGGCTCACACGGGCCTGAGGTGATGGCACATGCCTGGCCCCCTGCCTTGGCAAAGGAGGGAGACAGGGTACAGGGGCCGGTCACAGAGGGCAAAGTGCCTACTGGGGTTTATTACTCCTCTGACTAATGGCTTGTGTCCTCAGGTGTCTGTAAAATATTAACTATTTCCACAACTGCTCCAGGAAGTATCATTTACCCTCTGGGTGTATAGATAAGGAGGCACATGGGCCCAAACCCTCCGAGCAAGCCGAGAGAGCAGCTGCCTACAAGAGGGGGCATGCCCTGGGCACTCTTACCCACTTGGGTGCTTCTCTCTGGAGCTGGGGCCTGTCTTGTCCCAGCTGCTGGGCCTCTTGGTGGGACAGTGGGAGGGACACACCTGCTCTGGAGGCTGTGCATGGAGGCCAGGGGTACCCACCCTCACTGGCGATGACTGACAGGCCACCAGGGCTGCCAAGTCTCCAGACTCCCCGCCTGCCCGCCTGGGAAAGGGTGTGCCCTGCCTGCTGGGCCAGCTCCCCTCGCTGAGTCAGAAAGGCCCATCCCACGTGACTGTAGGCCTGGCTAGCATGCCAGGTATTCCAGAGCAAGGTCAGCTTCCTGTGACTTCCTATTTTTACACGGAGAATTTGGTCTCTCTCTGTGAGAGCTGAGGAAAGTCAACACCTTGCCTAACCGTGCACTTGCGACTGTAGTAATGAGACTGTCTACAGGTGAATCTAACGTAAGCGTTAAGGAACTCCTGTTTGACCTGCGTCTCTTTTCCTCCAGGAGCACACCTTGTAGTTGGCAGGTGACATTAGAGCAACGCTGGTAGCTGGGATCCCCAGGACGGAATTTGTTGCCTTGTTCTGATAATGACTTTCTCTACAAAGTGAGGGATGCAGTCAGATTTCCAACAAACTTCATTCTTCTGCAATTGCGTAATTTTCTTTTAAAATGATTTTTGATAACTTTAAGGCAGTGTTCTGTGCTGTAAATCTACTTATATCGTATGAGCCTGGAGAAAACAAAGGATGTGGATAACTAGCTTATGGATATTATCTGCTACCCCAAAGCAAAAATTCCTGTGCCCCAAATCCAGCCGCCTCTTCCTTCCCAGACGCTTGTGATGTGGTGAGTCCAGGCTGAATTCTGGAAGTGTTTCCGTTGATCAGGGCCGAGAACACCCAGTGCTGCGGCCGCCCGCTGCCTCGGAGAACCCTCCCGGATGGATTGGGACTTCCGAACCGAGCTTTGACCTGGTCCTTCTCGGACCAGTACAGGCTGTGTGGCCGTTCGGGCGGCTATAACAGAACAGCACAGTCTGGGGCTGACAAACAACACACATCTCTTTCCCACAGTCCTGGAGGCTGGAAGTCCAAGATCAAGGTGCCGGCAGATTCAGTGCCCGGTGAGGACCCGCTTCCTGGTTCACAGATGGCGTCTTCTCGCGGGGTCCTCCCATGACGGAGGGGCGAAGGGGCGCTCTGAGGTCTCCTTAATGGGGGGGGCACTAATCCTGTCATGAGGCCCCGCCCTCATGGCTAATCCCCTCCCGAAGGCCCCGCTTCCCGGTACCGCAGCCTTACTGGTTAGGTTTCAACTCACAGGTTTTGGCAAGATGCAAACCTTTGCTCCACAGCACAGGCTTTCAGAGAATTCTCTGGAGAGCTTGCTCATCACAGTAGAGTCAAATCGCCCCCCCAAATGGATGGAAGGACATGATTTGTCACCTGCAGTATGCCGTCTGACCTGATGCTTAGTACGGCCACCTGGAAGGTCCTGCTCTTCAGCACCTTGATAGTACTCAGTCACTTCCACGTCACGCTCACACTCTGCTGATGGCCTCTCTTACCCCAGGGCCTTAGCACAAGCCATGCCCTCGCCTGGAGCACTGCTCCCCTCCTGCCCCCTGGTCTCTACCTGCCCCTCTGCTCATCGTGTAGGTCTCCCTGTGTGTGCCATTTTCCCTCTGTAATCGTTTCCCAAGGCTGCTGTAACAAAGGGCCCCACACTGGCTGACTTAGTAAAGAAATGTGTTTCCCTCAGTTCTGGAGGCCAAAAGTCCAAGAGCAAAGCATCGGCTAGGCTGGGCTCCCTCTGAAAGCTCACGGGGAGGGTCCGTCCTGGCCTCTTCCAGCTTCAGTGGCTGCGGCAATCCTGGGCGTCCCTTTACTTATAGATGCGCCACCACCATGGTCTCTGCATTAGTTGTCACACGGCCTTTCCCCCCATGCTCCTCTCCCAGCATCAGTGTCCAAATCTCCCTCTTCTTTCTCTTGTGAGGACACCAGTTATTGGGTCAGGCCCACCCTACTCCAACACAACCCCCTCTTCACTTGTCACATCTGCAAAGACGCTGTTTCCTAATAAGGTCATAGTCACAGGGTTAGGACCTTCTGTCATGTCTTTTGGGGGGACACAGTACAACCCACAACAGCCATGGTCAGGGTCATGGCCCCCCTCCGTCCCCAGCACACAGTTGCTGATGAGACAAGTAAGGAGTTCAGTGTGTGTCCTGGTCCATCTCTGTGTTTGGCGTCTGTGCAGTGAAGACAGTGGACTGGTTTGCACAGAGTGGGCAGTCTGTAAAGATTTCATACACTCCACGCTGGGGACAGTCAGAGAGAAAAGCTTTCTAAAGCTGTCACCATTATGTTGTTTTCTAGTGGCTTCTAAGACAGTGAGAGGGGAAGAAATGTTAAATGACCTTCGAAGTGACAAAACTGTGTGCTGGCATTTGCCTGTCACTGCCTTCAAAATGTGAACTTTCATGGGAGACGATATGTGAGTGCCCCTGCTGGGGAGTAAGCGTTTGGGTGTCTGTGGGTGGCTCTGCGCTGGCCTGGGGGTGAGGGGTTTCCTGTCTGAGTGCTTCTGGGGGACCATGAGTGAGTCAGCAGCCCTGAGGCAGCGGGAGGGGGTCAGGACCAATGAGACTTTCCCTCAACTGATAGGAAATGGTTCTCTGAAAGGGGAGAAAGTGCAGGAAAACCACTGTCTTTCTCCGAGTCAGCGACCACGCTTAGGAAAGCCCCCCTCCTTCCCACCTCTGTTCTCTGGACATAGTTCAGAATCCTTGAAATCTCAGTGTCCTGGCTCCGAGAGCTGTTAGTACTTCATTTGAAAGAATTAAACGGGCCGGTGTGCTCTCGGTGAATGGGGCTCAGTGGTTGGGACCGGAAGGCAGGCTTTCCTGCATGTTCAGTTGGCCATGTTGACAAACGGGGATTTGTGGCACCTTTCAAACATTTCCAAGGTCGCCCCTGTGAGGTGTGAATGTGATGGCAGGACGGGGCTGGGATGCTTGTGGATCTCAGAGGTTGGCTGTCACATTCACTCAGAAACCAAACGTGACCTCTTCAGCACTGGCTGCTTGTTCCAGTCTGTGCAGTGGCCTCTTTCCTTTCGTCTTGTGTGTGTGTGTGTGTGTGTGTGTTTATTTTCTTGGTTGCTGTTTTGGTGATGTTGATAGCTGTTTACCATGTTCTGAAAAGGGATGTTAGAAGAAATAAAAATGATTTTCTACAGAAAGCAGGCATAGGTGCCTGGATACTGATACAGAAAAAGGTAGAGAATGGAGAAGGGGGGAGGGAGTGGGAGAGGGAGAGAGGGAGGGAAGAAGAGAGGAGGGAGGGAGGAGGGAGGCAGAACAGGGCAGTGAAGGAATGCAAGCCTGTCACTCAGCTTCATTTTTCTCCAGGTGTCTTTTGTTTTATTTCATACATGAGTTCCTTGTTCTTTTAAATTTGCTCCTTGGGTTTTCTTTTAAAAGTCAAGCATGCAATCATCTGTGTGCCCTCCAACTTCATGCTGTCAACATCCTGTCGCCTTTTAGTGGAGGATTTGTTCTCCTGCAGGGAGGGCTGCCAGCCTTCTGGCCTCCTGCAAACACACCCACCACAGAAAGCACCCGGCCTGGGAAGCCTCACAGACCTGCCGGACCCGGCGCAGCACGGGGTTCTCAGGGCCGAGGCCGGTCTGGTGCCCGAGGCCCGAGGCTGAGGGGTGCTGGGGTCGGGGGTCAGTCTGCGGCTCTCCAGAGTGCTTCTCTGCCTCGCTTTGAGCGTGGAGGAGGACAGGCTGATGCCCTTTGCAATTCTTGGTGTTTCCTGTCTTATTACCTATCAGGTGATGCCACTCCCACGGCACTTTGTCTACACTCTGTCAGTCTAAACTCTACACAGGGTCTCCCTCGGTCTTGAACACACAGTTCACAGGTCAAAGAAGCCTTTTCCGGCCGATGCAAATCCACGGTCTTCTTTCCCTTACTTTTCATTCTTCCAGAATGTGTAGTTAGGCCTCTCCAGAATACACGACACACTGACCAACATTTGGGGGTTCCTCAGCCAACACTAGTGACCCGCAGATTTAATTGAAGGACAAGGTGTCCCTTTTCCGCAGCTGTTTACTGCATGTTTCCTTGGGGCATCCAGGAATGAGGGGTGAGAGCCGCTGGGTCCAATGTCCTGGTTTCCTAGATGTCAGGAATCGCAGCGGTGCTGTTGGAATGACTGTTAACGTCTAGTGAAAAGCGGCAACTCCCAACCAGGGCTGGCGAAGCATGTGGAACTGTGTGAACATTTCCTCAGTGAATTTCAAAATCACAGAAAGCAAAAGTGACCCCCTGATGGAAGTTTTAAATTCTGCCGCCCTGAGTACACGTTGATTCTCCTCTTGGCTGGGAATGACAGTAAACAGGTCCCAGTGCGAAGCTTTTCAGGTACTAACTGTGCTTTCTTGCTTGAGCCCCCTTTGGGACCCAGCGGGGACCCCACAAAAGACGTCCTATGGCATTTTTACTGTCAATGTTTGCACTTACACAAATGCATCAGGACAGAGAAAAACTTACTCTGAAATTTTATACATAAATAGTCACACCAGAGACTGATGAAAAAGACACATTGCCTTGTGGTTTGTGAAGCAATGTATCTACTGATTATGACGCAAGGTATTTACTGAAAGATTTTTAGGACAAGGGGAGCTTTGACAGTTAAGATGTATGTGGAAGATGAGTGCTTTGGGGTCCTCGTTAGCTCCCTGTCTGTCTCCTGTGCACACAGCACCGTGTGTAACACAGCCGTTCTCTGAGGGAGAGAAGGGGGTGATGACGTTGGGATGTGGTCGGGGCTGGTGGCTTTCGTCTGCTACCTATTTGATCCTAGGGCCTGCACGCATGGTTATCTCCCTGTCACAGACGGGAAGTCAGGAGCTGAGAGACATTAAACTGGCTCAGCCCCACGATCAGTAATGATTGGCAGGCCTGGAATAACTCCCAGATAATCCTTCACCAGCTGTCATTGCGAGATGTCAGGTGGGGAATGAAGAAAGTCTGCAGTTTTCATTATAAAACTCGTGTGTCCACGTACAGGTGTTTGTAAGGACCAGGCCCTCGTCATTCAGACATTTTTCTCAGGGCTGCTTATTGGAGTGACGTCTTATTTCTCTTTCTTGTTTGAATAACAGAAACGTATGATACCTTAGACCTACCGTAACACTTTCTTCCACATAACACATATTCATAATGTAAGTAATATCCAGGGAACCCCTATTTCTAACTAAAATATATTCCTAGAGGCATTCTTATTCTCATATATAGATTCGGTCTTCTAAACTTTGTTTTCTCAACTATAAAATGGGGATAAAATTTATAGGGTTATTCCTGTAAATATATAACTTAAGGGAGAAAGCACATCACTGTAAAATTAATCCTGTATCTCCATAGAAACATTAATTATTAATTTTAGGAAGTACTTTCTTAAACATGGACTGAAAAAAAAAATTAAAAAACCGTTGCGTAATCAACAGTACATTATGAAACCAAAGCCAAAAGAACCATAAGTCTGTAAAAACAATACAACTGTGACCCGTTTCCTACAACATGGGCATAAATGCAGCCAGACAGGTTGGCGGGGAACGAGCCGGACGTACAATGGCCGGCAGATAACAGACGCTGGACCCCACACGCCATCTGCCTCACGGCACCTAACGTTCCTGTTCATCTCCTCTCGTTCTGGAAGTTTTGGGGAGACACGTAGGGTGACCTGGCGACCACATCTATTGAGCCCCTTCTCTAGGAAGACTTGAGCTGAGGCTTCTCTAGCTTACAGTAACTTATTGAAACAAAAGACTTCACAGCAATTCCATTACCTGGAAGAAAGCACTCGGGAGGACCTCAGAAACAGCCGCCTTGGCATTTTACCTCAGAAGGCTTCCCCAGACTGGGGAGCGGCTGCCTCTGGAGCCTCCGAATCGCTTTGTCCCTCCTCTCACTGCCCCCACCTAGTATAGTGTGTAGTGTTTCTTGTTACTTTTCAGTTAGAGTTGACAGCCAATGTGATGTGAGTTCCAGGTGTGCAGCGTAGTGGTTAGATGTTGAGGTGCCTGACAGTGAGCCCCGGGTGAGTCTAGTGCCCCCCGGCCCCAGGCAGGGTTATTACGACGTCGTCAGCATGTTCCCTGCGCTGTACCTTCCCCCCTGAGTATGGCCTTGAACTTGCAGGAGCTGCGTCACTTTATGCACTTGGGTGGCCTGTGATGGACAGGGAGCTTTGTGTGGGCTGTTGTGTGATGTCACTGCTGGACTCAAGGGCCGCTGCCTTTTTATACCTTTCCCGTCCCTGAACTTGGCAGTTTAAAAGTGGGTGTCTACGTATGTTCTCTGCAATATGGGTGTGATGGTGGATCGCTAGATAGCTGGGAGACGTTTGCTCCACTGCTCACCACCCATCCTGGTCAGAGGCACCTGGTGGGAGGAGAGAGACCAGCCAGCCCCTAGGCTCACCTTCACCCCGCCCCCCCTTACCAGCCCCTAGGATGCACTTCCTTCTCACAGGGCAGTGAGGGAGCCATCACTGCTTCTCCTGTATGGGAAACTGAGGCTCAGAGAGGTGGAGAAACCTGCCCTAGTTTGCCCAGCAGGAGGCCAAATTGGGACCCAGGTCTCAAGTGCCTTGTTTGCACTTTGAAGAGCTAGAACTACCCAAAGAATACAAGTGGTTGAACTACCACTTGCTTGTGCCCCCAGCATTTCAGTTCTGCCACTCACAGGCATTCACTCACATGCTATGGGGAACTGCTCTGTGATTTCTTCAGGGTCTCCACCAGATAATGTGCAGTAATCTCAGACACAGCAGAGCATGTTATTAGAAATGCAGCCAAATGGCTAAGATTGCATGGCTTTCCAGTCCGTCCTGACCGCTGACTTACTGCTCACGCCTAATTTTGCCCTCTAGCTAGTGCAGCGAGAATAGATAATCGTCTGAACAGGGACATTTTCTCTAACCCAGCAGCTGTTGGGAATCTCATCTAGAACTGAGTGTCAGCCTGAGGAGGGTGTCCTGATATAACCTAAAAGTTGTTCCTGCTCCCCACACGTTCCTTGTTCAATATTTCACAAAACGCTTCTCGAGTTACCCGAGGAGGCTTCAGAGTCCGCCTGGCTCCCGTGCAGCATTCCACATGTTGGCCCGTTTTCTCTTGCTCTCAGTTTGATTAATTGCAAAAAGGAGATGAAATGAAGATGACCTCCAATGTCCGAGTCTTTTCTGGGCAGATGGTTCTTTTCAGCCTCTTGCAGAGCCCAGCTGCTGGTGCCGGCTTGTCTGGCACAGTCACAGCAAGGGCGCAGCCTCTGCAAGCCCACCCTCCCGCCCGCAGCGCTGCCCCTCACCCACGTGCATGCACGCCATCCTTCTCACCACCGTGCAGCCCTGCACCACCAGTGCCCGGTGAGTGCGTTCCAGAACCATCTTCCCAGTGACGAGGGAGGGGCGTTGCCATGCATCAGTCCTTGCTTTGCTTTTCTTGTCTTTTCCTGCCACCATGTAAATTGTGCATTTAAGGCTAGAATCTGCCTGCTCTAAATGCCACCTATAAAAGTCTCTTTCTAGTAATCAGGTGCCCCAATCAAATCTAACCAGTTTTGTACACATTCTAAAGCCTGGCCCAAAATTTTGCTACTTCTGTGTCCAGGAGACTTCAGTTCTCCAAAGTATTGATTAAAATAGGGTTAGGAGGTCAGTTGGAGCTGCTGCCCTGTGAGAACAGAGATGGTGACGTGAGGTTCTTTATGCCCCCAGCCGGAAAACCCGGAAAGTACAAGCTGTCAGTCAACTTCAGTGAAAAGAAGTTAAGCATTTCACCTGCCTTCAGTTTAGAATAGACCAATTCTCATTTCTGAAACAGGGCGGTAGATCCACAAATGTTTGGTGCTCTGTTATTGTATGTATTATATACATATTGCAAGTTCTCAATATTTGGTTAACACCCTGCACAGAATCAGAGGGTCAAACGTCAGAGTGACAGCTGTCCACCCAGCTGTCAGACCAGCGTCCCCAAGTCCACACATTCATGTTTTCAGACTGCAGGTTAGACCCCAGCAGGCCAACACGAATTCTCTTTCCCTTTTGTACCTGTTCCTGTCAAGCATACACCATACGTGCCCAAACCTCCAATTTCCCAGTGAGAACACCCCATAAAGGTTTTTCATTGTTGTCTAACTTAAATGGGGAAGGTAGTTCCTACAATCACATTGGATTCCAAAATTACCTGCAGAGGTAGACTTGCATTTTTAAAAGTGTACATTTTAAAATATTGTTTTTTCTCTGTCATGTCAGGAAACACGAGAGTTTGCACGATTCTCCAGGGCCCTGGAGGGTGTTTATCCCCAGGAGAACCGGCTTCCGTTTGCAGTCAGTCCTGCTGTTTTAATCATCGTTGTTTGAAGTCCTGCCCGTGTACAATCTCTCTCTGCGTGGGGCTCTTGCTGGAATGTCACCTGTCCCAGTTTCCAGTTACATAATGTGAAGGGGTTGGCTGTTTACTCTCCACTGTGTCACAGCTCACTTACCCCCACACACTGGGAGGTGACACTGAAATGTCACTGCTCCTTTCTCGCCCATCCTGTGGATGTCCACTGGGGACCTTCCGAAGATGGGCATTCATCACCATCATTAGTCACAGAGGAGGCACCCAGTACATACGGGCTTTGGAGAAACTCAGATACCAGGCAATTCCGTGTTTTCTGAACATGGACCACAACGCCCCTGTCATGCGGGCATATGCAGTATTTTAGAAACCCCCTCTTCCCATTTTAGGGGACGATTCATTTGTGACCTTTCAGGGAAAGCTGTTCTGTGTTCAGCAGGAACTCGGGACTCACACATTCTGTGAAAAGACTACATCACGGAAAGTTACAGTTTGTGACTGTCCTTGGAGCCTGGTCGCGGGGGACAGGTCTAAGGTAACCTGCTGGCTTGTGCAAACCCAGTGACGCCATGGGACGTGCAGTGTGTTTGGGATGGATTTGGCTAAATTCTTCAGTCTTATGCCTTTTGGGGGAGAAAAATCATGAGTTTGCTGCTGACGTTTGGGTTAGAAAATACAAATGAGGAACACACTTTCCTTAATCCAGCTTTATTGTCCCTGGAATTGAGCAGATTCCTGGGATACTTGTCTGACAAGCTGCCCTTGATCTGACCCCATGGTTTCTGTGCTCACACGGTTCCCAGGATATGTTTTTTCGGAGGGCAGCAGCCCTCTTCTGCATCTGGTTCTCCCCGTGACGTTGCCCCAAGCATGAGCTGTGCCGCCTTCTGCATGTGTGTATTTGTGTGGAAAGAACCCATGAGCTTTTCACAGATGAGGAAACACGCTGACATGTTTGTCACTGAGCAGAATTCCGTGTGGCATCTGTCCAATTTTCAGCTCTGTGCGTGGAACCACTCAGAAGACGTGCATCGTGCCTCTTGAGTTTGGGGTTTACTTTTCTCAGAAATGGGCATGGCATGTCACAGGGTCACTGTTCTGATGGCAAAGCTGTGCGGGACGTTCTGAAAGTACCTGTTTTGAGGCTAACACCTTCTCTTTTTCTTTTAGCTTCTGAAGCCCTGTTGGTTCAGGATGGGAAACCTCGCCGGAAAGCGGGAGTCAAGTGCTGAGAAGGGCAGTAAGGTAAGGCGTGAGCCGGCTCACAAGCTGTAAAGTGCACGTGTTGTTTCTGTTATTAAACACAAGGCTGATACGCCCTGGCTGCCATGGCTTCCTGCTGGGACTGCTGGATGGTTAGAAACCCCCAGGCCGGTGCTCCCCAGCCTGGCCTCCAGACCCAGGACGGTCCCACCGCCCAGTGGCGGCCGCTCCACAGCCCTTTCCTCACCGTTACTGGGGAATGTCTGGGAAACACAGATAAACAGGAAATGTACACAGTGCCCACCCGCAGGTTCCAGCTGGCACTTGTAGTGCAGCATTGCCATTTCCCACCTTACGTCCTGGGCGTCGGCTCCCTCTACCTGAGCCCGAGTCTCCACATGCCAGCGGTCCCCCAGGGGTGTCTTGGAACAGTGGTTCTCAGCCCTTCCCCCACAGACCCCCGTGCACAGATGACACTCCCACCACCACCACCAGGGCACCTGGTGGCCTGCGTCTGTCCACCGCTTTCCCCATCACCCTAGAATCCCTTCAGGTGATGAGGAACTAGGCCTGACGTATCCAAAACTTGGAATTACTGTCATTTATAGGCAAAGGGAAATTAGCTGCTTGCTTTGGCACTCTAACTCAGCATAAACGTATGCGAGGCAAGTCAAGATGAAGGGCAGCTCACCGGGTGTCACGATGCGGAGGACGGAGTCCCTCACTGCACACACAAGTGCTCTGGCCGTGTCCACTGCACTGAATGGAACTGAAGTGCAGCCTCGGGACCCTCGGCCGGGGTTCTGCAGCTTTCGTTTCATCATAACAAACTTTGGATCTGGGCCCTTCTCTGACCTGGACTTGGACCCTCTGTCAGTATTGGTCGTACTCACTTTCAAATCGTCGGTGGAAAGAAATGGGTGATGACAGACTGTCTTTGTTCGTATTTGTTCTTGGTTAAAATTACAAGCAGGGTTATCGAGCCCCTTCCCTGATCATCTCAGGCCCCAGGTGACTAGAAGGGATTTCCATGTTTACAGTGTTATTCTTGATTTGGGATTCTCCCCTCCACTGGAAGGAGGACCAATCTGCCACATCATGTAAGTGGTTCTGGTGACTGTCGAATGCGGCGTGACTGGTGGTTTTCTAAAACTCAGGCAGTGTCGCTGACGGTCTTGTTATGATGAGCTGAAAGCAGGTTCGGTTTCTGTGCAGACCACAGACAGGCAGTGTCCCCACCAGGAGGGTAAGTCTCAGCTGGACGTGAACATGGACAGACAGCTCTGCTGAAGAGCCCTCGTGGGCTAAGCCGCACGCTGTGCTGTCAGAACTCAGGCGTGAAACCCTGCGTGTGGCATGCAGGTTCTTCCTTTCCTGCTGTCTGATGATGCAAATCGAACACATTTGGTTCGTTGGATTCCACCGACCTGAGACCACGGAGCAGCGGCCAAGCCCATACGTACCTATTTATTCTGGAATCTATGTTTTCAACCTTCTGATGGTTTAACGACAAAGGAAAAACTTGGAGTTACCCACGGTGCTTGCTGCAGGCGGTTGTCACCTGTAAGGGCTCTTTCATGACACTGTCTGTGACTTGCTGGAAAGGGTGCTGCCATTCTGAGAGAGCGCTCTGACGCTCCGTGGTGTGGCCCAGCATTAAGCTCGGCCCAGAACAGGAAGCGGGGCTGTGAGCCCTGCCTCACTGTTCACCATCCCGTGTATCTCTGTATGTAATTCTGAGAGGAGTCCTGCTCTCATGTCAGTGGCAGGTTCTGGAACAGGCCTGGTCTCCGGGGCCTCTGCAGCCACCTGCTTCCCGGTTTCCTGCCCACCTTGAGGGAGTGGGATGCCCGGTGCCCTTGAACTGTTTCTTTACATCTGGGCTCCTCAGCTCTGTGTTTGACCTCCGTGCCCGTGGGAGTGACCTTGACGACAGTGGGTCCTGACATCTCATTGTTTCTCTTCCCCATATGAGCCTAAAGAGGCTGCCGCTGGTCAGAAGCATCACAGCCCGGCCACGTGAGGCATAAAGACAACCAGCAGTTTATCTTGACACTGCATTTTCAAAAATAGGTAAAAATCGAGTGACGAGCGATTAAAAATGTGAAAACCTAATAGTAATACTTTGGAAAACCTGCCTTTCATCTGTGGGTGGCCTAGGAAACACTCATCTCTGTGCTTTGCCTGCTGGTGGTGTCTGGCTCACAAAGGTTCTCCGAACGTGCCTTGCCCAATTTCTAGATTTGTGTACTTAATCAGCCTAAGAAAAGAATTACCACACTGAAAAACAAGATCTGAACTTTACAATGGGGGGTAACTTCTTCGTCTGTTTGATTTTGTGTTTCAGATTAAACTGATTAGTTATTTAAGCTCTTCTTCAAAGCTAAGCGCGTGCCGGACGCACCCCAGGTGCCAGCACGCGGCCTCTGCGGGAGAATCCCAGCCCTGGAGAGGCTGTCCACGCAGCCATCGTCCTTCAGACCCCAGGCTCTTGCTGAGACGCTCCCGATAGTACTAGGGTGACGCTCTGAGCAGTGAGATGTTTAGTGTACAAGTGGCACAGAGGCATTGAGAACTCAGCTCTTCCCACCAACGCGTAGACAGTCTCCTTGTGACGGGAAATACGTTTCCTTTAAAACCACCGACCTCTCACGTGTGGAATGGGCTGATTTTCCACCTGTGGGCTAATCCATCACCGCCACTCGTGGAGAATCCTAAGTCCTGCCACGTCTCGTCCCAGGTGGAGAATTGTCAGGCTTGTTTCGTAAGGCACGTCCTTGTCACACCATCCCCAGGAAGGAGAACTTTTTCTATTTTAACTACTAATTAGCTCACGTTTGCTGCATGCAATGCTCTTGTCTCCACAGAGAAATTAAGTTCAGTGAGGGCCTGACTTTTGTCAGCTCTGCTCATGGGTGTGTCCTGCTGTTGGCACCCTAACCGCACAGCTTGTCAGTAGCGTGTGGCCAGCGTGCCCTCCCCAGGCCAGGTGACAGCTAGCAGGGCTTCCCCTGAGGACAACAGCCACAATGCCAGGGTGGGTACCACCCAAGCTCACTGGTGGGGCAGCGCAGCAGGGACGGAGCCAGGCCCTTCCAAACCCCAAATCCAGCTGTTGTCATCTCTGTGCCTCACACTCATCTTGCAGTTCCTGTTAAAACCACCGCTGTCACCGTCACAGCATCACCCAGTGGGAAGCTGAGTCACTAAGAAATGCACTTCCTCCCGGCCCCCAGACTCCAGCATGGAGCACCGAGTGGTGGGGAGGCGGTGCCTCTGAGCCCCAAATTCACCTGGAGATTTCAGCTTTCTGAGTTGATTGCAGTGTGTTGGCAACTGTTAGACACAAAAGTGTATAATTTCCATTTTTTAGGCAAGTCACATAAGCAAGTTTTTTTGAGAACCCAGGTAATTCTTAAGTTAGTCATGTAATGTATATTTAAGAGCTTAAGGAACTGAAATGCAGAAGCCACTTCCCTATAGACAGATAGGTGCCACCCTAGTCTGATATTTAGACACATGGAAACACCTACGCCGTGTCTCATAAATTCTTAGGCTGCAAGGTGCAGGCAGACTTGCTCATTGCACCTTACCCAACAGTCCTAGAGTTCACTGTCCTTCTCGCCTGTCATCTGTCTCTCTCCCTCTCTTTGTCCCTCTCCCCCCTCCACCCTCGCTCTCTCCCCTTCCCGCCCGCCCCCACTAAAGAATCCCTTTTGACCTCAGTTGCAGAATCAGAGGCCACTTCAGTAGGTACCTGGTGCGTTGAACTGGCAACTGCCACATGCTGACTCCTCCTTGGGCAGGTAACCACTGCTCTGGAGTCCAGCAGAAGTTTCTGCCACGATGGGGACGCTATATGTGCGTGCTGCCCGGGGCCAGAAGCACGTGGAATGTGGCTAGTCCAAGCGAAGAACCGCATTGTCAATGTTACTTAGTTTTCAGTAATGTAGGTTTAATAACCACATGTTTTGAGTGACAGCGCAGCCCTACTGGACACTTCGTACGTGTCATCTCAGGTCCTAGGCACCCAAAACCCTACCAGCTGGGTGTCCGCTCCTTTTGGTCAATGAAAACTCGGGGCCTTTCCCAACATAACAATTTCATGCAAAAGTTAATACCGTGTTCAGAAGGCAAAGTCCTCTGAGAAACACAACACACAGATCCCAGGAAATGTCGAGGCGGGCGCTGGTACGGTGAGCCACACGGACAGGTGTGCTCTGCTCACTCGCTCAGCGTCGAATCCCACCGCCCATGCTGCGTGCGACGTGCCCTCCCGCCAGGTGTGCTGTCCACCCCTGGATTCTGACACCAGCACACGTGTGCACGGCTGCTGCTGCGTGTTGTGGGCACTCAGGCGTCCACGCCCCTGACACACACGGTGGCCCCCAGGACGTCACCGAGCTGTCACAGGAAAACGAAAATGCTGCGGACAGTGTACCCTTTCTAAGAGGGCTTCCAGAATCCGAGAATAAGCAGCAGCTTATTCTGGAAAACTCACGGCGGGTCTGTCCCTGTCTGAGAAGGAGCCAGAAGAAGGTCCTGGGAAACGTCGGGCACCACGTTGGCTTTGTGGGGTCCTGCGTGCATTTGGGGACCTGGGCCCTCGCTGCAGATGAAGCAGAGTGGGCTTCCAACTGCCAGGGCCCCTCGGGAAACCACCATGGTGCCCACCTGGGATGTCGGTGAATGTTGTGGAAATTCAGGACTCCCTACGGCCGTGAGGGCGTCTCCTCTAGCTGGCGCATCACCGCAGACGTGAACGTGTGGGGGGGCAGGGCCAGGCTTCTGGAAGGAATGACTCACACAGAACGCCTCCCGTCACAGCTTGGTGGAGAGCAGAGCCCTGAGGCTGCTTCTGGTTTTTAAGGAATGTGGGTGGTATTTTGTTTCATCTGATACACCGAGAACACTCACATCTTTGTAGGTCTGGGCCGCAGCAAACCTCACAAAGTGTAATTATTAAAGACACAGGGTGTAATTAACAAACAGAGCCTCCCCTCAACAACCCTTCATAAAAGTAACAGGGGCCTGATGAAGTGTCGCCCCCGGCGACCTGAAGCCCGCAGCAGGCTGCACACCAGCAGGTGCCTTAGGAACCGGGCCTGAGGCGCCCTCCTCCCTCCACCCTGTCTCCCTGCAGCTTGGAGACGGCCATGTGGGTCCTGCAGCCCCTGAGCAAAGCTGTCCGCAGACCCTCCCGTTCCCCTAACGTTCAGGGACAGCCAAGCTGCGGTGGGTCGGGGCTCAGGATGAGGTTGGGAAGGGCCCCCAGCGTCTCCAGGTGTGGACCTCACGGCCTTGCTGGGACATTGCACCAGCGAGACCGACCGGGCAGAGGGCCCTGCTCACGTGCTCACTCTCCCGCCCTGGGCCTGCTGCCAGGGTGCCTCCTCGGGTCTTGGGTACACGTGCTTCCCCCCTGTGAGTTCCCACATGCTCCTCAGCCCTTTTCTCCTCTCTGCGTGTCCCTGTCGTGCTCCTCTCCTCATCTTCACCCAGGCCTCACTCTCCTGGCGTTTTACAACCATTTAAAGAGGCAAGACTGTTTTGTTTGGATGGGATTTGAGAACAAGAGTTGAGGAAGGGGCACGGTGGCTTCAGCCTTGCCTGTGCCCTCACCTCCTCCGCCCATGTTGGGGTTTGGAGCCTGCGAGCTTGGCGGGAACCCCTCTTAGAAGAGGATGATATTGAACCATCAACCAGGGCGGCACTCAACCCTTCCAGGCGTTTCCATGGGGCACAGAGTGGGGTCAGCCCTTGGGGACATGAAATGCACCCACCCCCCCCAGGCTTAGCTCAGGGAAGAAAAAAATGGAAAAAAATTGGAGGCATAGACACACACATGTCATTTTCTTTGGAAAGCAAGGCTGCCATAGCAGAGCCAATACCCCTAGGGAGGGTCAAGGGGCCGCCGTCCAGTGGTCACTTCTCATAAGCAGCCAAGAGTGTTATGCTTGGTGGTGTGATTTCAGCCTTTCGACGACACATGACACCTTCCTGGCTTTTGTTTGTGATGGCAGTGGTTCTGGGCATGCTTTGCATTCAGAACCTTAGGTGTCTTAGGTTTTTGTTTTTCATTTTTTTCTATTGAATTAATAAAAAAGTTGTAGTGGTTGATGAAACATTTATTTTATGCTTTTCTAATAAACTGAAGGTAAAATCATTTTTTGGCCATTCTATTCTACTTTCTGACAATTTTAGTCTTTTTTAAAGAGGTTTATTGCAATGTATTTCAAAGTGAAATATGACATGGCATTTGGAGAATATTCCAGGGCCGTATAACACTTCCCTTTGATGACCGTTCCTAACACCTAGACTCTTCTCATTTCACCGTTGGGATACAAAATACTTAGCAACTCTGCTTAGGAGCGCTATCTCTCATGCCTTTCTTGCATGCTCCGTAATGAGGTTTTGCAAAATATCAAAATATTTGGAAACTTCTATCTTCTTGTAACTATAATCCGACTTGACTTTATTGTCAGTTATGGAACAGGAGACGGTCTGTAGCCTGAAACACACAATTTCTCCTGAATGTGCAGAGAATGTCATGTTCAGACTCCTGGTGATCCTGACGACAGCGTCTGTCAGCACTTGTAGGTATGAAATTCCTGAAGCCATTGGGTGTCTCGGTCAGGTTCAGGTGACATGTTCTGGTGTGGACGGGGGAGAAACAAGCTGATGAGCATCCACACATGAGCTTTTGTTTCTCTCAGGCATGTACCTGGGAATGGATCTGATGAGTCATGTGCTAACGCCATGGTTAAGTTTTTGCGGGAGCACCGAACTTTCCACAGTGGCTGCCCCATTTCACCAGCAATGTGTGACTGTTTTGATTCTCCACATTCTCACCAACGATTTTTTATTGTATCCAGCCTCGTGGGGTCTCATCAAGGTTTGAGTTGTGTTTCCTTAGTGGGTAATGGTGTCGGGATGTTTCCTGTGCTTACTGGCCATTTGCACGCCTTCTTTGGAGCGATGTCTACTCAGATCCTTGGCCCATTGTTTTAACTGGGTGGTTTGTTTTTTTGTTGTTGAGTTGTAGGAGTTCTTTATGTGTTCTGGAAACTAGACCTTTATCAGATTTATGATTTGGAAATATTTTCTCCCGTTCTCTGGGCTCTTGTTTTACCTTCTTGCTGGTTCAGCTGCAGCACAGTGGCTTTTCATTTTGATGGTGTCCCGTTTCCCATTATTTCTTTTGTGGCCTGTGCTTTCAGCACATATCCAAGGTGTCATCCCTAAGAAACCATTGTGTTGGTGGCACTTGTTTTAACGACTAAATTAAATCTGATTCTCACCTTCAGTTAATCTCTAATCCTTGTCATGTTGTTCTTTTATTTTTGTTTCTTTTTATTAGTTTCAGGTGTACAAAGCAATGTAATAGTTAGACATTTACACACCTCACAGAGTGATAACACCCTCCCCCAATCTACTGCCCCTCTGACATCGTATATATGTAGCTGTGACAGTTCCACTGACTCTATTACCTGTGCTGTACTCCACATCCCGTGACGAGATATATAGTATTGAATTATAGCTGACATTCCACATCACTAGTGTACTTGCTGGGAATACATTTTTCACTCATTAAGTCCTGTTGTTCTTTTAAAAGTAGAGTTTTGATGATTTGAAATGTATCTTCATGAAAAACGTATTACCGTCAACTACACTAGTAAATGGAGTCATCATTTTTGCTCCCTCGCTCATATTTCTCCTTGTCTAGACCAGCAGCTCCCACCAGGCCTGTCCCCCCACGCTCGGAAGCCCTGGCCTGGACAGGCTAAGCCTGCCCTCGAGTGTGCCTGTCCTGTTCTGATTCTCATAGAAAGGGATGTGCCTGGGGGGTGAGCCAGTTTCCACTATCCTGGACTTCATGTCTCTGCATATTCTTGACTTTGATCCTAAAAGCTTTCAATGTTTTGCTAATATCTTTTGTTCCTTGTCCAATCCCAGCCTAAAGCAAGAATAAGAATGATCCTTTTTTTTTAAAAAAAAGAAACAAACCAAAAATGCTGAGTAACAAGATTAAGTTACAAGGACTGTTTGTATTGCAACACACACACACTGGAAGGACTGAGCTTGGACCCCAAAGACAGGCCACACCAAAGGAAGGTGAGGTTGACCCCTGCCTGCCAGGCATGGGCCCCTGACTCACTGGACCTTCTTGTTTGTGGCACGTCATGCCCCAGGAACAATGGGAACATTTTAACTCCAGGCTCCCAAAGCCGGATAAGCCCAGCTGGGCTATCTGCTTTGACCTAATTAGATTTCTCTTGCATCTGAGAGAAGCGAGTCCTCACTGAGAGCACACAGCTGGCTGTGCCTGGCTTTGGTGGACCCTCCTCCTGGGCAGTGAGCGGACCCACTGCGAGCTGTTTGGGGATCTGAGCACGGCTGTCCTGCAGCTCACATTTGTAACCCCAGTCAAGTCAGGAGGGAGCATTTGCAAGGCAATGTTTCTTCTGGAAATGCAAAAAAAAGCCACTCATATTTAAAGAGAATTTAAAAACCCTTCCAACACTGAAGACGTCCTGTGGTGTCCTGTCCAAGTCGGTCACTCAGAACCAGTGAGGACGAGCGAATGCTGTCTGCTCAGCTCACGCCCAAGACCCCTGCCTGTGAGGGGGGCCGAGGGGAGGGACCCTCAGCCCATGAAAGAGTCGGGATAGAATGGAGTCGGGCTTCACTGAACTTCTGGATGATGACAAAGGGTTCCCACCAGACACTCAGTGGGGTTTGAACCGACGTGCTCCTCACGGCCTCACCCAGGAAGCAGAGAACGCACGAGCTAAGTGTCGTTTCAATCACACACGAATGAAAAGTACTGAGTAAAAGAAATCAAGTTTGGGGACGCTTAAATTGTTTACTTTATAATGAATATTGTGCCAGTGTGTAAGGAGAAAAGCGCGATGAACTATTGTGTTGATGAAACACTGTGTGTTACAACAGAGTTTTGTTTTTCCAGGATGGTGAAACCAACAGAGGAGAGTCTGAGAAAAAGAGGAACCTTCACGAGTTTTCCCGGGAGACCTCGGAAGACAATGAGGTGTTTGGTATGTAACATAAAAATGAGAAGCAGAGAGGTCATGAGATACCTGCGCAAATACAGTTGGGGAAGGTTTTAATTGTTTAATTACGAGAGTCATCTGTGAATCTGTCCTCATTACTGAAAACACAGCCTCTATAGAATGAGGAAGGTGAGCTGCTCGTGACCCTGTTGCGTCCGGTCGCCCCGACGTGACCCGGGTGACTGTGGGGTCCATCTGTCGCCATCTTGCTTTTGCCTTTTTTGGTTGTTCTGCGTGCTTTTGTATACACACAGGCACCAGAGATTTCCCAGCTTTTTCCTTATCATGTGACATTTGTCTAATCATCTACTTGCCCCTTTGTGTGTGGGCATCAGGAAGCTGTACAGCCCGTAAAAGATCACTAACGAGGAAGGGAACTCGTCCCAAAGCCTGGGTACTGTGCTGTTTATTTTAACCAGAAAGAACGACTTGGGGTGTTGGAGGGGAACTCTTTGCTGCAACACTGGGCTTTTCCGTGTGCCCTGGTGACTAAGGTGCCTTGCCCCGTTGTCATCCGTCTTCATGTCGGCTCCCAGGAGTGAATGACAGGTTCTCGTGTGGTTTGTTTGTCACCGCTCTTGGCTCCACCTTGGCCGCGTGACAGTGACAATCAGTGCCTCGCCCACTACCGCTGGCTAGGCAGAGACTCGGAGCACACCCGTCAGTGCCTGCTCTCTCCTCATATCCTAAAGGGGCGAGAGCTACAGGCAGCGTGAAACCCACTCGGGCCCTGAGATCCCACTGGCATATCCAACGGAGACGGCGCCATTAAGACAATGTCCCTGTCACCAGGGCAGCTGGCTTGCAGGTTGTGACACTGGAGGCAAACGCACCTCCTGGCCATGTTCCCTGCCTGGGTTCCACTTATTTGTGGGAAGGGCTTCTCTGTATGTCACTTGCCTGGCAGGAAAACCCACCCCAGTTTCTTGTTCCTCACGTATTTCCTCTTGTTCAGAAAATCCTTTTCCATGAGTGCATCCTTGCCAAGCCGGCACACGGGACCAGGTCCCGCTGCCCACTTTTTCAGTCTCTTAAGCTCCCGTGAAAATCAGCAGAACCCAAAGGCCCAAGGCTGAAGGCCGTGCCTGTGACTGTGATGAAAGTGAGGTTTGCGAGAGGAGTTCAGCTCCCCTGCTTCTGCGTGACTCGCGTTGGTGTTCCGGCGTTTTCTTGGGGTGTGGTCTGAGCACAGTCACGGCCTTTCGGAGGTGGGGTTCCTGTTCCTCAGGTCAGGGGATGCAGGGAAGAGTAGAGGCGCATCCGTGCCTGGCGAGCCCATCTGCGCTCTTTAGAATTTCGGGGGACCAGGCTGCCAATTTGAATGGCATGTCTGAGTGGCGATGACTTCGGGAATAAACCCGTCCGTAAACCTAAAATAAAGGCTTCTTTAACTGTCTCTTTACTCCTGTATCCCAACATATGCAAATAAACACGTGAAGGGAAACGACAGAATGCTGACATCCAATGTTAGGTTTCAGACGTGACTAGCCGTCAGTTATTGTTTTGGCTAAACATACTTATTTTTAAAGCAAACGCCATTTTTATCATTATTCCCCTGGTGATCGCTTTTGAAATTACTCGTAACAATGCCAGCCATTCTATCAGATACACACACACTACATACATGTGCACATATGTACCATGTACCATGGAAAGGTCTATAATAAGCCTTTCTCTTATTTTGGGAACACGGTTCAGTTCCTAAGACACTTTCTAGGGCAGCTGTCTTTGACCTTCTCAAATAGAGATTTGATTTGGAGAATTATCATCTAGATAATTGGAGAGTTGACTGTGACAGCCAATGGAAATGCAAGTATTTCAATCACACCACAAACTTGGGTTTGTTTTTTCATGGGAAGAATGATACCACACGCCAGCATCTGTCCGCCTTGCCTGCCATGGTTTGCTTCCTGGGCCTGGTGCACTGAGACGCCACGTGCCTGCCGGGTGAGTGGACCTGGCGCCTGCCCAGCTCCCGCCACACCCATTCCAGTGACGAGGAAACAGGTCCGTCACCGTCACCTCCGAGTCACACAGACTTGACGCTGGGTTCAGGTGGAGTCACCACAGAGGGGGCGTGGGAGGGCTTCCTTCTGACAACGCCGTCACTTCATCTGACCAGAACTAACGTGGCTCAGACGCCTCCTGGGTTTCCGTTCTCTGGCCCAACAGCTGCCGGGCGTGTCTGCATTTGCACTTCACAGTCTCCATTCCTGATACTTTCCTGGAATCCAGGGAAACCCAGTCTGCAGGGGCAGAGTGACCGTATAAAAGGAGCCGAAATGACCTTGGCTCTCAATCTTGACTGTCTAATCTTGGGGAATATGCATGAGAATTCTCTTTAACGTATGACAGTACCACAGATGTGCAAGTGAAATGCACTTTGCAAAAATGCCTTTTCTTGACCAAACAGCAACTCCCTGAGCATTATGGGAAGCCACGCTGTCTGCATGTTCTGGGAACCATGATCCTCAGCGACCGTTGCCCGGCAGTTGTCCAGCTCCTGGCAATCATTTTGTGTCAGAAGAATTGGGGCTTGTGAGGACACACAGAGACCACTATCTGTTACCCAAGGTGGGTCACACGGACTCCAGGTCTCTCTGGAAGTCAGGAAACAGTGCTGTACTCCCACTGGCTAGATTCCCGGTTCAGGACTGGGTTGGAGGGGTTGATGAGGTGTGTGGCCCGTGGCTGACGATGGCCGGCACAGCCAAGAGCTGCTGGCTCACGTACCATATGCTCGAGACCACAGGCGGCACGACTGAAATCAGGCACACGCCCTCCACGTCTCTGTGAAGGCCAGAGGCAGCTCCTGCTCAGCGATGCTCTAGAAACTTTATTTGCCTTTTTGTTTCCTGGAGAAATCCCACTGGCGGGGTGCTTTAGAGCTGAGCAAATAGCGTGTTAGGGCACCTTTTAAATCGCCTTCTGACAGCGCGTGGCTGCCTGTCAGGACTTCTGCCTGACTCCCCAAAGGGGAAGATGCATTCTAAGGCTCGGCAGCCTGGGGAGGAAGGAACCATGGGTCGTGCTGTCCGAGCTTTGGGGAGCCAGGTTGTTTATGGTGGGCCTGTCACTAGGCTGTTTTGAACCACACACACACACACACACACACACACACACACACACACACAGACACGCATGGCACACACTGTCCTGTCCTGTGGAAACCAGGCTGGAAGGAGACGTCATGGCCCCACCCCCTCCCTCTGAGCTCACTACCCAACGGGCTAATGCAGGCAGGCAGTTCAGGTAGGTGAGCAATAAATAGCCTTAGGTCTCCCTAAGTTATGCTGGCAAAGCAGAGAAGTGTCCAAAAGAGGGCGCTCAGGTCTTTCTGGAATGACAGCTTCCTTCCGATGGGACCCGCAGCTGGGAAATCAGAGCTGAGACGGTGGGTACTGTCTTGTGGGGTGACGCCAATGCAGGTCTGCAGGGTAGAAATGTCTTCACACGGACAAAGCCAGCACCTTCCTGCCTCAGCACTTTACATGGCTAAGTCGTGTACGAATGGCCTATAGGGCAAAACGCCATTGACCTCGCTGGGAAGACATTCACTAGCTTATTGCTCATGTGATGGAGGCAGAATTGTCCGTATTTAACGAAACACGTATTCATGTTGGAGACATTTAAGTGCGGAGAGTGTAACAATGTATTAAGTGCATATAAGTACATGTACACGTACGTGTGTCTTTACTGCACAGAGCTTGAGTTCACCTCTCATGAGAAAACACACAAGGAAACTATGTACTATAAGAAAACATGAACTTGAGACCCAGGAAAGGAAGACCACGCATGTGTCAACCGCACAGCAGTTGCTGGAGCTGAACCTCTCATTTAACCCGGAGCTTCCCGCTGCCCCAGTGGAAAGGGAGACCCAGTCCGTTTAACACTTATCTTGCCCAGCACCTTCCTGCTGAGTGATTTCGGGTGGTGCACGCATTCTTCCATGTCGGGGTTTCCTGCGTGTACGTGGGTGAGAGGAGAACCGCCCCGTTGTCTGGGAGGAGTGCCGGGCACACAGAGAATGTGCAGGCAAAACCGAACGGCTCTGCCAGAGGCGCTCAGGGAGGCCTGGCCCCGTCGGCTCGTGTCCTGCCGTCAGTGTGGCTGTCCTCCCACTTCCGTGTCACCAGGGGGCACAGGGAGCAGCAAAGCTTTCCTGGCGCCATTGCTCTGGGAGAACCGTCCTGCCCCCTAAGGCGGTGGCATATCCTGCCCTGCACCCCCTGGCAAGGGTCAGAAAAATCTCTTTCCCTCCTTCAGAGAAGGAGAAAGTGGATGTTCTGGGGGGAGCTCAGCGGCCCGCCCAGAGTTGCTTCAGGGAGAACAGGGGAGGAGGGTCCCCATCCATTTCACAACAAACTAAAAACGATTGTGGTTAATGTAGTGTTTTATTATCAGTGTTTAATTAGGGCTGCATCTTCTATTTTCTTTTTCAATTGCACAATATTTCAGTTCTATCTGGCTGGTGATTTCTGCTGTGGATGAAATCCCAGCTGCCTCAGTTTCCCTGGAAATGTGTATCTGAGTTTATAAGCTCTTACTGTTTGAACTGACCTCAAGAGTGCAGACAGCTACTAGGTTATCAGTAAGCTGTGTTGTTGAATTTTGTGTTCACGAGAACCCTTTCCAGCAGATGAGCAAACACTTGGTGACAGGAGTGGCTGACGTGGGGACGTGGGTCCCACAGGGGCCGATGGGCAGCAGCTTCCGTACTTGAGGCTCTGCCATGGCACCTGTGTTCCTGTTCCCACATGCGTGGTCATGCGACATTTGTCATCACAGCCCTAGGCACATGCGAGAGAGTGGGGAAAGGACAGGGATGGAGGTGGGCCCATTTCATTCTGTTGTTTGTAAAAATTCTCACAGCCACTATCAAAGCCTTAATCACTCCAGCGCAGCTTCTAGAACCAGAGTTTCAGGAGCACCTGGGTTTCAGTCAGCAGCACTGTTTGGAAAACTGCTGACAGGTTCACTTCTCCGATCATGGCCCGTGTGTGCAAAGGGAAGGCTCATGATCCTTTGTTTTGTCCAAAAGCAAACACCTCCTTATTAGAAGAAACCTGTTCTGCTGCAAAAACAAGCATTCGGTGAAAGAGAAAACCAAGCCCATTTTCAGCTTGTTTCATGGGCAGCTGTCAGGGGACAGTGGCATCATGGCCTCCCAGGTCCGTTCTGAGTTTTAAGGAGATGGGGTCATTCTAGAATTTCTATCTTTCCTTGGCCCCCACTTTTGGGATTTCCTCCTTCAGTACAAGGCCCACTCCCGTGGGGTGTGCTGGGGGGAAGGCCCTCAGCAGGTCACAACTGGCTGCCTTTCACTCTCGCTGGTCCTGTGGCTCCAACAGAGAAGAGTCCCGTCAGTGCCACCTCTGTGGCAGCCAGAGGCAGTGCCTGTGCAGGTGGCACCCCTCACTGTCTCCTGAGCTGGGCAGGAGGCCTGCGGCTCGCACCTGCTGTGTCCTGGGCTGGCAGAGCACATCCTGTCCCTTGGGTCACAGACCAGGATGACACTGTGGTCCAGAGGAGACTCACTCCAGGGCTCAGTGACTCAGCAGCACACCTCGAGCTGGCCGGGCGTCCACTGGGTGGCACTGGGTCAGCGGCGTCCCCGAGGCCACTGCTGCCTGCCCTGGTCCCGGCCTTCGAAATGAAATACACGGCTGAGGGTCACTTGAGGCCGACAGAGCCACAACAGGACAACTAAACTGCTTCCAGAACAAACAGGGAATCCAGACCTCACAGTGGCACATGCAGCAGCTGCGAAGGGCATGGCCGGTGGACAGCAGCCTGGCCCAGCTTCAGGCTGGGGGACTCAGAGCCCTCCTTGGCCACGGCCCCCCCAGCGGACCCCTCTGCGGATCCACTGCCACACTCATGACGCATGAGCCTGTTGGGTCTCGGGTCCCAGATGTGAAAGCGTCTGTATTAGGTTTCCATCCTCAAAAGCTGCCATTTCTAATCTCCCCTGCATGCCAGCGGGAACTTGTAATGTGGCCGCGGGGCTGTCTCCTCCTGACTCCTCAGCCTCCAGAGCTCATCCAACGGACAGGTCCCTGGGCCGTCGGAGGACAGTCCCTCGGCAGTGCCCTCCAAGAGAGCGGTGTGTGCCACCCCCCCCAGCTCAGTCCGCCCCTTCCCCTGCACTTGGGGCCTGGCCACAACCCTCCTTCACAGTTGCAGTGAGGAACGGGGGGCTGAGCTTCCCTAGCATGCCCTGCGGGCGAGCCTCCCCTCTGCCGCACTTCCACCCAGGGCTTCACCATCAGCTTTCCCTAAATAGAAGAAGCAAGTCTTTGGAAAGGAAAACGAGACCTCTTGCTGAGCTCTGCTTCTGGCGGAACTGGTGGCCACATGCAGCCAGTGTCACACCCCTGCCCCCACCCCCACATGCAGCCTGAGTCACACTCCTGCCCCCCCACATGCAGCCAGTGTCACACACCTGCCCCCCCACATGCAGCCTGAGTCACACACCTGCCCCCCCACATGCAGCCAGTGTCACACACCTGCCCCCCACATGCAGCCTGAGTCACACTCCTGCCCCCCCACATGCAGCCAGTGTCACAGCCCTGCCCCCCCACATGCAGCCTGAGTCACAGGCAGGGCTTACTCATCACAGTGACACTGAGCCCTCCCCACTCCTCAAGGAGACTGTGACCTCCGACCTCTGCTTTCCAGGTCATTGGAACTGCCTTGCTGTCTCTTTGGCGGTGTTACCTGAGATGCAGCAGGAAGGCATCAGTGGTCCTGATTCCTTATCTCTCCTTGTACAAGGTCGTGCCAGTGCCCTGCCTCTCGGAGACAAGGATTAAGTGACGACCAGGGCCTTGGCTCATCCAGGCTCCATGCGCTGTGTCCCTTTTGTGTCACCGCTGTGTCACTGCACGCCATCAGTGCTGCTGGCTCTGAACCCCCCGCAGGAGACCTCACAGCACCTGAACTGTGAGGACAGTGGCAGCAGGCTTTTAAAACAGTCGGCAAATGTGACACAGTGCTTGCAGGTTTAATTTTGTCATTGGAGATGTGACAGGCAGTTTTGAGATGTCTGTCGTTCACCTGCAAGAGAATGTAGGTAAACTGATGTAATGCAGGCACGTTAAAATCGAATGCTCCGTAGGTAGACGGGTCGCCCCAGGCCCGTCTGCTCCAGGGCTGCAGCACAGGCCCTCCCCCGGGCATGGCACCGCCCACCTTCGTGGCTGCCTGTCTGTGGGCAGCGGCCCACCTGTGGGCGGAAGTGTACGTTATTGATTTCATTTAGAACTTACCTCTAGCTGACACTTTTTATTTAAATTGTTCCAAAATATCATCTTTTAATGTTCCATTTCTTCCTCCTTAAACCTTTGTTCAGAACCAAAGACACTGAGCAAATGTAACCGTGGTCCCATCACTCGAAGGTGACACTGTCCCGAAATATGATATGACACAGGTGGAGGGACATGGGTGACAGGAGATCCCCTTGAGGTAGCAAGATGACACTGTGTCACGTTGATGCCACCAATGTCCCTGAACGCTTGGTGACCACCAGGGGGACCTCGGTGAGAAGTGTCCCCATCTTGCTGAAGGCAGAGGCAGCTCTAGGCACAGTGAAGTGGACATTGACACACTCGCTGTCTCACACACACACACTCACATACTCAGTTACACACACTCACGATACACACACTCGGTCACACACTCTTCACTCATGCTTACACTCATTCACATACTCACATAGACACTGACACACTCGTACACACTCTCAAGCACACATTCACACTGTCACACTTACACGAGGGGAGGGAGGGCCACCACCACCGCGCCCCTGGGGGTCCCCTCTGGTCCCCGTGCACTGCAGGTTCAGATGCCTTTGGGTGGAGGTCGCTGTGGGTGTGCAGGCTCAGCGAGTGGGAGCCGTGTGGGGACGACCGTGTGGCTGCTGTGTCTCCCTGGCACGTGAGGAAGGCCCCGCATGGCCAGGCCCACTGGAGCGGCCATCTCGCTGCAGACGCTTGTTTGCAGTTGCTGAGGCTAAAGGGCCTTCACGGCTGCAGCAAAATCGAAGGGCAGGTGTCTCCTTTGGCTTCACTCAGCGGAGCATCTTATTCCTGGGTTTTCTGTGAAATGGCTGGAAAGCACAGGTAAGGGCCTGTCCTCAGCATCTCCCTCAGGTGCTCCTCTGGGCAGCAGGCCCGGCTCTGGCTCTCCTGGCACATTGTGTCAGGGCTGCTGCCAACGCTCGGTCATCTCAGTCACTTTCATTACAACCGAACTAAAGAAGCCAACACCTGAGAGCTGTGGGGTGGGGAGCAGGCTGGGGGGACCTTGGGATAGAAGAGAAAGGTGCGGTTTAAGGGAGCTGCCAGCAGGGAGGGATCAGGTGTGACAGCCCTGGGGGCGGGATGGCGGGGTGCTCCGTGGCCGTGTATCAGCCACTCAGACACACGCGGAAGCGAAAGGCGTGACATGGTCCCAGAAGCACTGTGCCCTGTCCCCAGGCTTCAGTCACTGTCCCTTTAAAGCGTTAGAGGCCAGGGTGACCACCCCATTTGGACTCACAGAAACACCCCTTCGAAATGCTGTTCAAAGTGCCGTTAAGTTCTGTTCAAAGTTCTTCAAAACTTGGCTTTTCCAAGCCATTGGAACAGAACCTTTTACTCAGTGGTGCCTGCGAGGTGTGTACAGCTGGGTTCCTGTCACCAAGACAGAAGCACCTTTAAGAACAGAGAAGTGACTCCGTGGCAGCACACGGGCCACATACAGCGTGCGTGTGGACACAGCTTGTGTGCGGACACAGCTTGTGTGTGGGGACACAACGTCGTGGGGACACAGCATGTGTGGGGGAATGTGTGTGTGTGGCATTTGCAACATAAATAGAGCGCCAGTTTTGTGTTTCAGAACTCTGTCTTCAAATTGATAAGTTATTTATACTGTTTCAAATCTTTTTCTGTGTTTGCAACTGCCTCTCTGTTCAGCACGATACCTGACCCGCAGTTTTCTTTGCCAGACAGGCCTCAGGAATCAGCACAAGCGTGGAGGTGTTTCCAGGGACCCCTGGTGGTCTGGAGACCTGCACCTTCTTGAGGCCAGAGGCACAGGGCGTCGCGGGCGGGGTGCGCGATGAAATCCTGTGACTCTCGGGGCTGCTGCTATCGCTATTCTAGGAGCAGCAGGAATGACAAACTGCGCTTGGCCGAAACTTAGCTCGTTTTCATAGCTACAGCAGCGGGTCTTGTTTGGGGAGATTAAAACAGTCACTAGTTCCCCCGTGATGAGAACCGCTAACACGTCCACGTAAGGCCAAGAGTGATGGCCCTGAAGGAGGCTGCAGCTCGCACTCACTCCCTCCTGCTGGTGAGCAGGCTGAGCACTGGTGTCTCAGATGGGCTGAGTCCTCCTTTCAAGCCAACCAGGTGTGACTTCCAGGTCCCCTTAGGGCCACCTCACAGAGCTTTTCACTCTAAACTTATGAACTTTTGAATCGATGGAAAATCAAGTCAGCCTTTTCTCTGTCAGGGTCTGAACATAGACTAGACCCTTACACGCTGTGTCTTCATAATGCATCGGTCATAGATTGTTTTATTCACTTAGAATAAGAATGATGCCTCCAGGCTGCCAGTGTGCAGGGAGCAGGTCCCCATGGGAAGGGTGGGGATTTGCAGCCACTGGGCCGGACGTGCCAGCAGCAGAGCAAAGATTCAGAATAGGGACGCATGTGATGGAGCGCGCAGTACACCTGTCATGAGTGTCTGGGCTCCGAAAAGGTCGAGTTGCTGGGACAAGACGTGGGCGGCCCCACAAGCCAAGTGAGCGGACGCACGCGCAAGATTCCTGCCTGAAGATCTGGGCACGTGAGCGGCACACGTTAAACGGTGTGTTAGACAGGTGTGGACAGGTCAGCTTTCGTGTTCAGCGTCCCTCCTTGCTCCTCTCAGCCCACACGGACAGCTTGTGGGTGAACGACACCCCTGCCACGCAGCACCCAGTGGTAACTCAGTCCATTGCAGTGCACGTGACGTGCAGAGCTCCCTCCCTCTAACAGTGACATCGCTGCACTGCAGTGGATGCTAGGGACTTACTGGCAACCCACCCAGCCCTGCTGGGAGCCACGCTGGCCTTGGGTGATCACAGCTGAGCAGTGCGGTGACACCAACCCATTGCCCAGGGTGCCCGCTCTGTCCTTTACATATGCAGTAACCAGGACCCTTTGGAAATTACCCAAGACTTGTAGGAAATGACACCCAATTGTCTCTGTGATAAAAATTTAAAAACTTATAGATAAAAATTTGAAAACATTCTAGATCAGTTTTTCTTCAGTTTTGGAGAACTTGATAATACATACACATCCATATATATGTATGTATGAATTTATTTTTATGACATGCAAATGTTGCCCATCTACTTATGATAATTTCCTTATGAAATTGTCAATTTATTCACGGTTCATGCAACAACACAGAAAAATAGATTGTTATCAGTACCACTTGCGACTAAGTTAGAAGTTTCATAAATAAATCTTTTAATGCATGTATTCCATTCGATACCCTGAAAGTGTAAATGGTTCTGATTATATGATCATGATAA
This sequence comes from Rhinolophus sinicus, assembly GCF_036562045.2. Lineage (NCBI taxonomy): Eukaryota > Metazoa > Chordata > Mammalia > Chiroptera > Rhinolophidae > Rhinolophus > Rhinolophus sinicus. The sequence goes on from NC_133758.1 coordinate 1,630,254, forward strand.
ATTGTCTTGAAATGATTTCCAAAAAAGAAAATAAACAAACCGAAAAAAAAGAAAACAAATTTAAGACACTAGTGTGTGCATTACTGAAACAATGCTTTAACCTAGAAATAGTCAAAGCAGCACACAGAGTTTGCCTAAGACCGTTTTTATAAATGAGACCTTGGAACCTGTCCTTTATTTCCATTCATCAAATTGTTACATCGCCTTTTCTGAACTTTAAAAATCATGTTTTAGTGCCTGAGGTTTTTGCAAGTATGTCACCGAATAGTCCTTTACTTGAAGGGTTTTCAAGTTATTTTCACCCTTAAAGCATAGCAGGAGCTGCTACAGGCTGGTACCGAGCGCTGTGTGGCCGCCTCGTGGGGCCGGGACGCGGTCTGTGAAAAGCAGACATTGTGTGGACAGCCCCCATCTCCGCTGCACACATTTGACACCATTGTTCCTGTGGTTTCCAGGGACACAAAGTGCTGTGCACAGATCTGCAACTGTCCCCAAGGGAAGGTCTAAAACTAACCCTGTCTTTACTGAACACCCAACAGTCAGTGCACGGATGGGATTGTACCTGTCCTGCAAAACGGAGCATGCATATAAAATGTTACCGCTTGTGACTAGTTTTTCTATTAAGAAACAAAAGTATTCTCTGAATACTTACAAAATAACATAAATGCTTTTAGAAGTAGGGTGGTTAAACTTGATACTATGTTTTAGCTGAGAGAAGGGACGCCAGTCAAAACTAGTTATGTCCAGACTCGTGCTCCCTCCTCATTTGCTGACAGCAAACGCCAGGAGCTGGGTGATCTGGTCTCTCTTCTCGGGAGGCTGAGGGCACCGTTCCTAGAACATGTGTCCGGCTGCAGGGTAGGAAGGCCACTCTCTGCACATCTCCCTCCCCTCCCTTCTTTACCTTGGAACAATTGCAGCTGAATGTTGGATATCCGTGCGTTCAACAAGCAAACGTTCCAGAAAGGGCGTGGAAAGTGATGGCCATTTCCGTTTGAGTGTAAGCTGCTAGTTTTCTTTATCTCTGCAGTGGTACCTCTAGGTCTGACTTGTTTCTTACCGTGCTCCATTCACTACTAGAAAGTCACATCTTTCTGCTGGTTACAAAGAGTGTAGCTTTTATTGCACGAACCCCTTTGGTTTTCTGCAAGACTTTTATTGGCAATTCTTCCAAAATAAACCATCGTCTATGATTATTTAGCAAACAAACTTCAGAATTGAAAGGGAGGAAGAAAGATAACATGAGAAAATTCTAATCTCCCAGAGGGCCGGCTTCCTTTCAGTAAGTGTGCACATTCATCTTCTCCTTTAAAAATAACTGTCGTTAACCCTGTTCATGATGTTAACTCTAACTGCGTTTTATAAACCTGCCTTACGCGTCCGGACGACAGCCTACCATAGCCTCTTCCACTCTGCACTCAGACTGACTTCTCCTGCTGTCACGTGGCACTAATGTCCGTTCTGGGTTGTTAAGGCTGCCTGGACTAATGACTCCTGCTCTTACAGCTTGAAATGAGATTACAGATCACAGAGGTCAATGTGCTTTTCTGCCAAGGGGCAGATAGTAAACATTTTAGGCGTTGGGGGCCCTGTGGTCCCTGTCACGCCTGCTCAGCTGTGTCTGCCAGGCATCAGCAAATGGGCGTGGCTATTCCCACCAGACTGTTGACGGACACTGGAATTTGAACTTCCTGTACTTGCCATGGGTCATGAAGTGCTAGCTTTTCCTTTTTTAACTATTTAGGGAGGTAAAAGCACATTGTCAGCTTGCAGGCTGCACAGAAACCGGCGATGGGCCACACTGGTCCTGGGCACGCTGTGCTGATGGACACCTGTCCACTGCTGACATGAAGGTCCTGCCCACGTCAGGACCCTGGGCGGCCATCCTGGTGTCTGCACACACAGAAGGCCACAGAAAATCTCTGCCTATCAGCCAGACACGAAAGTTCTTGTATTTTAAAAGTATCACTGCAAAGCTAACAGGAGCACCCATCATGTGAATGAATTAATAAGTAATTCTTCCATTAAGCAAGTAATATACATATATGTTGGGGGTGCTGAGGGCACAGGGGACAGTGGGTCAGAGTCAGGCCTGGGGAGCTGCCCCTTCCTTGTCTGCTCCCCGGGACCCAGTTATGGAGCTGAAGGAAAACACACAACGTGGGTTTGCGTTTCTGTCCCCTGTGTGCTGTGGAGTAAGACGCTCGGTTTCCTTCAGATGTGAAGTCAGGTTAGTGGCGTGTGCTCTTTGCTGGGTGGGACCCAAGGTGAAGGTGTGGCAGAAAGTTCTCTGTAAGCGTCACCTCCGGGCTCATGTCGGTCCTCAGAGTGGCGTTCATGACGCTCCTGAGTTGTAGTGTCAGCACGTTGTCCTGTGTCCTGTTTGCAACCAGGAACACCTGTGGCCGCAAGACCCTGCCCCTCTGCAGCCACACACCACCACCACCCCCCCGCCCCACTCCCACCACCACGCTGCCTCCGACAAAGACAGGGATCCTGGGTCACGCCCAGAACTAGAGTCTGTGCAGAGTGGCCTTCCTGAGTGTGCGCTGGGCGGTTTGGGGCGTGACCCGATGGCTGGTGGAGGTGACAGCCTGAGCTCTCGGCCTGGAGAGTGATTCCTCCCAGCCCAGCAATCCTAGGAAGAGTTTCAGGGTGTGCTAACTCATATAAGGTGAGACTGATTTTCACACACGTCAGAAATGAGGTCACTGCTTCTTCCTCTCACACAGTAAAAACTGCTGTCGCTTGCAGAACACGGTGAGAGGGCCTTGGTGGCATTTGGAATGATACCGGGGACGAAGGGCTGCAATGAGTCAAAGTGAAGAAAATTATCTGAGCACAAAGTGGGGACTGGTGGGGGGGGGCTCGCTGCTTGGTGGCCCCCAGAAGTCGTGGACCAGGAGACATGCAGGTCTTTCTCGGGACCTCAGCAGTGAGCCAGAGCATGGTGCCCAGCCAGCCCGGAAAGCGGGTGCAGGTGAGGGCTGTGGCTTTGGATCCACCAAGACAGGCCTCGAGGTGACGCCCAGAACGCACCGTCTTCCTGTTCTCAGGGTCTTTCCACCTTCATTAGGGTTTCCTGGAATGACTGCAGGTTCTGGCGCCCTGACCTTTGCCTTCTTGGTTGTTTTCTGATGTCCTTACACTTTGGGGGAGAAAGGGAAATTCAGGAACTCAAAGGGGTCAGCCCTGCATTTCCTCCGATGGCTGCTTTAAATCATATATTAAAATGTTTACACGCTAGGTCCTCTCAGGAATCTAAACGTGATGCCCGCGCCCCTGACCCACAGCTGTTGGTCAGAGTCACCGGCTGGAGTCTGGGCTTCAGCACTGGAGGTTTGAGAAGCTTCCGGGTGACGCTAACATTCCCCAGGGAGCGGTGGCTGAAGTTGTCATCCAGCTGTGTCCCTTCACTCTGTGACAGTGTTAATCAGGAAGGGAACAAAGATCAGGAAAAGTGGGGAAGACGGCAAGACAGCGGCTACTTCCGTGGCCCTGGAGGCCTATGGGTCGCTCCCAACAAGACTTCCCAGGGCTTCTTCCCCCACCACCTTCTCCATGCCCCAAGATTTCTGTTTAGTTGATCTGGGTTGGGGGGCCAGGGGGCAGTGAGAGGCTGTGACAGCTCCCCAATGAGTATAATGTGCAGCCAGGATGGAGAGCCACCGTCACCGCCTCTTGGGGCTCTCTATCCAGGGCTCGTTTATTGAGCACACGCCATGAGCTGGAGCAGTGCCGCTCAAATGTGAGCCGCTCCGTGGTCAGGACCCCTGCAGGGCTGGTCACGCACAGACCGCTGGCCCCCGGGGTTCCTAGCCAGCAGATCTGTGTGGCACGCTCAGTAGCCTAAAACAAACCCACCTATGAGCCCCCGCTTCTGTGGGCGAGCAGGCCAGGCAGGCTTAGCTTCCCTGGAACCGCAGGGAAGCCACTTCCAGGTGCAGGCAGGTTGTGGGCAGAATTCAGTTCTGTGCTGTTGTAGGGGTGAGATCCCTGTTTCCATGCTGGTGGTCAGCCAGGGTCACCCTCAGCTCCTAGAGGCCACTCTGGACCCTGCAGGTGGACCCTCCATTGCTAATGCCAGCAGCATTGCCCTCTCCTTCCCATGCTTGGACGGGCGACTCTCTGACCCCACTTTGCTACAGCTGGAGACAGCTCGCTGCCTGCAGAAGCCTCCTGTGTTGGTCTAACAGCCCAGATCCTGTCCTTTTTGCCATAGGACATAACATAATCACAAGTGACACTCATCACAGTCACAGCTTCCACGCACTCTGAGAGGAGGGTGAGGAATTACTGGGGCCAGTCTTAGAATTCTGCCTAATGCAAGGCATGAAAGGAATATTGGGTGAGTGGGTGAGTGATGGATAGATGGATGGATGGATGGATGGATGGATGGATGGATGGATGGATAGGGGGATGCATGGATGAAAGGATGGGTGGATAGAGGAAGGAAAGAAGGAAAAAAGGGAAGGAAGATGGATGATGGGTAGATAGATGGGTGGGTGAGTGGGTGGATGATGGATGGATGGATGGATGATGTATGTATGGATGGATCGATGGATGGATGGGTGGATGGATCACGTATAGAACCTCATCCCTGTGCAGGATATTGCCAGATGAGGCTTATAAATACAACAATAGCAATGGCAGTAACCAGAGGCCTGCCTGAGCACTCACGGCGCCCCAGGGCTAAGAACACTTGATTACCTAAACCCCAAGTGCCCATCAAAACAGTGCTGTGAGGGAGCCCTAACTAGTCGCTGGGTTTTGCAGATGAAGCCCCCAAGGCTACAGGGATTAAAACACAAGTTCAAGGTCCCATGTCAGTGGTAGACCAAAGAATCAATGTCCTCTGGTCTTGAATCCCAGCAGACCTTCAGTCTTGCACCAAATCGGTTCAATCCTACTGGCATTTATTGAGCACCCACAGTGTAAAATTGCCTATGGTAGGAATACACTTCCTACCGTATTTACTCCGCGCTGAGAAGCACGTCGTCGCGGTGCCTGTGGTACCACTTCCCGGGGGGATCTTGCTGCCTCCTGGGTCTGTTGATTGTCCGCACAAAGTCACTTTGAGAATCGCCAGAGGTTGCACCTGGAACAGCCCCTGTGTTTGGGGAGCGGGCGTATGGACGGTTACCCCCTTTTACAGTGAAGAAACTCAGGTCCCCCCAGGTGCAGACTCAGTGAAGCCCCCAGCCCCGACCCTGCTCTATGCATGAGGCTGTGTTTCCCATGACCCAGACCTTGCTGTGGGAGGGTTCGAGGGATGAGCTATTTAGAGCAAATAAAAACTATATGTTCTGGGTACACAAAGGAGGCATTAGTGTGAGATGGGTGGGTTGATAAGATTCATTTGTGAAAATATTTTAAAGAAATCTCTGCGGGCAGCCAGGCGGGCGGCCGCATGCCTCTCATAGATGCAGAATTTCTGCCATAGCAAATCCAAGGCCACACCATGGCCTTTTTGTTTCCTCCCCCTCCCTGGTGACCCCAAGCACAGCGTGCCAGGGACAGAAGTGTCCCACAAACAAGGACAGTCCTCTTTAGCCCTAGCCTACACTGGCAAATTCCAGGGCCCCAAGGCCCAGGGACACCACTGGTCCTTCTGCAGAGAGCGGCCTGCTGGCAGACTCACAGGCACCCCCAGAGCCCCTTCCCAAATCGGTGTGGCCAGCCAAAGCACAGCTGTGAGTTCTTAGTATGTCCCCCTCGCCCCTCACCTGTCTGGACAGCAAGGTTGAGGTTTTGTCCAGGGCACTGAGCATCATGGCCCAGTTCGTGGCATGTAGATTTAAGGCAGGACGCTTGCAGGGTGGGGTCCCCACCTGTCCTCCTGTGAGGGGCAGGAGTTGAGTGCTTGGGCAGAAGTGCTGTCCCTAGGACACAGTCTGCAGCCAACACCTGGCTTCTCCAGGGAGCCCAGTTTGGGAGACGCTGGGTCCACGTGTAATCAGAGCCTGCAGGGCACACTCTCAGCAGCCAGCATGACTGCAGCCCCCACCACAATGCCAAGATGGAAAGGGGCCAGATTTGCACCAGCAGGACTGGTGTGTTGCTTTCCTCTGGGGCTTATCACGCCGAAGGGGACAGACGGTCTCCTATCAGATAACATGTATCCAAACGCTCAGTGTGAAGACGTGCACAGAAAGTAAGCTGGGAATTTTGTTCACATGCAAATGGCCAGCTTCATACCTTGGACAAAAACGGGAACCTGGCCGGTCTGCAGGTCCAGAGTCACAATGTCCACTTGAAGACGTGAGCTTGGGTGTGTACTCCCTTACTTTGCTCTAGCTGGTCCTGGGAGCAAGCCTCAAAACGGTGTCATTCATGGCAATCTGCATTGTACGATGACTTTCGTGGTCTCAATGATCTTTAAGATACCATGTGATGAAAATATGGAGGAAAAGTATAAATTTAAAAAGCATGAGTTTAAACACACCAAATGGAAGACCAAACAAGTAACGATTCCCTCCATTGCTTGCATTTCACCACCATAGTTTCTTTACTGCACACTCCTGCTTGGAGTTAGAAACTAAGGATTCATCTGAATGTTCTCGTGCCTTGGGATACGTGCACTGATTTGGGGTGATACATCCTCACGGACTGTAAGCCAGGAAGCCAGACAGTGAATCACTTTAGGAGGAGACAGTGTCCTGGACAACGGGACACACAGTTGCTCTGACTTCTGTCCTCGTGTTTACATCACGGCCACCAGTGCCCCAGCACCCACCTCCCAATCGCTGTGTGTGTGTCCTCGCCAGCCCAGGGGGGTGAAGGCCCCGTCTACAACTTTCCATGCGGGGTCCCTGCATTTCCTTGTCTTCCAAGTAACTTCTTCCTCAGGGTCCCTTCCCAAAAGAGGGAAGTGGAGGAGACCACATGGCCTCTGAGCGTTGCCTGAGCTCCGAGGAACTGTTTCCAGCGGCTTGTATGCTCGCTTTTTGAATCCCAACATTTCCTTGGACAGTTGTTGCCCCAGGTCCTGTAAAAGATAACTAGGGAGTGAGTGGGGCAGGGGGACTGTGGGGATCCTCCGCCTGTGCCTGGGAAGCCGGGGTGTCAGGCTCGGTGAGGGGACAGGCGGCTGGGCATATGTGTTTTGGAGCCTGCACAAGGCCTCACCCCTGAGCAAATCAGCGCCTGTGACAGGACAGACCTGTCAGCTCAGTCCAACTGTGACTTTGGTGGGTTTGGGGGTTTGGCTTTGGTTTCAGTAATTTTGTGGGAACTTAGGACACTCAGAACAAACTAAACTATGCTTGGAACCTCACTAGATATGCCCTCAAAACAATTGTTTTTAAAACCAAGGTAGAAATGCGGGTCAAACCAGTGAGTGCGATCCCACAAAATGAATGGAGAAATTGTGTTTTCTGTCAGAATACCTGATGGATAAGTAGTTGGTGGCAAACCGAGAACTGGGGGTTCAGAGCAGAGGAATGTGGTTCGTGGGGTTGGGATTTTTGCAGAGGGCGGGGGTGGGCGTAGGAGGGGATGGGGTCCATCCACGTGAGGTCAGCTAGAGGCCTTAGCTTCCCAGTTCTTCCCAGCTGTGAGCTCCCCGGAGGTCACCAGGGCTGCACAGCGTGACCTATGCTTGGGGTGGCCTGGGGAGGGAGGTGGGGACAGATGCAGCCTCTTGGCAGAAGAGTCAGAGAGTGACCTAAGTGCATTCCAGGGCCAGCCCTTTATTCTGAGATGACAGCTTTTCTGTCATTTTCATTCAAAAATTCCCTTTTTTCTTTACTGAAATTGTGGGGTAGTGCATGGTGGTTATTTGTTTTCTTTTAATATCTTAGCTGGAAAAATAGAAACTTCTCCAAGTCCTGAGATGACAGTATGAACACCCATCATCCTTACCCCCAATTTTTACTACTTTACTGGCCCGTGAAGTGAAGTCTGGGGACCCCTACTTAGATAGGAACAATGCACATCAATGAAATAAACCAACAGTGATAATTTGTGGTGGGCTAAGACTCCACTGCACGTTTTTAAAGTTTAACAATTGGCGAAACCTCTGATAGCTGACTGAGGACCCTTTTTCATTGTTTCCAGTCTCATTAAAGATCTGATCAGCCATGAGTATGAAACTTTATTAAACTTCCCTAGTGACATTAGAGCTGGTGACCCTGGCGTCTAACGTTTCGAGACCTCTAATCACAGAACAAAATGAGTGAATTGTGGTGAAAAGAAGGACATGGTCCCCTCCATCTCATCGGTAGTTTGTAGTTTAGTTTAACAGCAAAGTGCCTGTCACTCTGGTGTGGTGAGCACAATAGTGACACTTGGAATAACAATGCTCTCTATTCCTGTCAACCTGAGAAGCCCTGGCGCTCAGAGAAAAGCCGCCACGCTTGCAGTGCTCTCAGCCCTGCAGACAGAATGTGTGAGGGCCCCCCCCCCGCCCCCAGCGGACAGCGCCCGCCCTGGCCCCCCCAGAGGTGTGACAAGCGCTGAGGTCAGGCTCCAATAGCGGCAGCAGGTGTCGTCACCGCAGGAGGAGTGATAAGAGGCCTTCCCGGCACAGGCCACCTCACGCTGAGACCCCTGGGCGTTGTGCAGCCCCACACGCGGCCACAGGCTCCAGATCAGGAGTATCTCTGACACTGAACTTTCCTGAAAATCGCCATGTGCTGTGAGCGGTGTGCGTGGCCGGTGTCTGACCGCGGGCGGTGCTGAAGCCGGGCGGCCGAGCCGCAGCTCTGGAGAAACAGCCGAGCTGCTGCCCACGGCCCTGCGGCCCATTACACAGCGCGGGATTGGGGCGCCATCCCCATCATTCTGCTTTATTGGGTGGGGGTGTCGGGCATTCGTATGTTTTCTCATGTGCGCACTTGCGTGCACACACACACACACACACACGCACGGGCGGTTAGATGAGTTATGCATAGAATCTGCCTTCCATGGACACCATGGAATAGATCATAAACACGCACTCTGGAATAACAATGATGTTTACATATAGGACCGGATTCACTTCAGCCTCACAATTCTATTTTAGATGCACTTGTACGAATAGTTGATGTGTGTCACTCACTTTCTGGGTACAGCACAGAGTTGTGCTCTGAGCTTCTAGATTGTTCCAGGGTGACCCTGTGACTGTCGGATGGCAGTGTCATCTTCAGCCTTTGTGGTGTTTCATAGTCGTTCATGCCTTCTGTCCAGGCCAGCAGACGTCGTCACTTGGGAATCCATGGTGAGTGGGTGCACAGGGCACGGGGCGTGCCATGGGGCAGCCCCTCCTGCCTGCAGAGCTAAGCCCGGACATGCCCTGGGCTCCCAGCGTCTCTGAGGGCCCTGGCCGAGCTCTTAGGTGAACTTGAGGGCTTTCTAGTAAAGCCCCTCCCTCCATCCGTCCTGGTCAGGCCCTTGCTAAGCAGCTGTGATCCAGAGATGCCCCAGCCACCAGCTGCCTACAGTTAAATTTTACCCTGAGAGGAAAGCCTAGTTGCACTGAAAGCTGGTTAGAGCTGGAGAATCCCGGTGTGAGGCTCTAGACCCAGGGACATAAAGAGTCTGCAGTTTCTAGAAGGAGACACAGGGACACGGAGCTGGGCACACGTGCTGGGATGCACAGGAGCTCAAAACCAAAGCAGGCGGGCGGGTTTGTCCTCAATGCTGTGACAATGAGGGCCACTCAGGGGCATGACCTCAGGGCCTTGTGCTGGGGAAGCTAATTTCACGGTCACCCCGCAACTGTGCGGTGGAACCCTGAGACAGAACTGAAGAGGAGATGAGCAATGATGGTGTGACAAACCCGGCAGGGAAAGCAAAAGGAAGACAGTGGTTGCAGTCAGTTGGGTACAGATTCCAGAGGGAGAAGCCACAGGACGTGGGGCGCCTGCCTGAGGGACAAAGTCGGTGGGAGCGGCCGACACGCAGGCAGCAGTGGGGCCCCGTGGCCTTTCACTGCCACCCCCTCACTCATGACAGTTGTCAGTTTCTTTAAATAGTCAGCACTGTCCCCCGATGTCACCATCCTGTTTTGTGGGTGTCTCTCTGCTCCAGAAAGCCATTCTGTGATTGTCATGTCACCACCTTTCAAAGGCCGGTCCATTTCCCACGTAAGTTTTCTGGGGCTCATTCTAGCACTTAGATTGAGGTGGGTTTGGGGTTTTTTTACAGCAGTTTCTCACCAGGTCCTGTAGAATTTGAACAGTAAGAGTGTTGTCAGCGTGTGTTGTGCAGAGTCAGGGTACGCCTTGCAAGCTGGGCACTAAATGCTTCAGAACCAGAGTTCTAAAAACATCCGGGCTCTGGGCTTTGATGTGGTTAAAGCTGATATGAACTGATGAATTGAAACCACACTTATCCTTCCAAAAATGCTGTATGTCCACGGATTCCGACCACTCCCATCCTCCCTGTGTGCTGGGAGAAGCTGCTTTCAGGACACAAGTGCCCTTCTCTGCGCCTCACAAATAGCTGTATTCAGGGACACAAAACCCCACTGTGGTGAAAATGTTAGTATTCACATGGGCTCCTGTTTGGTTACGGCATTTACTCCTATACAATGCAGCGACTGTGTCCCTTTCCTTTGCATGAATTCCTACCAGCCAGGATGGAAAGCCCAGCTAGAGAGCCTGCTGCAGCCTGAAAGCAGCCCTGCACCCGCACACCCTGCAGCCCTGTGATGGCTGCTTCTTCCGTGTGCAAGGACGCAATGAGACGCGCAAATATCCGTGTCCTCACGTGGTTGATTGAACCCGTGCTCGTGTGCCGTGCTCTAAGTGATGGATTTCCAAACCACCTGGCAACTGTGTGCGCTCCTGGGGACCCAAGGAAGGTCCTGGGTGCCGGCCGTCACCCAGTGCTTTGTCACTGGACAACCAGTGTGGTGTCCCTGGCAGTAAGTCACTCTGCCTAGGAACACAGGCCAGTGTATGACAGCTGGTGAGGGTCACTCGTGGGACAGCCTCTTGACCCTGTGATTTTGTTGGCAGAGTGTGGAACCCTTTGCCTTCTGTGCTTTACGTATTTGTGAAGTATATGTTGTAGATACACAGACCTCCACAAGTAGAGATAACAAAGGAAAACGACCCTGCCTTAAGCCTCGTGTGACACCGGCCCCTGCCCGCCCCCCCACCTGCATCTCTTCCTGGACAGCAGCCCCTCCCACCTGTGCCCACCTGCAGGCCTAAGCCTTGGCCACCTGAAGTCTGGCCCCGCCCACACCCCCCTGGCACCTCCCCTTGCTCTGGGTGGAGGCAAGGGCAGCTCCTGGCCTGAGCTTCTCGATTGTGCCAGAGTGACAGTGTCCTCGTCTTTATTCACAGACTGGCCTAGGTCCATGCACCTCCCACAGCACCTCTGCCCTCGGGCTCAGGCCCTTCTGCTGGTGAACACGCCAGGCCCCGCAAGGGGCCTCCTTCCCTCGCAGAAGCAGCGACCCCGCCCAGGCCCTTGTGGCCACTGGCATTTCATCCAGATGTCCCCTCAGGCAGCCTTCCTGATGCCCTTAGCCTTCTCTGCTTTCTCTCATATCGTTACTTGATGTGAAATTATACATTGTATCCATTTCCTGTGGCTGTCACGACACATTAGCCCAAACTGCAGGACGTAAAACAACAGGAATGTTTTCTCTGTCAGTTATGGAGACCAGGAGGCTGCACTCCAGCTGTGGGCGGCAGGGCAGTGCTCTCGCTGAAGCTGCCAGCGGGAGCCATGGAGGGTCATGGCTCTGACCTGCTGCTGTTCCTGGCGGCCCCGCCTCCCTCGTCCTGTAGGCACATGGCAGCGTGACCTCTCCCGTGTCTGTGTCCAAAGCCCCTCTCAGAAGGGCTCCGGTCATTGCGTCAGGGCCCATTCCTCATCTGCACTCGAGCACACCTACAGAAGACCCTTTCCCAAATAATGTCGCATTCATAGGTACCGGGGTTAGGACATGGACATGCTGTTTGGGGACATTATCCAAGCCATGACACACATTCTCGCCTGTGCTTATGAGACCAGGACCTCAGCCTGCTCATCATTGTAACCCAAATATCTACAGCACATGACACTTCTTAGGTGCTCAGCAGATGACGGCTGGGTGGCTGGGTCTATGGGTGGTGGCTGGATGGCTGGGTATGCAGATGGTTGGGTGAATGGGTGGGCAGGTAGCTGGGTGGGGGGTTGGGGGGTTAGACAGATGAATGGATGAATGGATGCTGTTGGGTACATGTCTGTGAACAGATTGTCAGATGGTTACATGGATGGATGGAAGGTGTGACTAAACCCACATTTTCTGCATATAAGTAATAAAGTTTGGGGAGGAAACTATCTACATGACATTCATTTAAACCTAACTTGTAACTTGAGAGCAAAATGCATGTGTTGCCATTCTGGAGAGAAACGCTGCATTATTTTTTGGTAAAAAGCCATGAGCTGGTGGCACACAGCATCAATACCCCATTGGCACGTCAAAGGTTCTCATTGTTGCTGCTGTCAGCTTGGAATGTCCTGAGCGAGTACTTTCTGGTGCAGGGGGCCCTGGAATCTGGGCGCTGAGGAATCTAAGGGCCCATGTCTTTAGGGCAGGGATTGCAAAAAGGTGTGGGAAGTTCTCTTTGCACCAAGAACACTAAAAATGCCTTTTGTCAAATCAATGCTCCCAACACACTTAGCTTATGTGCCAGTGGCTTTTTCAATAGTAAGTGTCCCATAAATGTGCCTGCCGTCCTGGATTCTCTAAACGCAGCGGTGGCCTCACCCAGGGGACACTGGACGCAATCCCTGTGTGCTCTGGCCGCTCCATCAGGAAGCCCTGTGTGCCTTCTCGGGGGTCCCAAATCTGGAGTAGTGGCAATTGCCAGGCCTCAGGGACACGGAGCTGCAGCCTGGATTTGCAGCCCAGGTCGGGGGTGCCCGGGAGGTCTGGGCTGCCTCTCGCCCTAGGGCAGCGGCACCGTCTGTGGGTTTGTAGACCAGTTGACCACCCTCGAAGAAAGCGGCATTGTCCCGCACTGCTTTGCACAGCCCGTGTTCACATCTCACTGTTGTTTGCAGGAGAGGCAGATGTGGAGCCGAACAATGAGACCCCCTCTCAGGACACAGCGGTGACAGACTCCAAGCGCACAGCGGGCCCGAAGAATGCCTGGCCAGACGCCAGCCCAGCTGACCCCGGGGGCCGCCCCCACTTGATCCGCCTCTTCTCCCGAGATGCCCCGGGGAGGGAGGACAACACCTTCAAAGACAGGCCCTCGGAGTCAGACGAGCTCCAGACCATCCAAGAGGACAGCGCAGCCACTCCCGAGGGCCTGGATGTGATGGCGTCACAGAAAAGACCCTCCCAGAGGCACGGGTCCAAGTACCTGGCCTCCGCCAGCCCCATGGACCACGCACGGCACGGCTTCCTCCCCAGGCACAGAGACACGGGCTTCCTGGACTCCCTCGGGCGCTTCTTTGGAGGTGACAGGGGTGTGCCCAAGCGGGGCTCAGGCAAGGTGAGCTCTGAGGAGTAGAGGAGCGCTTTAGCTTAGATGGAAAAGGAAGGACGTTCTGGCGGCAGGTGAGCTAAGCCACAGATGAGACGCAGAGCGACCGCTTAGCTGCCTAGGGTGTGGTCCTCGCTGGACATGCTTGCAGGCCTGGGAGGGGTGGGGCTGCTGCTTCCCTGCTTCCTCTCACCCCGCTGGTCCTCCTCACAAGGGACTGCCACCAGACGTGGCTCGGGAGTGCAGGGGCGTCCTGACCTCTGCCCCTCCGGGTGGCGTGGGTGCGGCACCGCAGACAGGGCCCCCTGTCCGCAGGCCCCCGTGTCTGGCGCTTGGGGTTTAGGGCTGGTTGCTCTCCTGCTGCCCACGGTCTGGGCGACACGCTTGTTTTTGGACCCAGTGCTAAGCTCCATATTGCTTTGCAACCGTAATGCAATTGAGGACTTTGGGACAATCTCAAAATGTAAATTCGCCTTGAGAAGACATTCTCTCTTGTCTGAGTTGTTTAGGGGAAGGGGCTGGAGGGATAGTGAGTGTGTTTGTGAATCAAAACTGTATCCTTTGTGATTCCATTGATTTGAATGCAGAGCCTGTGAAATTTTATTTTTTAAATGTTCTGTAGATAAAAATGTGTCAAAAGAAAAAAACGCCCCTACTGTGGGCCAGTTTCTGACAGTGTCTCCTGGAGTTAATTGTGAATCGTTCATCTGTGGCCCGTGTGTCATTAAAGCGATAATCCCCAAGTGGCATTCCGATAGTGGCAAGAGTCACGTGACTCCTCAGAGTGTTGGGTGGCTGGTGACTGTGGAAGGAGAGGTTTTTCAGAAAGCACCCCCACCCCCACTCCCTGCTTATTGGGTGTGCTTACAAATCACATAAAATGCAGCTTTTTTTCTGGCTGTGAGCCTGCTTCTTCCGGAGGACTTTGGGGAATGTAAGAGGCTTTTGAGTAAAGTGCGGGCAGGGGTCCGCCTCAGGGTGACAGCGTCATGGAGCCCTGGGCTACTTGGAGTGAAGAAGTTCCTAAAACTTGCTTCCGTCTCTAATGACAGCGCTTCAAATGATGGGCATTGAAGCTGTGGAGGATGACACCAGCATCAGTTTTGCCTTTGGTGCAGGTGTCACAGTGCGTGAGGTTTCAGGCACTGGTCAGTTGCATCTTAGCATCTGGTCCAGGTGAGACCTCTTATGGGGACACCTGTCATGACTTGTGGTGACTTACCCTTGGCATACCGTAAGTGCTTCCAGAATTCATCCTCTGTCCAGTTCCTTCCGTGTCTGTATCTGGAGCGTCTCCCTTTACTTTGGGGCTGTCCTCCCTCACCCTGACCTACTTCATGCCAATTTCACTCTGGCGCTTTCCAAGCTCAGCATCAAAGCCCCCAGACCTGGCTGCCTAGTGACACCTGTGCTTGTGCTTGGCCTCCCATAAGCCTGTGCCATCGCGGGTTTGAAACCTTAAACTATTCTGCTTGGCCCGGGAGCAGGTAAAATATATTGAAACTGTGCAAAAAAGGTGAAATAGCTGGACAGCATGTGTTGTGAAACCAACTCCATTGTGGTGGTCATGGTTTAAGTTACAATAAAACTCTGGAAGCATCTATGTCCATGACTGTGACTTCATCTGAAAGTGGATGTTCGTACACATGCATGTGTTTGTCCTTTATGTAGTTACAGCCTTTATGTAGTTTGTGCCTTTATGTATTGCTTTAAGTCTCTTATGCTCTTCAGTATGTGCGAAGACTGTAGTGTCAGAAGGTGCCGGCCACATTGCAAAACAAGTGTTGCCAGATTATCAAGGATCCAGAGAAAGGAAAACATGTTCACGGGATGGTTAAAAATAAACACAATGTTTAAATGATTTAGAGTTTTTGGAGTATCAGTTGTGCTCACCACTGAATGTTGACTCAAAGTTCTTCAATGGTCAGCCTTGCCCTTTGGTGCCCCAGGGTCAGCGCGTGGCCAAAGGCTGCTTGTTCCAAACACAGGCCACGGGTGATTGTGGGCAGTACCTTTGCTCACTGCAGGAAGTGAGGACTCCTGGCAGTGTTTGCTGGGCCCACCTGTGTATTGTGGACCCTTTGTTGGCTTGCTTTCCCTCACTGCAGAGGTGAGCATAACGCAGCCCCCGCCCAGCAACACCCACGGCACCAGGCAGCCTGCCCTGTTGATTGTGTGGCCTGCTGAGGGTTACGTTGTGTTTTGGTTTTTGCTTGGCTCGGTTGATGAATCTGAAGAGCCCTTGTCTCAGACTCCAGAAATGTCATTTGGATCGAAGCGTGAAACTAAGAGAGTCAGGAGGCGTGGTGTTGTCCATGAAAGCCCGTTTCATCATGTCACATGTTCCGTTTCTAAGCTCGTCGTCGTCTGAGGCATACAGGGTGTGAGAGGGAACCCACAGGTCTGGGTGGCGGCCCACTCCTGCTGCGTGTCTGGGGAAAGCAGCTATTCCTCTCCTCTGTCGAGAGTAGGAATTTCCAGTAGAATCTCAAAACACTGAATGGAGCAATGGCCCCGGACACAGGCTGTCGGGGTCCCCTCTGCTGCCCTCCCTGCTCTGGGAGCACGTGGGGCCGCCACCCCCAGTCCTCAGAATGCACCGAACGCCCACCCTCTGTGAGGCTGGGAGCTGACGTTCAAGGAAAGTGCATTATAAATTCCTGAGGAAGCAGAATCTTTTGAGAGCCATAGATGCAAAGTGCACTCACGGAGAACACGCCCTTTGTTGGGAGAGGAAAGAAAGAAGGGCTGTGTTGTTTGCTTGGGGACCAGGTCTCCCAGCTGCCTGGAACATGGGGCCTCGTGAGGTGGCCTGGCCCTTGGGGGGAAGGTCATATGCCCTCGGGCTGTTTGGAACAGGTGGCTGTCCCAGGCCGCCGTCCCCATTCCTGCACTGCCAGTCTCCCTCCTGGGCCAGGACTGGGACCTGCGGCCACTCAGGCCTGACCGGCCAAAGCCTGAGACCTTAGCAGTCCAAGCATGCTTCCTTCTTTTTATCTCAGTGTTACAGTTTACAAAATGACTCAGCCGGACACAGATTGTAACTCGGGGCAGTTTCCAGGTGAGAGTGCAGGCAGGTCCACGGCCCTCCTCTCTACTCTTGTCCACTTCCAAAGAGGTTGTTCAAGCTAGATTCTGTCCTGACGATTTCACCTCGTTTTCTCTCTTTCCTTTACCTTCAAAATACCATTTATTGGGGGGGGGGGGGGGGACAGCCAGTTAGCTCAGTTGGTTAGAGCGCGGTGCTCTTAACAACAAGGTTGCCAGTTTGATCCCCACATGGGCTAGTGTGAGCTGTGCCCTCCACAACTAGATTGAAACAACTGCTTGGAGCTGACGGGTCCTGGAAAAACACACTTAAAATACATAAAAGTTTAAGAAAACAAAACACCATTTATAATCAACTATCCTCAGTGCTCTGTGTTACTTCTGTGCCCTAATGTGGATTGTGTGGGGTAAAGAGCATTGTTGTCACTTAATGTTTTGGGTAAATTCAATCTTGTAAATTAGTCCCGATGTTCTGTTTCCTGGGTTCTTAGTTTCATTTCACACATTTTAGTTCTGCAGTAACTTAGTTCATCATTGTTAACATGATATGCTGATTGTGTGCGGAGGTAGAGTCTGTAACCCTATGGGGGTGTAACATCTGGAGGCGAAAGGAGCACACAGTCGGAGGCGTCTCGGGGGGGCCCCCCACCCCACATGTGTGTCCGGCCCCAGTCAGTGGCCAGTGGACCCGCACTCGGTCCTTCCAGCTCGGAGCACTGATGCTCACAGGAGCCCAGCCCTGCACATGGAACCAAATTAAATCTCAGCGTGAGTCTCCATGGCAACGAGCCAGCCACTCAGTGCATCAGCATGCCCAGAGATTTGGCCAGAGATCTTTCCAGAAAAAAGCCAAATGTGGTGGTGGGTGTACTTGTTTCTTCACCCAAACGAAACCATTCTGAGATTTCCTCCAAGTTCCCTTTGAAGCACCACTACCCTGATCAATGATCAGTGTTTTCCACGGCTTGGCGACCAGCTCGCCCCTGTGTCCTCCTGGGGCCCCATGTCCCCAGTTGTCCACTGTGCTTAAACAGGCAATGGTTCGAGTATGTCCCTGCATTGGTGGAGACTTCACTGCGTCCTCTTTATGAATTATGTTGATGTGTTTAATGGTGATTGCCTTCTTGTGATTATATTCCAATTTGATTTTGTGATGCAGTTTTGCTTTATATCTATTTCTTCCTTTTTATGCATTTATTAAACAGTTTAACAGACCGAGGGTGGTGTACTAATTGCATGTGACTTTTTTTAAGTTGTCCTTTTTGGTATCCCTCCCTTACTAAGTGCATTTACAACTGGTACTTTCGTGGCCTCCTGGTACAGCCACCAACAGGTGAGTCTGGGGGCCGTGGCCAGCCCTCCTGCACACGGAGGTCGCGGTGTGTCACTTGCATCGCAAAGACACTTCGTTCATTTCTCTCCACGGCCGGTTTGGTGTCCTGGTCTATTCTGGGTGTAGCTCTGCGTGATATTCCAGTGTCCCCACAAGGCGCCGTCTGCACGTGGAGGGTGTGGGTCCTGAGGGGGACCTGATCCTGAGGTGTGTCTGCAGCACAGTGCACTCAGCAGCCGCTGAGCGACTAGCGCACGGAAGACCCAGCCTGTCCGCGCTCCCCGGCGAGTGTCAGAGAAGCACTCGAGGGTCCACAGGACAGGAGGGCTGGCTCTTCTCAAGGACGGCCGTGAGCGCTCGCACTGAAGGGCAAGGTCAGGGCTGACGACCGGAAGTAAAGGCAGACATGGAAATAATTCTGACGTGTCGTCCACTCCTCCGTCCAGGCTGTCCTGCCACAGACCCTGTCCCAACCCGGCTCCTTTTAAACACGTGTCCATTTTACAGCATTTCTTTTCCATCATCATCAATTTCCCTTTTTTTAACAGGATCAGTCATTTGGTGACAGGCAGTTCTGATGGGCTGATGGGGGGCTCAGCTCGACATCTGAGGGACTCTGTCATCTTAGGCACACATGGGGCACTGCGCTCACGTGCAAATCATGAAGCCGTCGAGCGGCATGTAGGATGTGCAGGCACCGCTCACGGACGTCCGCAATGATCTGCTAGCTCAGAGACGTCCCCCAGGTCTGTCAGCACATCTTACATGCGCTGAAATCATCCTACTTCCTAAACAATAGTAAAAAGCGAGGAAAAGGTGAAGGAAAGCGAGGCATCCTGGGGGGTCCCCATAAACGTGGCCCTGGCACACAGGGTTTCCACGAGAGGCTGCTCTCGCCGTCGTCTCCTGCAGCATTGTTGGGGTGCTGTCCCCTCCTGTTCTCACCTCAGTGCCCTGAGCACATCTCCACTCACGCGGGTGCAAAGGAAGCTTGTCAACCTCTTCCTGCCACGCGGGGGACAGACAGGCTGCTAGGGGGTCGGGGTTAAGGCTGCATCTACTGCAGGCTGCTCGGCTCCCAGGGGCCGGCCACCCTGACCGGCCCACATTGCATGGCCAGTGCCAGACATGTGCAGATGTGACAGTGGGGACACTTAGCCCCAGCCCAGCCCAACAGTGTCTCAAGGACACGTTCCTCCCCACCAAGGATGCACTCTGTCCTAAGTAGAGGAAAACGAATTAGAAATCATCCTTTGCCTTTGCCTTTTGGCCAAGTGTACAGTACGGATGACCGGGCACCACCTCCTGAGGGCCCTCGCTCCCTGGGGACGCCAGGCCTCACCACGGCAGAGACGACCACAGGCTCATGCGCCCACACACACCTTAAAACAAGCACCTACTCACCTCACTCATGGGAGCTCCCAGCACCATGAATTTGCTTCTACCCACCCAGTGTGCTCACTTTACAGTATTTCTGGAATGCAGTCACACTTTTCTACTGTGTCATCACTACTGTTTATTTCCGTGAATGACCAGCAGTTATCCGGTTTTCTAAAAATCTCTTTCATCTGTGGCCAAGACAAGGCATCTCTTGAAACCTGTTGATTTTTTTCTCTTGGCCACTGCAAGGCTTTCCCTCTTCTCTCACATTCTCCCCCCCTCCACGCCCCATACACCCCGTCTTGCTATGGACAGTCTAGGAGACCATTTGCCTTGGTCCTGTAGTAATATTCTCAAGCACATCGCTCAAAGCTGGATGGTGTGGCAGGGACTGTCTTACAGCTGATAGAAGAGGGAACACACTAAACCAGCAGCAAATGTGGTTTAGGAAGCTTTATAGCGACAGAGTTATGGCCGATGCACAGCCCAGGTCAAGGCATGTTAAGTCCTGTAAGTATTAGGCTCCTGACCTTCCCCAACAATGGGAAAGAGTGTCCGTGGCAAAGTGGGACCCCACATGGCTGGGCGCTCTGCTTCTCTTAAAATGAGTCCCTGGTACTCTGTGGCACCCTGAAAAGGCCCAACAGCGACAGCCACCGTTAACTGCGACCGGCCAGGGTGCCTTCCACGTGTGAGCCCAGTGCAGCAGCTAACACCCTGCTGGAGAAGAAAAACCTTAACCACAGAAGAGCTGGACGTAGCGTTTCTCTGCCCCGCTTTAGGCCCCCGAAAGCCCTCTTAGCATTTACACTGGACTGGAAGATGCTATCTTGTTCCCCAGAAACCTTCCGTCCGCTGCCTGCTACAATTGCAAGGAAATGTGGCCCCCTAAGCAGAAACAGGGCCCAGAATAGGCTCTAAAGGACAGGCTTCCCCCTGAATCTTTCCTCTTATTCCTTTTTCTGACCTACCTCCGCTCTGAGTCCTCGGGGCACGAGCCACCGTCTCCTCCTTCCCCGTGTCCCTGTGCCACCACCGCTCACTGTCCATCATCTCACCTCCATGCCCCTCCTTGCCGCCAGGGGTCTTGCCAAGCCCACTCAGAGAGGGTGCTGCTAGAGGACTTGGGGCTCTGCCAGCGGTGCCCGCATGGACTCAAATGGCCACTCTGTGTCCCTCTGGCAGGTACCCTGGCTCAAGCAAAGCAGGAGCCCTCTGCCCCCTCATGCCCGCAGCCAGCCCGGGCTGTGCAACATGTACAAGGTAAGACGTGCACCCGCCCCTCCAGCCCCTCCGGCGCCACACCGCGAGCTGTGTTCCCTCCGCTGCCCCATCGGTGGGCAGTGTCTGGGGCACCTCCCTGTGCAGGGGGCACAGCAGGTCGTCTACGGCATCCGTAAGTCACATTTCGCCAAGCCGGGGGGGCAGCTCCGCGGGAGAGCCAGCAAAGGGCAGCGTGCAGAGACAGAGGAAGTCCTTGCCTCAGAGGAGTGCCGTGTGAATCCTCGGCGGGTCCTGTGGGGACGGGCCCATCAAGGGCCCCGTGGGTCAGGGCAGTGGACATTCCCCTGGGGAGAGCTGACCAGGGGCCATTTCTCAGGGCCAGGGCAGAGGTGGCCTGAGACCGTGCACTGACCCGCCTGCGTTCACAGCATCTGTGAGAACCAGTGCCTAACAGACACTGCGCACTCAGTAAATATTAGCGGAATTAAACTCTTAGATAGCACGTGCCCTTGGGAAGTCTGTCACAGGTGCTGTGCTCACCTGAGCTCGGCCAAGTTCCCCTCAGGCTGGAGGACAAGCGTTGTCCTCAGCCCTCCGCCTCCCGGTGTGGTGGTGGCCACTGCTCAGAGTGCTGGGGACACAGGGTGACTGTGAACAGCAGGGAGGAAAGGGGACAGGTGACCCAGAGGAGGCTTATGCACAGTGCACAGCCAACACACGAGCTCCTGTCACTGAGGACACTCAGATGACAGTAGGCACCGCACCTTGTCACCTGGGAAAATACACAGTGGAAAACAAGTGCTCATTATTCTGACAAGAGCCCCAAGTGTGGGAGGGGGCGAGGCGTCTGTGCCTGGGGAACCTTCCTCTTCAAACTGGAATTAAAGGAGGGAGGCACCTGTTACCTTACAAGGTCAGAGGCGGCAGGTGGGGCACCAGCTGTGCCCTCCCAGTGCGGCTGGGAGGGGCCTCCTGACATGCCCCACCCTTGCAAAGTGCTCTCCTAGGTGCTGATTTCAGAGGGGGCTGCACCCTGTGTTGGAGGGGGGTCTATGAGCAATGAGGGGGTGCCGGCAGCTCCCTGGCGGCCAGTTCCCAAGTAGGGTGGCTGGTTCAGGAAGGGGATCGCAGGGCCTGGTAGGGCGGCCTGGGGCAGGGTGTTTCTACATCTCCTGGGACCCTGCCCCAGGGCCCCCTGCCAGGCCCAGACCTTGATACCTGACACCTGAGTAGTGCCTGTGGGCTGCTGGGTTTCCTGGAAGGACCTGCCCATGAAGCGCCAGTGGGGGCATGAGTCTCCATCCAGGTGAGGTTGGACAGCACGTTCCCAGTAAGTTAGTAGGGCCCAGACCACCCTGGGACACTCAGGCCTGGTCCAGATGAAGCCAGGGCCTGCGCACCAATGCCTTCCTGGGAACGGCACTTTCGTCCTGCAGCACCTGACATGCACGAGGGGAGAGCAGAGGCCTGACAAAGCGTCTGGTTGCGAAGCCCCAGAGGTGGGCCCTTCAACCACGTGGATGCCCCCGGACACCCCCTGCCCCGTCCTGTCCTCCACTGGAGACATGATGCCACCAGAAAGCAGAGCTCCCCACGGAGAGGCACAGAAGCCACCAGAAATGCCAGAGTGGGGAGGGCGAGCGGCCGGGGCTCCCGCATTCAAGTGATGCTGAGAAACTTGCACCTGATGCTTCATTTTCCTCCTTTAAAACATCACAGAGGAACAGCAGCACCGCAGACCAATTTCTGTGCCAAGTGGGCGAGTCCTCCGCCCTTCAGTTTCATTTATGGACACCCCATTCCCGTCCCAGCATGATTTGGACCCACTCGCCAGGAAGCACACCAGAGAATTAAAACATGCAAAAGTATCAGGACCAAAGGCGAAATCGGCACGCCAGAGCCAGGCCGATGGGTCCCCAAAACTGTAACTGGTGGCAAGAACTCTCGGGCCCTGTTCTAAAAACTCTCGGGCCCTATTCTAAAACTCTCGGGCCCTATTCTAAAACTCTTGGGGCCTATTCTAAAACTCTCGGTGCCTGCCAGCCGTCCGCTCTGACTGGTCCCAACGGTGCATCACGCGCTTCTGCCTGGCGAGCAGGGAGAGCAGTGGCCTGGGCTGTGGTTGTGGCTTCTCCACAAGTGCTGACACTGACGGTTCCAAGCAGCCCAGGACCGGCTCTCCTCCCTGAGAAAGAGCTTTTCCTATTTTGAATGTTTTCCTCTGGCACTCTGGGAGCCTTTCATATTTCACAAAAGCAGTTATGTTTACCCAAGAGTAGATTTAACAGCACCAGCCACCGGGAAAGGATTGCAAGGGCCAGGTTGCCCTGAACGGGTTTTAAATACATTGTGGTCCCGAGGTTCTGTGACAAAAGGCAGTTGAACTAGGCTTACGGGGATGACAAAGCCTCCGGCTGAGGCCACAGGCTGACCAGTTAGTTCACAGATCCAGTGGTGTCAGGCTGTGCATCTCAAACATCTCCCAGCCCCGCCGTTTGGAAAAGGTGTGGACGACCAAGGGCCTGCGCCACCGGGTCTCACGCAGCTGCTTCCCAGCTGGTCCTGCGCAGACTCCAGGGGCCTCCGGCTGCTGCTTCTCAGGTCGATGAGCCCGGGTTTTCATCATTGGCAAATAAATGGTTCTGACCATAGTGGAGGGATGTTGGTGGCTGCACGTTTTGCTGGCCCTACAGGTCTGGCCTTAGGCACCCAGAGTGGACCAAGGCCCTTGGAGAGCACGTGGACGCAATGAGAGGCCGATTCCTACCCTTGGGGCCAGCTGTCTGCTCCAGCCACGGAGGGCCGCCGCTGCCCATGGCCTTCACGTGCTGGAAAGCCTGTGGCTGCTTGTCTGCTCCTTCCAAAAGATGTTTTCCAGGCCCATGTCTCTAAACTGCTTGCCCACATTCTGTACAAGGACACAGCCTAGCTCCAAGCGGATAAAGGCAGCCTGGGGAGCCATGTGGGTTTCCGTCTCGGTTGTGAAGTTACCTGATGTTCTGGGAGAGTCTTCTGCACACGCTAGCCACACTGAGGTCTTTGAAAAGTGGGTGCTTGGAAGCAAAGGGAAAAATCAGGGTGGTTTAGGCCCATGTCCAACTCTGCTCTGTCCAGTTCCACTCTGGCCACTTTGGAAGGACACAAGAGAAAGCCTGGAAGACTCTGCGTTCCAGAAGAGCTGGACTCCAATGTCACACTCACCACCAGCTCCAGGCATCCTGAGTCTGGGAAACAGGCAGCAATGAGCCTTTCCTGGGGGATGGTGAGCCGGCTCCCTTTGCTGTGAGCTCTCTGAGGCACCCCCAGGCCAGCACTGCAGACGCTCCTGCATCTGACCTGTGTGCTGGCCGTGCTGCAGGCCCTCCTGTGGTCACATGCTCCTAACTGGAGAGCCCTCAGCAGGTGGCCGTGAGGGCAGCTGAGCCCAGGCTGCTAAGCCACAGTGGGCAGGACGTGCAGGGCTGCCTGGTGGAAAGTGTCCACCCAGCTTTATGACCTTCTCACCAAACAGTCAGCAGCCTCCAGCTTCTCCACCCCCTACCTTCTCCGCCATCCGCCCCACTTAGCAGGAGGACACAGTGGGACACCAGGCGTCAGAAACTGTTCTCCTTTATGATCAAGTGCCAGGTCACAGAAATGTAGTCCCCGCAAGCTGACTTCACCTGCAGAAGCTCAAGGCTGTGACATTCGACTTCTTCCGTGGTTTTCTCTGCCCAGATAAGACCTCATTTAGTGACTGCCAAGAGGTCTCTGATTTCACTGTTGCATCGCCCCAGCATGGAGGCAAAGCCGTCCTCCCTAGGACACAAGGAGACTTTGTTTCCTCATTGCAGCAAAGCCTCAGCAAGGATGGAGGCAGACGTGTCCCCCTGCGTCTCACACAGCAGCATCTGCTCGCTGCCTGCAGCTTCACAATTTGCTAACAGTGGAAACTCTCAAACTTGGAAACTGGTCCCTGTCATCATGGGCAAAGGGACAGCCCCACCTGAGCAGGACACCAGGAGTAACCCACAAGCCACATCGCCAGCAAACTGCACCCCCCGCCCCAACACTCTCCTCTTCCATCATCTGAGGAGAAACCTATTATCTGAGCAGCTGCCAGGTAACCTGAAATTTCCAGCTAAATCAAAGTTTCGCCTGTGGATTTTCCCAGCAATAGAGAAAAGCCTGCACAGTTTTGATATCACACAGCTTTCTTGAAAGAAAGAAAAAAGCCCGCGGCTTTAATTAAACTCACCCGAGTCGATGATTCAAGAACTTGCAAAGGGCAAAAACACAGAGTAAACTGCATATGTCATTCAGACAGAACAGAATTCTCTCCAGATTGCAAAATCTAAAACATCCTGACCTTGCTGGAAAAATCTAACACTCCCTCCTGAGGCATCTTCAAAGCTGCTTGACCAGTAATGATGCAATCACTTCCTCCAAAACACTGAGATAAACAAATGGTGGCGAGAGAACCGCAGTGTCTGGCGATTCTCAGAATGTCTCCCGCGTCGTGGGGTCGGCATGTGGGGAATAAAACTGCAGCCATGGAGATCGACGCTGCGTCTGTCTGGACCACCCCTGAAAGGGAGATGTCCCAGCTCAAACAGCCTGCAGACCCACATGTCATTTCACCCCCAAACTTCTGAACTTCAAGACACATGCTCAGGTAGATAACATGTATTTTACTGGCACCTAGTCTGCACCTGGGCTAGTCGCCATGGGGTCAAAAAGATGTCAAATCCTTTCCTTCCAATGGCTTAAAAGAGGCAGGGCAGCCAGAGGCCAGCTGTTTACGTCTCCCCAGTTTTATCGTGGAGACTGGGTGGCCAGCGAGGTAGAAACTCGTTCGATAGAAAAGGGGCAGCTGTTCATGCTACTGCCTCCTTCAGGAGGGCAAGTCATTTAAACCAGGTTTCTGAGGCACTAAAAGGCTTCATAGGCCATGGAAGAAATGCAAAGCAGGAGGAAAAGGGCAGAGACGCTCTGTCCCATAGTGAACGACGTGTCACAGTGCCCACGTGTAAAGAACACAATATGGAGCAAGCCCGTTTGGTTGTATGAGCACCTTCACAAGAAGACGTCACTTTATTCACTCCCCAGCTGGCTCTGCTGCAGTAGCTACAGTGAGCACTTCAGAAAAAAGATGATGCTGTTCTGTGCGTCCAAACAGGTGAAGAGACCAAGCGCCCACCGCCCGGATCTGCGTGTCTGCGGGGCCACAAAATGACAGCTTTCTCTGGGGGAGAGAGCAGAATGCAAATCCCTTGACTTCCGCCCTGTCAGGAGCATTGGCAAACCTGCCTGAATGAAAGGCAAGCGTCCTTAATGCCACTGTGGGGCTGTTTGCAAAGTTCTGTCACATCCCACCTGTACATTCAAGGAATAAGCAGCAGAGAGATGTGTGGTTTTTGGCCAGCTGGTGGGCGGGAGGGTTTTAATCACATTAATGAAACAGAATGACGGGGCCTCAGCTTTCTCTCATAAGACAAGTGTTGGCTGAAGTCCTGTGACCAGTACTGAGGGGACATATCGGGACTCGTTGGAGGCTCTGTGCTGACAGACCCAAGGCTACATCCCTGACTTCTGTGATCCCGCTCATGAGGATGACAGGCGTGACGTAAGACTGACTGTAACCCCAAGTCCGAAACCTCGTCTACAGAGCCCCAAGTGACAAGGCGTGTCCGTGAGGAGGTGATGACATGAGGTGCCCTGCAACACCTGACATTCTTAGATGCTGTGAGCCCGGCCCTGACGCTGCCCGGTCACCTGCGTGAACCCTCAGTGCTGTCTGACCCCCGCTTTCTCTCCCTTTCACTGTGTGCGTTGGGGGGGCTTGGTCTGCTCCTCCCCGTGTACGAGACCAGGAGTGTGAGTGGCACCTGCCCCATCTTCCTACGTGATGGAGACAGGCTGAGCTCTCTAAGGAGTGCCCGTTTGGGAACCTCTGCCCTTTTATAAGCCTGACATCCCAGGCACAGTGAATGTTACTATTTACACAATCGGCATTTTCTTCCAAGAGGGGGTGACCTCACAGACTTGCCCCTGGTCAAAGCCAGAGGCGCAGGACAGTGCAGATGCCTGGTCACTGGGGAGAGACTCTGCCCTGTGTGGGGCCCAGGAGCTTCAGTTGTGCAGGTGAAACTAATCTGCCATTACTTCCCAGTTGACCGTAAATTGTTAACAGGTTCGACTTGTTTTAAACCTCCCAGCTCTGCCGCAAACTGGAAAACAGGTGGAAACCCCTTCCTGAGACTTTCAGACCAGCAAGCGGTCTGGGTCCGAACCAAGTGCACGCGCTCCCCCTGCTGGTGACAGCTGTCATCACACGTGCAGGGGAAACTAAAGAAACAGCTGATTGGAAAAAACAATCTGCCTTAAAGGTAAATGAAAAGGTTGTCCTTTACCCCGTGGCCTTCCTCCCAGGGTTTAAAACTTTTCAGCGTAATGTTGTTTTATCTGCTATCAAGAAGTTGTTTTGTTAACCATGATGCAAACCTGTACTGATGTGAGAAGAGGCTCGCGACACGATCGAGTAGCACAAGAGGGACAGGCCAGTGTCACGTGATGTTGTGCCCTGTGCCCAGGTTTCCAGGCGCTGTACTGCTCTCTGTCTGCTGTGCCTGAAGCTGGGCCATCAGAACGTCAGCGGGCCATCCTAGGTGGCAGGATTTCCTCTACCAGCTTTTAAATTTTACTTGCTATCTTTATATAATGCGCATGTATGATTTTTTCAAACTTTTGCTCGTCGCAAACATTCAGCTCCACCTGTTGGATGGCCTCGCCCGTGTGGGGACCAGTGGACACAGGGGCGGCTTCCCACGTGCACGGCCGGTTCCGGTCCCGACGGCTCGCGGCCCTGGCCGTCCCTCCCAGCTCTGGCCTGACTGCAGCCGGGCCTCGAGCTCCTCCGTTGTCTTTTTATCACCAGCAGAGTAAAAAGCTGCTTGGAAGGGGACAGACCTCGACGAGAGACACCAGTCTTGGCAGATGGCCATAAAACGTGAACCAGTTCAGCTTTTTTTAAACCTCGGTGCACACGGTTAAAAAGTGCTTCATCAGAGAATTGCCAAACTTGTGTCTTTAAAACTAAGCCACAAAAGTCCTGCCTCATTAAGGAGCCTGACTTCAGCGGCCTCTCTAAGGGACCTTGTGTGTGTGTCACAAGCATTTCTGAAGCGGCCAGCGGCTGAGGACGTGGAGAAGCAAGGGGAGGACACCGACGGCCCGAGGCCCGAGGGTTTAGCTGGGACACTCCCCTGCCTCCTTTCACCCGCGTCCCCACACCTTCCGACAGCAGCCGGCCCAGCGGGACTGTGAGGCCCTGAAGGTCACCTGCGCCCCCAAGGTCTTCACCTCTCCCGTGCTCACCTTTCTCCTCCAGGCAAGCGCCCTCCCGGCTCCCCCAGCCTAGGAAACGGGTCACCTGGTTTACAGTGAGACATGAGGAAATGACAACCACCCACTCCCCATAAATCGTAACATACAACAAATAAGCCCAGACCCACAGGTTTTAAAGTACCTGGCCAGGCCTGTCCAGGGCTCCCGCAGCTACCTGGGCGCAGGCTGGCCCTGCTCTGACCATGAACTGGCCCCCAACCCAGAGACATGATGGGTCGACCGGCCGTTCTCCAAGAAGAGGGCGTCCCCCTGAGCTGCGCCGTGGACCTCTCCCCTCAGAGCAGCCAGGCTTTCACGATGGTTCCAGTGCTGTGATGGGCGCCAGCATCTGCCCAAAGTGTCACTGCCAGCCAGTTTCAGTCCAGGCTGTCAGGGGAAGGAGAGCAGGGGTCTGGCAACCCTCTCCCAGGTATCAGAGGCTGATCTGCAAACTTGGCTGCACACTCAGTGGAACACTATCCAGCCTTAGAAGGGAAGGGCGTCCTGACACACGTATCACATGGATGGACCTGGAGGACACGACGCTGAGTGACAGAAGCGAGGCACCGGGGGACGCACCCTGTGTGATCCCACTTCTGTGAGGGCCCTGGATGAGTCACATCGTAGACACAGAAAGTAGACGGTGCCGGGGCCGGGGGTCAGGGAGTTGTTGTTTAATGGGACAGAGTATCATTTAGGAAGATGACAAAGTCCTGGAGATGGCCAGTGGTGACGGTGGCATGACCCTGTGACTGACCTAATGCCACGGCATTGAGCCCTTAGAAATGGTGAAGACGGTCACTTTTACATGCTCGTGTTTAGCACAATAAGAAAAACTTAGGGGTGACTCAGGTACAGCAGCCCCTTTCTGCCACTGTGTAAAGGCGTCTCGCCACGGCAACCGAGGTGTGAGCCATAGCTTTGCTTCCTGGGCCCACCACAAAAGCTCTTTAGTGACACGTAAATAAACAGCGCAAACCCCAGGCCCAGCATCCCAGGAAATGCCCTGAGTTTCAACCACACTGGACCATTATCTTTCTTTTCTTGGCTGCTCGTCTCAGTGGCCCCTTAGCAACGTTTTCAAGCTGAGACTTTCTCAGAGAGTCTGTTTCAGCCACATCCTTTCACACAGGAGGAAACAGAAGCCCCCCACACACACACACAGAGTGGCTTGCTCAGGTCACACAGGTTTTGGTGTCCAAGATGCAAATGACAGGCATGTGTTTAGAGGGAGACCAGCCTTACCTGTGCAGGGGTGTCCAGGTAGCAAACTCATGTAAAGATGTAACTGCCTGCATTACGCTCGACCATGCGAAATGGCCTCTTTATTTTATTGTATTTTAGATGTTAACACACAGTAACACTGCCTTGTTTTTGCTGTACAGGTCTGTGAATTTGAACACGTGTATAGTTTCTTGTAGCAGCCGCCACAGTAGGGGTACATCCCCCCAAAACTTCCCTCTTGCTTTCACTTTATGGTCACATCACACCCTTCCCTGCCCCCACCCCTGGCAACTACCGCTTTGGTCATCTCTTTATGGTTTCATCACTTGGAGAATGTCACGTAGATGAGGTGGCACGTATGACATCCTTCTAGAATGCCTTCCATCGCTCAGTCAAGGCCATGGAGACGCCTCTGAGTTGTTGACACACCAAGTTTGTTCCTTTTTATTGCTGAGTGAGGAGCCCCCACCACGTGGACTGCGAGAGACACTCACGCACAGATTCTTGATGATCCTAAGTTTTCATGGAAGATTTAAATTATTTTCCCCCTCAAAAAATTGCTAAGATATGCATTATAAAGGCCACTTCCCAAAATATTTGGTTTTTCTTCTATCGCTAAAAGCAGGAAGCAGTGTTGCTGGGTCCCACGGTAAGTATCCGACCAGCCCTGTGAGAAACGCCTCACTGTGTCTCAGACACATCTCCCTGATGGCTCAGGACGCGGAGCATCCCTTCGCGGGCTGCCTCGCCTTCTGCCCGTCTTCCTCTTTGATGAAGTGCTTATTTAAGTGTTTTGGCCATTTCTTCACTGGGCTTTTTTTTTTTTTTTTAAACCATTGAGCTTTGAGAGTTCTTTACTTATTCTAGCTTCAAGTTGTTTGTCATTGATGTGATTTGCAAATATTTTCTCTCATTCTGTAGCTTGTCTTTGCATTCTCTTAACAGTGTCTTTTGCAAAACAAAGTTTAGATTCTGATGAAGTCCAATTTACCAATTTTTTCTTTTGTGGGTCATGTTTTTGGTGTCAGGTCCCCAGATTATTGAAGGTTTCCTTC
Organism: Rhinolophus sinicus; assembly: GCF_036562045.2. Classification (NCBI taxonomy): domain Eukaryota; kingdom Metazoa; phylum Chordata; class Mammalia; order Chiroptera; family Rhinolophidae; genus Rhinolophus; species Rhinolophus sinicus. The sequence goes on from NC_133758.1 coordinate 1,660,298, forward strand.
TAAGTTTTCTTTTAAGATTTTATAGTTTTACATTATGGATAGAAATCTATGATCCATTTTGAGTTAATTCTTGTGTGAGGTGTGACTGTTGGGTTGCAGCCCTTTTTTGGATATGGATGTCCAATCGTTCCAAAACCATTTGTTGAAAAGACTACCTTCTGTCCACTGCATTGTCTTTGCACCTTTTGTCAAAGGTCAATGGGTCGCACTCCTGTGGGTCTATTTCTGCAGAGTCCCGTCCCCCCCACCGCACTCGGCGTCATCACTGTAACTGTGCAGGAAATTGTAAAATCAGCTGATGGAAACCCTCCATGTATCCTTCTTTCGGTCGTTTGCCTGTTTTGGTCGCATCTCATTTCCCTATGGTTTTAGAATCCCTTTGTTCGTATCTAAACACAAGCTTGCTGGCATTAAGTCTGGAGCTTAGTTAAGTCTGTCGATCAGTTTGGGGAGAACTGGCATCTTGACTCTGCTGACCCTTCCAGTCCGTGAGCACAGTATGTCTCTCCACTTACTAACACTGTCCGTGATTTCCTCCACCAGCATTTTTTAGCGTAAAGATGCTATACCTGTTTTGTTAGATTGACAACTAATATTTTGTTTCTTTGATACTATTATAGATGGCAGTGTTTTCACATTTTTCCCTTTTTAACTGTTCATTGTTCGTATATAGAAATGTGGTGGCCTAAATGTCCTTTCAGTAACAGACCATTGCAACTATAAGATAACAGAACAGTTGTGACTATGTGGTGATATCCAATTATCTGTGCAGCTGACAATTTACAGCCCAAAAGTTCACGTCAAAGCTGCATTTCAGTCACTCTCCCATGCATCCCAACAAAGCAATTGCGTGACTCCATAATAATTGTTTATTTACCTAAGATCTGTGTGTTAGGCTCTGTGTTAACAGTGATCTAAATAACTACATGTGAATCCAACCGTCATGCTCATTTCATGCTTAGCTCTGCACAGAGCACCGGGGAGAGACCAATCACACTTGGCGTGAATAGTTACGACCCCTGATTTCATAGCTTCAAGAGCTAAAATGCAACCTACCAACTTCATGTGTTCCTTAAAAGATTTAAATTTATTTTGCCTCAGAAGACTGGTGACTGACACATTTGTTATAAAAATCACAAAAAATATGGTTTTCTTTAGCATTCAAAGCAGACATGCATAATTCACAGGCGAAGCTTATTATCTACGTAACACTGTTAATATCTCACAACATAAGTGAGTTCTCATGGTGTGAGACCTATGTGATATGACTAAGCATTAATTTCTTCCCAAACCACCATGTAAAGTTTAAGACATTTTTCTCATTTAATCGCAGGATGGGTGAGTGAAGGGTACATGGTGCTTCTGGGACCCAAACGCAGTGCATGACACGCAGAAAGGTGGTCCATAAGCACCAAGGGATGAGTACTGGACGGGGCCATTCTAATCACAGCAGTTCCTCGGTTTTCAAACGTCTCCGTTGACGAACATTTCGGTTTCCGAACGCTGTCAACCCAGAAGTAAATGCTTCCGGTTTCGAACACGCCTCGGAAGTCGAACATGTCACGCGGCTTCCACTGAGTGCAGAATCCTGAGGCCTCACTGTCGGCTGTTTGCAAATGTTTCAGAACTCGAACGGTCTTCTGGGATGGATTACGTTCGAAAACCGAGGTACCGCTGTATTTCAAGCCATTAGAATGGTATTTAATAACCTCACCAGTCAAATTAGACACGGTGGGGCAGGGGCTTGTGGGGAAGGACAGGGACAGCCACCTTGCAAACTCTGCTGGAAAGGGAAGAATCAGAGGAGCCACCAGCTTTGCGTCACTGTCCACAGTGGGCCCGGGAACAAGTGCAAGGGGTGTTGTGGGGGCAGAGCCCCAGAAAGTAGTTTCCAGGCTCTCGGCCTCACATAGACAGGTGCTGGCTCAGGTAGTAGATGGCCATCAGCTGTGACTAGTTGGCCGTCAGCTGTAACCAGTTAGCCATTGGCCACTGATATAACTGCCGTGGCTGAGCTAGCAAGCGGATTGCAGTTAGCAGGTGGGGTCAGTTGGCAGAGAAGCGGACAGCGGGTTGTGAATCGCATGGCTCCTGCTTCCTGTGTCTCCAACCCAGCCGCCAGCGAGACTATAGTGGTATGACTCCCCCATCTATGGCTCCGTGGGTGTTCTTTTGGCCTCACCATGTCCTACGTTCTAGTGCGGGGAGTGGGAACTGACACCCCCCATGACACCCTGCATGACACGCAGTCTCCTGCTTTAATCCGCTCGCATTCCTCACCTCTAGCAGCAGTGACACAGCAGCGGGGACGCCTCCAAGGACATTCGGGCTCCTCCCTTGCCCCTTGTCAGCACCGAGGATGGAGCCCCTTGTCCACAGAAGCGGTCGGCTCTCCCTCCTCGTGCTTCGCCTCCCTGGTGTCTTCAGGGTCCCTGCTGGTGGGCACATGCCGTCAGTGGCCAGTCAAGGAGGGACATGTGGAGGCTGCGAAGACAGCGCTTCCTTCCCTGCCCTCGGAGGTGGTTTGTCAACACGACAGTCGCTGTCCCTCATTTGTCATCTTCTGGGTACCATTTGTTGACCTAGAAGGTTCTGGTTCTGTTGGTTATGAATGGGCCTCATACAGTCAACCCATCAGTCCTTCCCTCTGTGCTCAAGATGTGGAAGTGGCCGCCCCAGCCTGGGCAGACTCAGTGCCACTGTGACCTGAGTCACTGGTTTTGAGAACCAGGCTGGTTCTCAAAGCTGCTGGCTGGCCTGTCTTTGCTGCTCTGGCTGTTTTGTGCAATTCCTGAGCATTTTCCTTCATCCAAATCAGAAGCTCAGGGAAACGACACTTCCCTTTTGATGCCCTGCCTCCCCGGCCCCTATGTCAGATGGAGTCACACTTAAACAGCAGCCTTCCCGTCCCCTCGGCCTCCTATGTGATGTCGGGGAGCCAGGCACAGACTCAGCAACGGAGACACCTCCCAGCACGGTGCAGTCTCACAGCCAGAGAGCCTGTCCGAGTCCCTGCCTGCCGCAGGCGTGTCTGGTGGCCCCTCAGTGGCTTCCTAGCATGAGGCCGTGCCAGGGGGTGGAGAGGCAGTGCCCCAAGACGGGGGGACAGCCTGTCCTGAGGCCACTGCGCCTGTGTTTCAGGATGCACACCATGCGGCAAGAACCACCCACTACGGCTCCCTGCCCCAGAAGTCCCAGCACGGCCGGCCGCAGGACGAGAACCCTGTGGTCCACTTCTTCAAGAACATTGTGAGTGGACCCACACTGCGAGTGACAGGCTGGGGTGGGGGAGGTGAGGGGCTGGCCACGGCCACAGTCACCGGGGGCCTGAGTGTATCCAGGGGGCTCTGAGCTCTAACCCTTAGGTACATCCCCTGATGGCGCTCTCTCCTCCTCACAGTGGGGTTGGCCTTGGGAGCTCAGACTTGGCTCCTGGTCCCAAGGTCCCAACTACATCTGTCGCTTACTGAACTACACATTCTACCAAAGAACTCACTCCTTTGAGACTAAACTACTATGAGTGAGAGCGTACTTTAAAAATAGAACTTTGCAAACATGGAGACAGTTAAAAGCTCAGTCGTTGCCAGGGGCTGGGGGGAGGGCGGGGTGAATGGGGCGCCCAGGACACTTGGGGCAGTGGAAGTCATCTGTTTGACACAGTGATGGTGGATACACCTCATTCCTTTGTCAAAATCCTTAGATTGTACGACAGAGAGTGAACCATGGTGGAAACTGTGGACTTTAGTTATAACCATAATGTACCAATAAAGTCTTAAAAACAAAAGCAAAACCACAAGCTCTTAGTTATAAACTTTCTGTTCAGCTGACATTGTAAGATGATAGTTTCCATGTTGACAAGTGACTTTTAGGAGCCACAGAGGTGAGGGTGTCCCTTTGAAGCTCGGAATATCAGGGGACACTTTACTTCCCTCCCGAAAAAAGGACCATGGAGACGTGACGTTCACGGTCTCCACAAGTGTGTCACAGGACACACACCAAGAGGGATCAGTTCCCTCGTTGCAGGGCCTCTCGATGAGTTTCACAAACATTTCCTGAGTGTTCTGGAAGATCTGAGGAGCAATGGCTGTTTTCAGATTCCCAGAGCCTCCATTTCTCAGTGGGCTGGACTGAGAGGGGGAGCCAGGCAGCGTGGGCGGCCCTGTGCCTGACACGTGCTAGACGCTGTCACACCTGAGCTGCCCGCCACAAGCCAGGCCCTCACAAAGGGGCAGCACTGCTCCGACGGAGGGAGACCCCCACCACAGCTCACCATCCTGTGTCTTTGCAGGTGACACCTCGCACACCTCCTCCATCGCAAGGAAAGGTAAGACCTCTGAATGTCTGGATTAATCATCACTTTATTTATAGACCTTCCCTGAAATGTACCAAAAAGAGGGGTGGACTGTCGGCTGCCTGACTTGGTTCCACGGTGTCGTATCACGTGGACCCCTCGTAGACAGGCTGAGAGATACAGGGCATCCCCTCCTGCCACAACCGCAGACAGTGATAATGGATCCTAGGGTGCTTTCCCTCTAAAGCCTGATGGGAAATCGGCCCCAGAAGCTCTGCTGGCCACCGGCACCCCTTGGAAAGGGCACATGTGACGAAAACTGCCTACCACCTGAGCATACACTGTTTTGACTGTTTCTTCTTAATTACAAGAACTTTTTTCCTGCACTGATCACAATGTCATTATTTCTTTCTTTTCCTTATCCAGGGGCGAGGACGGTCCCTGAGCAGATTTAGCTGGGTAGGTGACAAATGCCTGTTCATGCAGTTCCCCTCCTTTCTGGTCCTCCGACCCCTGGACCTTTACGTTCTGCTGTGTCCGTTGCTTAACGGTCCCACCCTGCTTTCCCACAAAGCCCGGCTTGCCCACAGCTGCCTGCTGCTTTCTCCTCCAGGGAAAAGAAGGGGCTTCCCAGGGCCAGGTCTTCCCTTCTGGCGTCCTTGCCCTGCTTCCTCCCTGCCCCCCAGGCACCCCTGCCACAGGGCTCCCCCCCCACTAGGCCCCTCCCTAGGGAAGAGCAGGACCATGTTTGAGAAAATCCCTCATTTCCTCCCCACACCTGTGGGCCTGGGGCTGACTGGCCCACCGACATGGCCAGCGCCACCACCAGAGGGTGGCTTTTGTTGAGGAAAGCGATTCTGCTAAGGAGTGGACAGGGCGGTCACGTCACTTGTCCAGTTCATGATGACCCAAGTAACGCAGAAGACTTGGTTTGTGTGTTAGTGGTAACTGAAGCTTCCAGGAAAACCTTCGTAGGAATTTCAGGCTTTGAATGCTGAGAACAAAGTTTTCATGAAGACTTAAGTGGGCGATCTGTTCACTTTCCAGGTATTAGTGAACCAGCTGAAGACACCCACCAGGATGTTCTAACCAAACTTACAAACCTGAGTGACTAGTAACTATTAGGTATGGCTCTTACTTTATAAAAAGTATAATTTCAGACTCAAAGGGAAGAATAACCACTGACCTACATGCCAGGAATAGGTCATCTTGGGAACACGACATCCTTATTCTCTAGTAGAGGCCTATGGACTCCGGACGCTCAAGTAACAAACATCGTATCAGTGAATGAATGGATTTTTCAAAAAGAAAGAGGAAGGAAGAAGCAAAGAAAGGGGGGAAGGAAGGGAGAAGGAAGGAAAAAGGAAGGAAAGAAGAAAGAAGGAGGAAGGAAGAAGGAAGGAAGGAAACATAGAACGGGATGGGAGGAAGGAGGGAGGGAAGACGCCGCAGACAGAGGCAGAAGAAAGGTTTCGTAAAGTTCCTGCATTTCTCCAACACGTTGTGACATTGAATTATGAACTGATGCATTTGCTGGAACATTTTATACCAATACATTTGAGCTTTTCTTGACCTAAGGACTTTACAAAACGGTGACAATGTAGAAAATTCACATGGGCTGGCACTCAGAGCCAATTAATTTGTGACTTTCTGTCCCAGCAGGAGACCAAGGTGAGACTGAAGAACGAAATGCATTTTTGACCCTGAACCTCCCTTTAAGTAACCCCTTGATCTGTCTCTTAGCTTTCCAGGCGTGGACGCTGGACTTTACACAAAGTCCCCACTGCACGTGGGGAGGGGTGGGGACAGAAGCCTGCCTCCTGCCCGGCCACTTGAACCCAGCCGCTGGCCAGAAAGCAAGAGCTTTGCGTTCCTCGCCTCGCTCCCATTTCTGGTCCGACTCACGTGTGTCAATGTTTTCTTTTCTCCAAAGCAAACCCCTCTGCTATAGTTCCTTTGCCTGCTCATCTGCTTTCTGGAGCTGCAGGGTTCCCTTCCCGTTTGGAGTTCTGAAGTCCCCACTTCCGTCTTCTAAACTATGTTGTATGTTTTCTGGTAAATTCTAGGTGGTCCAAAGGTATGTGACCAGGAATGTGAAAAGGAGGAAGAGTCAAGCACATTATTAATCTGAAAACCATTCCTTGAATTTAATTTTCTCAGCATCTTTCTTTTGGGAGAAAAACAATAGAGTCAGCGTTCGCAGGGGCAAGTGTGGCTCTTACCACGTCACATGTGTCTCTCTTTGGCGCAGCTCTCTTTAACTGTCACCCGTCCCTCTGTGTGCCATCGTGGAGAGGCCGTGTCCGTGGAAGCCTCCAGGATCCAAGGGCGGCGTTGGCTTCCCTCTAGTATGCAGGCTTGCACGTTCTCTGCCACACACCCCTGTCCCTTAGGCCACTTGATAACCTTGAAACCGATCTTCACATGCAAGTAGCCGCCTGGGACCTGAACGTCCCATGTGTGTCCCCAAGCCCAGGCTGAACGAGGAGGCAGCTGTGGCAATAGCTTGTGTGGGGGGCCTGGGCAGATGGGCCTGGTCCCGGGATGAGCGAGGGGAACCAGAAGAACCTGGAACCTTCCAGATTGCACCTCCAGTCCCTCTAACACAAAGGGGGATGAGAGGGTTTCCAAGTTCCCTCCAGCCCTGAAACACTGATGAAATCTGAAAGGACTGGAAGCTGAAGGAAAGTGCTCTGGGGTCTCCTTCAGGAGATGGTTTTGTTCCCTTTGCTAGAATTCTCAGGAGAGGACCACACAGCCTCCCATTTGTTGTTGGTGAAACAAAGTGACACCTCAGACCTTGCCCTCCGAGTAGAGCTCCTGGGGCAGAGACCCCAGCCTGGGGGTGCCCGGCTGCTCGGCCCCCCAGGGGATGTGGCACGAAGGCTGGAGCGCCCTTTACCCCGAGTGCTACCAGTCGTGGCCGCACACCCAGAGCTTGTCCCACCCGTTTCTCACACTGACAGTGGAACGTCCCATCGCGGCTAAAGCGTGTTAGAAAATAAACTCAGGACACAAGTATTCTTGTATTGCCACAACCATTTGATATCACTATGATCCACAAAGAAAACTTGTGTCACCCTCTCTGAATGGGCGCTGGAGGCAGCAGGTGACCGCAAGCTCAGAGCTCCATTCTCAGAATGGGACACCCACTGCTGGTGTCCTCACAGCCACCCTGTCAGGAAGGGATCGCAATGCTCCCCATTTTAGAGAAGAGGAAACGAGCTCAGAGAGAGTCCCACACTTGCCCACGGTCACACAGTGGAGGGAAGGGGGCTGAGACCCATCCAGGCTGCTGGCTCCTGGGCTGTGCTGTGGTGCCCAGACCTGCCCCTCCCTTGGTGGCCGCAGCTCCGGAGCCCAGGGCACCTGCTCAGAACCCCACGTTCATGCTCAGGCCCCAGGCCACGATAGTGGTCATGGTCGAGAGAGGCCCCTCTAGGCCAGGGACCTCAAACTTTGTCCCCAGACTTTAGGAAGCTGTGACTGAATCTCACCAAGTCCACAGGCCTTGCCCCTGGGTCTCTAGGAGACAGAGTGGACATGAACACGGTCTGCACAAACCACCCGAAAACAGGCCGCACACAGCCTGGGTGCTCAGGCCATCTCCTGTGTCCCCTTCCTCCAGACCCGTGTGGGCGAAAGTTGTCTACCCTGTGTGGCCGATGTTTTCTTCTCCTGAAAACCACACAGCGTGAAGCAGGGAGGCAGCTGTTGTAGAAAAAAACACTGACCTTTGGAACGAGAGCATCTGGGGAACATCTCGTAACAGAGCCTGGCCCAGGCCAGCAGCTGACAGATGTGGAGGGAGGGCACTGAGCCCCCCGGGTCACCGGCCACTGGGGGTGGGGATCCTGGGGACAGGCTGGAAGCAGAGCACGGTGTCCTTGTCTTGCAGGGAGCCGAGGGGCAGAAGCCCGGATTTGGCTACGGGGGCAGAGCTGCCGACTACAAATCGGCTCACAAGGGGTTCAGGGCTGACGCCCAGAGCACGCTTTCCAGAATCTTCAAACTGGTAACGTAGCTAGCCAGGGTCTGGGGTGCTGGTGTGGGTGGGTGGGCGGGTGGGCGGCCTCTTCGCTGCATTCTCTCAGGAGTTCTGAGCCAGCACCGCACGGGGCCAGCTCCGAGGGGAGCTTGAGGACAGGTGGGGGCACGAGGCCACAGTTGTGCCGGGGGCTGTGGCTGCAGACGCTGACTCAGCTGGAAGGTCAGGTGGCTCCTGGCCCAGGCGGCAGCATCTTTGCCCCCCAGGAAATGAGCAGGACAAGGTGACAAGACGGGGATGGTTGGACCAGGCGAGGCATCCTCAGAAACACTCAGGTGGCCTGTCCCGTTGGTTATGATGCTGGAGTGACATAGAACAAGGCCCAGATTTGTTGTCTGAGTGTCCTTGGCCTGTGACCTCTCTGAGCCTTGGTTTCCTGCTCCATAAAGTAGGGTGACATGGACAGAAACCATAGTGACAGTAAAAGGTGGTAAGGACAACGTGGTCACAGGGTGCCTGCAGGTTCCACACAGAAACAGCAGCTGATGTTATTCTAATAGTGACGACAATTGTGCTGAGAAGCCGGAGATCTCAGAATGTCCTCTGGTCATCTGTACGTCCCCAGCACGAGCTATGGAGGGAAAGGCAGGAAGGGGCTGAGAGCGCTGTGTACCTGTGTGTGAGAGGTGGTTACCATTCCAGGAAGGGTGGCCAGACAGGCCTCCAGAGCAGCTGGCATTCGCTGGCCACAGCCCGGGGACAGTTTTCTCCAGACCAAAGGAGAACACAAAAGGCTTCAGGAGGAGGGAGGTGATGAGGGTGCGTGATGTGGAATGAGCAGCAGCAGCCAGAAGGACACGGGGTGGGAAAGGTAAGCCCTGTGAGCCTCCTGAGGGCTTTTGACAGTGACTCTGCAAGGCGGAGTCACAGGGGCTCCAGGGGGAGACTGGCACAGTGTGATTTATAACTTACATTTGGTGTTGAAAAACCAGTTGTGCGTTCCCGGCAGAGATTAGCAAAAATGGGAACTGGATTCTGAATTCCTTAGACTGGACAGACCATCAGGGAGACCTGTGGATTCTGTGGCTGCAGAGCCGAGGCTCCAGCAACACGTAAACACTTCAGGGCTTAAAGCTGCAGGGCAGTGGGATGGTCCCTGAGTGGTGACATGGCGCCCCTTTCATGGGGCATTGGAGTTCCCACACTGATTTCATCAAGAGGAGAGCACATGTCACCCTGAACACAGAGCGGATGTTCATGGCAGTAGGAATGATCGCTCGCTCATTCCATGTCCCCGTTGGAATAGCCGCCTGAGCCACCGTGTTCACCTCCTCTCAAGCCAAACAAGACCACCGGCTTCCCTGCCCGGCGGCCTGGTGCTGCGTCAGCCGCCGCCACAGTCACGACTACGCCCAAGGTGTTCCAGTCGACCCCTCTCCAACCTAGAGACATGTAGTGAGGAAGACAGATGCCAGCCCAGGAGACAGTGCATCTGTTCTGACAGGGAAGCCACTGGAAAAGGCAGGGCAACGCTGTGATGCCCATGGCACCCAGTCCAGAGAAGAACAGTCGTGGCCGATTTCGTGTTTATCTTTCTTGGATGAGAGATTAGCCTTCTTGTAGGAATTCCTCTGCAGAAGGGAAGATGAGATTGTGCCGCTGGGGGTGGTCTGTGCGTGGTCCCCAGACAACAGCTCAGTAGGGTCCTGCTGTGTCTGTCCCCGGCAGCGTCCGGTGGTCGTGGGCACACGCGTGCTAGGGTCTTACTCTGTGAGTGTGTCTTCACCTGTGGCTTACAGGACAGTGGTCTCGTTGTGGGGAAGGCGTGACTTCCCACACGCCTCGTGCTCTAGGTGTTCTCGGTTGCTGACAAGAACAGGAGCGTCTCTCCTCCTCTCGACCGGTTTTCAGAACCACTGGTGGGGTCACCGTAGGCAACTTCATTTAACATTGAAAGGTTCTGCTGTATGAGGCTTGATGGCATCAGCCTGGGAGATGTGACAGCTCAAGGACAGGACCCGTGCTCCCTGCGAGTCCCAGGTGCTCCCAGGTACAGGCTCACCTCCCCCTCCAAGCACAGTGGCTCGTCCTGTGTAAGGTGCTACTTGGCTCATTAAAACATCAAGAGTTTACAGTCTATGGTGGGATGAGTTGGTCCCTCACCTTTAACTCAGTGTTGAGTCACATGTGGTGTGTCCGGTGGTTGGGACACACGATACCGACAGACTCAGTAGTGCGTGCGTGCAGACCCCGCACGTGTAGATCCTGTGGTGCTGGCAGGTCTCTGCTTTGGGGGGAAGTCAGAACTATTCAGGACAAGCCTGCCCTACGCGACGTAGGTCCTTGAAAATTCAGAAGGCTGTGCGGAATGGAAAGATAGCTTCATGCGGCATCATTTCTAGCAGCAGATCCAAGTGACAGCCCTTGATGGTTGGCGCCAGGTTTCCAGGAAAGGGGACCAGCAGGGGGAGGTGTGCAGGTGGCCCAGCGCTGACCTAACGCTGTGTCTTCTCCACAGGGAGGAAGAGATAGTCGGTCTGGATCGCCCATGGCGAGACGCTGAAGCCACCCTCCTGCTCCTGAACCCTGTCCTCGGCTTCTTAATATCCCTGCCTTACAATTTTAACCAGTCCCGTAAACCCCTACTTCTAGAAATGACCTCTTCCTAACGCCTTGGATTTGAGCACACGAGGGCCAGCCACAGCGCATCCCCCGGCAATGTCTGGCCAGCAGCTACATGGAGAAAACGCAAACACAAAACGGTTAAACGGTCACTACTGTACAACTCAAGATAAAGTGTCCTGGGGTCTCAGACCACGGCGACGTCCCTCCAGTTCACCCCTCCATCCCTGGCTTCGTGCTGCGTGCTCTCCCGCCCTCGGCTTCAGGCACTCCCAGGAGACACTGCTGTGGACACAGGACGCGTGCGGGTGGTGGGGCTGGCGATCCGTGCTTCCTTTGGTTTCTTCTCCTGCCCCTTGTCTCCCCCAAGGCACCTCATTTTCCTAACAGGATCAGGCAGTCAGGAGTGGCTTCACCCCACGGGGGCTTCGGTACGTGAGATGCGGGCGGGCAGCTTAGGACAGTGTGATGTGGTGGACACAGGGCCGGTGGGCTGCTCCCACCCCCTAATTGGCTGGATTCGTGTGTGACAGAGAGGGGATGAGGAGGCAAAGGGGCTGGGCGGTGGCCTCGAGCAGGAAACGGGATCTTGGAAATCAGGTGACGGCACAGTGGGAACCAGAGCGGCCTCCACAAACCACCTGTTTCCTCCTCCCCAGAGCCGGCCGGCTGGGGGCTCAGGGAGCCCTGCACAGAGAAAGCGGGACTTGTAGTTTTCTGGGTAGCCGCGCAGTGTCACACTGGTCACATGGGGAGCCAAACGTGACCGGTGGTGCGCTCGGCATGGCAGTGCACATGGCAAACACTAACCTCCTTCTGCTTGTCTCCTAGAAGTGAGCGTGCTGAGTGACTAGGCCTAGTGGGGGGCCTGCCTTTGCCCTGTCCCTGCCCCTGACCTAGACACATGGCTGGGCCTGGTCGGCCATCCGAGCATGGAGGAGCTGTCCTCTGAAGCAAACTCCTTTCTAACATGAGCTGACACTCCCCTGCTCCCCTCCATAACGTACTGACTCTGCCTTGTGAGTTCAGCGTCTCCTGGCACCTTGTCACCTTCCAAAGAGCCCCCAGGGGCATAGGTCTCCCGTAGATGGAATAGCCCACGTAATGCCGAGTGCAGCCCTCTAATCCTGTTCTAACTCTGAATGTCGAGTGTGGGTTTAACACAATGTCTATTAACACATAGCCTCAGTGATAAGAGAAACATAAAGAACATTTCGGAAACAAAACTTCCAAATCGCTGGACACGAGCCCTCTGCATCGGAGCTGATGCTCTCAGTGGGCACTACTCGAGAAGACGCGCAGCCGCGAGTGCTGTGACCGCAGGTCTCACGGAAATTACTGTTCTTGAGTAGTGAAATCAAGTAATAAACTTTTAATGACATTGGCGCCGTGTTTCTCTCATTGTGGTCTCTAGAACGTGACCCCGTAAAGCGATTGTCCCGTCTCAGAGTGGATGTGTGGACATAAGCCGTCCCAGCAGATGCTGGTCTCACCTCACGGTTTACACGTTAGCAAGACAAAGTGCACGGGGTCCGGTCAGGGCATCGATTCCGGCTCCCAGGAAAGGACTTCTCAAGTTACCGTTAAATGATGTTTCAAAGTCCACTCACCTTTTATTATCTCACCATTGTGAGCACCCAGCTGGTGTGAACTGCAGGATCTTTGAAAAATTACTTTTGGCCACACTGTACTGGCAGGAACATTGACAGAAATAAGTGATTTGGGAAATTTTTGTTCATAGTTGCTTTGGCTATAAGAATTATCTTTCAAGATTAACTGAAATCATTTTTCGTTTTGCTTTTAACAAAACCTTTAAAAAAAATCATGTTTTGCTTCTAACATAACCACAGGTTCTTTTCTGTCTCAGTTATGGCTGTGAGAAATGATCTGAATTTGTGAAACTTAGCAAGGGAAGGCCCCGTCTGAGACGATGGTGGGAGGACACCAGCTCATTTCTGCGGGGCCCCCAGACCCCGGCCTGTTTCCGTCTAACAACACAAGAGCCGGACGGTGGGCAGTGGGTGGCCCCCGTGTGCAGGTGCGACTCCAAGCCAATGCCGACACCCCTTCCTCCTCCTCTCTGTCCAAACCCCTTCCGACTGAGGAATCGGCAGCGTCCTGCAAATATAATTACACTTTACAAATGGTCAGTGAGGGCTACGCTGACCTGCGATCCCGACTCACCCTGCCGCGGCTCTACAGTGCCCAGGGGGCTCAGCAAACACATGCCTTTGTGTTTAAATACAAACGCCCTTACATTGTAACACAGCCAAGCATTCTTGAAAAATTCATCTGGTGAAGCATTTTCAATAGTTGGGGCAATCCACTGTACAGGGAACAAATTTCCCATCATCTGGTAAAGAACACACCTTCCTCCGCCCACCATATTTAAAACAGTAGAGCTATATCCCCCTCGGGACAAACAAGCAAGGAGGTGGAATCAGCTTCTTCCCTTTCCCTCTGAGCAGAGCCCAGGGAGGAGTCAGATCACTTGAGCTACTTCAGTGCAAAAGTGTATGGAGTCCCCAGTCTGTGGTAGAAATAAAGTGAACTAAGAAGAAAGAGATCCTTAATTTGTTATTTCGACAGGATAATGGCTCTATAAACTACGAACTTAACAAAAGTTTGAAAACATATCTTTACAAAGGACTAGATGCGATAATATGAGCTAACTCCATTGGTACTTCCGGGAAAGTCCGATCCCCTCCCATCTCAGGAACAGATACTGGTATTATGATTGATTTTCACTTCATTTCAAGTCACTTTCAAATGTCTTACCAACGAGAGAGAAAGTGTAAAATACCCTCAAGGACAGAAAATAAGACGTCCTCACACTATTCCAACCCGGGGATCTGAGTTCATTGCCAAGGCAGCAGCTCTGTGAGCTAACTCACGCTGAAAATGGTACATAAAGGAAAGATCCATCTTTAAACAGTTACAACTCACCCAAAGCCCAAACAAGTAAATATACAGGAGCTTTCAAATAATACAAAAACTATTTTTATTATTCTTAAGGCCGGCACAGTGGCTTTTGGCATAACTATCCATTTCTAATACAAAATTGGATTAAATAAATATCATCCAACGTATAAACAGACCATGAAACAGTTCTGAAGATAAAAAAAATTCTTCTATAAATTAAAAAATTAAAATTTTTCTTTAGTGGTGAATCGAGAATGAATCACTGTCATTTTAGAATTTGTCAAATAGATTACAAATCTTGATTTAATACAAAAGTCTCCATGCTGTGAAGCATTACACATAAAAAAAGATTAGAGAAATCTTTTATGATTACTGCCTATTGCTCCTGCCACTTAGTCTTCATTTTTTAGTGCTGAAGTATTTTATTTGTTACCCCTGTAAAAAACGAGCATAGCGTCTCCATGCTCATCGGTGCCCGCATGTGACTGAGGAAGGGGGCAAGTTCAGATCAGCTCAGCAGTGACCAAACAGGACACTGGCTTCAGGAGCCTGTGTCTTTCCTGGGGAAACTCAGGGCGTCCAACCCTCCAAGAGTCTGCCCCACTTTTTAAACAACAAAGACACAACTAGATTTTAAAGTGCTAATCTTCACTACAGTAAAGACATAGAGGCCCCAAACCTGTATGCAGGCACTTTTGAAATTCTAAAAATTCTAAAACACCTGTTACATAAATAGATTAGCTGCAAACAGAGAAGACATCTAGATTCAGAAATATCAATTGTACAATTTCATCTCTGCTTCATTCAGTACAATAGAATTTTAGAAAAAGGATGTATTAATTAGCAGTGATCCAGCCTTGGATGAACTTTTTTTTTAGTGGTGGGGGGAGCACAGTATTGACTTTGAAATAAACTCCTGGGGAAAAAATATGCATGAGAAAAACAGGCATGAGATCTCTCTAAAATACTAACCGGAAAACAGTTCCACATCTTACGTATTTTCTCAAAAACGTGCCTTACATAAATCTGATGATCACTTTGTTAAAAATGTGTCTCCTTGTGAGTTATGAATATTCTTCTGCAAAGAGGAAAATCCATGTGAAGAACAGAAATCCACTTCTACTTTTTTGAGTCTTGTACTAACTCGAGTGTCTCTTGCGCATAAATGGTGTTAAGAGTTTAGAAGTCAGAGAACACTCGATATCATTGTGAAACTCAGATCTACATTTCCTTAAACATGACAATGGGCTGGGGAGCACAAAATATTGTCCTAAAGCAGTGTTCCCTAGTTCAGTGCTGAAATTGGATAGACAATGGCAAGTCCTCATTTGAACAGGTTTCCAGGTCCCCAGGTCACATGGTCAGAGGATAAGAGGCAGTTTGATGTGCTGCACCTTCAGGCCGCAGGCTGGTGTGCACGTGCGTGGGGGCAAAATGACAGCGGGTATGCGCGGGAAAGGGCATC
Source organism: Rhinolophus sinicus (assembly GCF_036562045.2). Taxonomy (NCBI): domain Eukaryota; kingdom Metazoa; phylum Chordata; class Mammalia; order Chiroptera; family Rhinolophidae; genus Rhinolophus; species Rhinolophus sinicus. The sequence goes on from NC_133758.1 coordinate 1,675,586, forward strand.
CCTTCTCTGAAAGGATGATTTTGTTTCAATCGCATGCCATTCTATGGACCTGCCCACATCTGCATCACCCATCGGAGGGGACCCTCCATGCACTGATCTATAAACTACACCCATCGGGGTTCAGTCTCTGTGGGAAGGTGTTTCATTCTTTCAGGTTAGTTAAACACTGCAACCCACAGAAGTGGGTCCCAGGCAGGAACTTTCCAAAGGGACCTACAGCACCAGGACGTGTCTGACCCGCCCCTGGTGAGAACAGCCGAGGACAGAGAGGACCTTGCAGCAGCTGCAGGCAGCGTGCCTGCCACTGAGCAATGTTCTCGTTTTTTAACTTGGAAGCTCTTCAAACAGACCTTGCAAGGGGAAGCTGTCATTGCCTGAACTTCACAGAGGAAAAGCAAAACATTAAATATTAAAGTTCTTTTCTGTTAAAAATTATCTGAACCTGAAATTAATTCATATGCCAAACTTTCTTAAATATTTAAGAAAAAAAAATTAATCACACTTCCTAACTTCATTTTTTTATTTATTGTTATTCCAAAACAGATATGCTAGGATGAGATATTTCTAAAAATACAGTTATCTATTCTCAAAATCCTGGTTGTGCAGAAGGCTTCTAGAAATTTCATCAGAAGACTGTTTATCAACCACTAAAATATAAAGATCAGCCTGTACTCCACTGAAGATCCAAGTGAAATTATATCTTTACAAAACTTGATATTTTCAAGGAATGTTTTGCAAAGAAGCAGCTTTTATAATTAGGAAGTAAATCAAGATAATACAATAATGTCTTGTGTTTGCCTGCTAATAAATTCAGAAAACTCACAAAATTAATTATTGGCAGGTTTTCTTTTTTTTCTTTTTCTGTAACCAAAATAAAAGTAGGCTTTCAACTCACCTGGTAAGGCCTTTTGCTTAAACAGGCAGTTCACCAATACAGTTCAGTGAACTATACTTTCTGTGCAATTAGGAATTAAACAAACCCCTTTTAGAGACCGTCCTGAGATGACATTTAATGCCAAAACCAAAATAAATAAACAAGAACAAAATTTGTAAAATTCCAATAATTGCAACTTTGCGGATATTTGTTCACCAGAATTAATCAACACTTCTAAAATATTTTAATACAAAATTATAAAAGAAAGTGCATTAAAAGCAGAACCTTTAAAACTCTGGCAAAATTACAATTATTTTGAATACACTGACGACAGCCAGGTATACACGCCAACATTCAGGAAAACCTCAGGATATATATAACAAGTCCAGTATCACAAGGATAAGTCAAATAAGGCTTTTTTCCCTTAAAAAAATATACAATACACAAAGCAGTTTGAAAAAAAAGTAATATTATTTAACAGTTTTCTGACTTAAATATTTTCACATAACAAAAGTTTTTATATCACCATCGATATTACTTATATACATATCCGAAAGTGAACAAGAACAAAAAATCAAAGATGCCCTTTCAAAAAATAACAGTGAAATGTCTCTATTTTCAGGAATCTGAAACGAGCTCCTCTCTTAATATACAAAATCCATACAATATTTATAATAAAACTGCTCTCTCGTGAAACCAGGGAGGCAATGAGAGAAAATAAAGGCAATTATTTTTCTGGAAAACACAAACAAAACAACCCCAGCTCTATGTTACAAGGAAAAGAGATCCATTTATTAACAAAATGAAGAGAATACTGATCTGAAGTGCTCGTGGAGGTAAGAACTCTGACGCTCTCTGTAACTGGGTCAGTGCTTGTATTTACAAAATATACTGCTCAGCCAGAGGCCCACATACCTGTGTATGTACATATGCATTTATATAGAGAACATATAAATATCTTGGGGTGGGGGTCACACGAAGGACGGACGCTCCATCTTTGGAATGCTGTGGGAAGGACACACATCCCGCCCCAGCACGGGGTGGGTTTCGTTTGGGACGTTGAACGTGGCACCATTGATGATAGATACTAAAGAATTCCCTGAAATAAAAACCACACGTGCTTATGCACGAGGGGACGATCGTGGGGCCATGTGGGTTCCCACCCTGCAATACAGACGCACGTCTTGCTCACGAGGGGTGAGGGGCTTCAGCTCCCCTGAGCCCCGTCTGCAGCGTGCGGCTCCCGCTGTCTGCAGGGGTCTGACCCAGGAACCCCAGTGCCTGCTGTCAAGGCCGGAGCAGCATCACACGGCCTTTCATCCTCGTCCATGTTGGGCTTACTGTCCCCCATGTTTACGCTCCAGATGCTGTCTTCTTGTAACTAATGATTAGGTGTTTGTAATGGAGAGAGAATTGGTCCAGCCATCTCTCACGGTTTTAGTTCTACTAACTTACCGTTGACTAAAAAGAGTCAATTTCTACTGATTTCAAAACGCACAGAGAAAAGAATGGAAACAACTTCCCTGTGTGTTCTAACATTTTTTCTGGACTTCATGCACTTTATCTTATGGTTGTTTTGTAAGCTGTGCTTCTTATAACAGAAAGCACGAAGGAAAACCTATCTGGCCGTTTTCAGGCCACGCCTGTCTTTGCTAATACAAAGGAATCCCACCACAAGGCCAGTCAGGCTGTTAACCTTCCGACTAGATGCACTGGCCACGGGCGAAGGCGGAGCTACCGGCTGGAGTACCTGAGTTCCGTGATCTGCAGACGAACCACAACGGCGTCTTTACACCCCCAGTTTCTTTCCTGTAAATCTCTGAAACACAATGATTCTTTAGATAATTTTAGAGCTAAAAAACTATCGTGGTAACATGTTTGACATGTGAAGCTTCCCAACAGAAACCCCAAGCGCTCTGCTCTGCAGTTACTCTGGAGCCCCCCGCCCCTGACGGTCCCTGCGGGGGGGTCAGAACACATGGGCCAGCGCCTGCCACTCGCTCGCGGCCTCGGGCACCACCTCCTCCAGGTGCAGCGTTTGGCTCAGCTCCTCGCCTCCCTGTTCCTGGCGGCCGGCGGATGCCTGCAAAGTTCCTGCAGTGTAGACACACAAGCACAGTTTCAGATGGCCAGCAGCACAAAATGAGTCACACAAAATAGACAAGAAATTTCTACACTGACGTGCTTTCCACCCCAATGAGAAGAGTAATTGCAGCGGCAGATTCAACAATTCCGTCGGCAACACCAGCTGTTACCGGAACACCGGCACAGCGGCTCACCTGCATTCTGCCCGCTCCCGCTCCTGGAAAGGCTCTATTAACACAGCCCCGGGGAGAGGGTACCCATCACAACCTCCCCTCACAGACACTGGAGCATTCCGACATCTGTGTGGGGACAGCAGGGGCCCGCAATGGCAATAGCAAGTCATTGGGGACGCACGCAGGCCTGTCTGTGGGTCCACACCTTGCTCTGCACCTGCTGTCTGGGCTCTGACCCCAGCACCAGGCCCCTGCACCGCGACATGGCCTGCCTGCATGCTGCGGGAAAGTGGACAGGACACGGCACTGACCACCTGGGGGTCACACACTCACTGCTTGGGGACATACCAGATGCTGGCCACTCAGCCGGTGCTGGCTGCTCACAGGGTGAGCCCCGCCCCCTGCCCCGCACCTGTGCAGCTGTGCGCCCGCCTCATATGCAGCTTCATGTTGCTCTTCTGGGTGAAGCCCAGGGCGCAGACGCCGCAGCGGTAGGGCCGCTCGCCTGTGTGCTTCTTCATGTGCACCTGCAGAGCGCTCTTCTGGTTGAACGCCTTCTCGCAGACAGCGCAGGGGAAGGGCCGCTCTCCTGGGGACAACGCGGCTGCCTCAGTGCCAGGACATGGCAAGGGAGGATGTCTGCAAATGTCCCTCCTGCCACTCTCAGCCAGATCGCACACTCACACGGTCCTAGCAAACCCACTCCATGGTGACACACAGGGCAAAACTAACCCAAAGCTGCTCAAAGGCCTAGAAGCATCCAGAAATTAACAGAGAGCACAGATGGTTTAGACAAAGTGTGACACACTTGGGCACTAAAGCAAAGACTTTGAGGACCTGAGAAGACAAAATCTGCTTAACTCAAAGCAGGATTCATACAATACTTTAAAAAATGTCACTTCATTGCTTTCAAGTCAGTACAGAAACTGAAAAATGGAAGGGAATGACGTCTGCCGGGAGCTTACCCCAGGAACACCCACTGGGCGCCCACTTCCGGGATCCGGTGCTGCGTTCACCCTCCCGGGCTGGCAGGCTGCCTCCCCTCGCTGTTCCTCACCCACCTCTGAGCCCCCAGGGACCGAGTCCTGGCCTGTCCCAGGGCCTGGCACCAGTCTCTCCCCTTGGCCTAAAAGGCAGGATCCCGTGTGCTCTGCTGGGCTGCATCCTGGTCCCCTCACATGAACCTGGCTGGACCATGCGCCAGTCAGCACTCCAGGAGCACCCGCCCCTCACCCTCCCAGGATGTCCCTCTGTGTCAGGCTAAGTCTGTTCCCCCTGCCAGCCACTGGCCACGACAAATCCCTGAGGCTGTGACACTGAGGACAGCACACCGGTGACTGTGGCACGTGGAGAAAAAGCGCAGGCACAGATGTGATGAAGGTCACAGAGGACTCGGGCTGAGGACAAAGGGTACGTAAGCTGGTGGGCTGGCTCCATCCACGTGCACCTGACAGGCGCAGGGCTCAGGCGGGAGAGAAGCTGGAGAGACGAGAGGCTGGCAAGGGCCTTTGCTGGTTTGAGGACAGAGCCCCACGTGAGCAGGGGTGGGCCGCACGCACAGCCAGCAACGTCACAGTGACGTGTGCGCAGTGGTATTTCCAAACCCTTCATATGCATCTATTTATTATAAAAGGCAGTTTCTCTCTTATAATTACATCCCGAATAAATACGAGTGACAGCATGGTTGTTTTTCACTCAAAAGCTACTTGCTGAAGACCCAGTGAGTGCTGCATTTGCTGACATTGCTGAGAATGCGTGAGCCCCAGGGCCGGGCAAGGGCTGTGACTGTGACGGGGAGTGCTCTGCTGGCAGCAGCAGGAGGACCCTGGCGTCGGTGGGGGTGCCAGGGTGTCCACACTGACATCGAGAGGCGAGTCAGAGGTGGCTGGGCAAAGGGAGGGAGGGCTGTGGAAAAGGTGACAAGCAAAGGAAACTCTGACAAGGGCAGGGTGATGACAGGGTGGTCTTCCCTGGGCCGGGATGCTGCAGGGACCAGGACGTGGATGATGAGGGCTGGACGGGTCACAGGAAGGACATGGGGTGGCACACTTGTCTCTGGGTTTCGGTGACACTGCTGAGTGAACACAGGGCTGCAGGGCCCGCAGGGAGACCAGACCAGGAGGGGGCCAGCGTCAGGGCCATGGGGCAGAGCAGAGCTCTGGGCAGAGGCAGCCTGCAGGGTCCCCGGAACGTGATGGTGCTGCAGGGGTCATGAGCCGCTGCGACAGACGAGGGCTGAGGGTGAGGTCACAGAGGTGGGCAAGGGGCAGAGGGAGAAGGGGGCTGGCCTCTTCGTTTTGTTGGTGTTTTCTCTGAGATGAAGGCCTTGGGCAGACTTAGGCAAAGACAGGAAGCCAGTGAGGAAAAGTCCGGAGACACAGGAAGGGGCAGGGTGAAGCCCCGCGAGGCCCGAGCATGTGTGGTCAGGGCTGCGGGCCGAGCAGCAGCCTTTGCCTGCCAGCTTCCATTTCCAATAGTCATGATGTAAAGAGCACACTTTCTACTTGACCTGATGGAAAGGTAAGGATACATGGAACGCGTGGTGCCTGCTTTCTAAATACACGCCTGACGTGCATGGACGTCCCTGAAAACGCTCTTCGCTCACTCACTTGCAGGTCGCTGCAAGGGGTCCTAACCCACAATCCCACTGCTTACGTTACCTGTGTGGATGCGGCTGTGTCGCTCCAGCTGGCTCGGTTTGGCAAATGCCTTCTCACAAGTGTCACATTTAAACACTCTCGGCTTCTGGGAACTTAAAGACGGGCCAGCTTGGTGTGTCTGCATATGCTCCTATTAAACAGTCCACAGAAATGAAGAGACACTTAAGATCATAAAGCAACTTTACAGACTTGGCAGTAAAGTTAGAACAACAGGGGATTCAGGTCAGTGGCAACTGGAACAAGAGGCTGGTCTCTGACTGGCTTTCCTGCGAGTGCTCCTTGGTTAGCCTGCAGGGCGGCGGTGCACAGCGGGAGGGGCCGGGCCTGGGCGTGGCGGGGAGATGAGCCCAGGCCGCTGAGCCAGCGTCTGGGTAACCGTAAGGAGCCAGGCGCCTGGGCCATCTCATAGGGGCAGTTCCTCAGACCTCCCTTGTTGTGGATGACCTTGACAGTTTTCAAGAGGACCGTTCAGGAGCTTGTGGGCCGTCCCTCAGCTGAGACTTGTCTGACATTTTTCTCATGATTAGACCAGGGGTATGGGTGTCGGGCGGCAGAGGCCGTTCCATCCGATAATGTCAGGAACAACCGCAACACACTTCCTGACTGCTGATACTGACCTGGTCACCTGGCTGCAGTCGGGGGGCGTTAGTGTGTGTTCACCCCGCCCGTGGTCACTCCAGAGAAAGATGGGAGTGAGTCTGCAGCTCACACCTAAGGAGTGGGGACAGCCGCGTGCACAGAAATCCCCTGCCCGGGAGATTGGTCTCTTCTTGCGCATTTAGTGATTTATTCCATCCGCCAGTTACAGCAGTAAGAATTCATAGAGATTTATTTTGTACTGCGGGTTATAACCCAATGCTACTTGATTTTCTTGCTCTAATTGTCCAGCTTTGGCCACTAGGAGCTCTTTCCGTTGACTCCTGTGTCCCTTTGACATATTCCTGTTACCGTGTGTGTGTGTGTAACACTTCCTTATTTATTTTCTGGCACAACATAATTTTTTTTAATCCCCAATTTCTGAAGGTCATCAAGAAAAAGTAATTTATAGGTATCAAAATGCCAGATTTAGTCTTTACAATATCCTTACCATTTCAGAATGTTTAAGGTATGCCGTATACATAATAAGTACTATACAGTATCTAAAAATCTTAAGAAATTTCTTTATTTTCATTTACTGCCTCTTCACAAGCATTTACTCTGTCAGACAATACTGCCGTAGCTATAATTTCTGTCCTCCCTACTACAAGTTAAGCATGATGCTAAGCAAGCACTTTACATTCCTCCAATGACCACGCAGCGTAAGCACTGATCCTCTATTTGCACATCTGGACACTGAAGCTGCAGACACTGTGTGCGTGACCACGTCGTGGAGGTTCCAAGGCAGCCAAATTCAAGCCGAGGTGGGATGGGGAAGGCTCAGTCGTAAGCGGTGCACACACACCAGCTGAGAAGGGCCCGTTTAGTATTTGGGATTTGAAAAACGAAGCTGAGGTGTCTTCCAACTATGCTAATGCCAGGGCCCCTGCACTCAGGGAGCTGGGCAGGAAGAACTGGCGGCCCTGCCGCTGTCGGCCTGGACACAGGCCCTCTCGGCTGGTTTGCTACTGACTGACTCCATCAGAGGTTGGAGGAAGGAACTGTGGGACTGCCTCATGATTGGCTTACGATGTTTTCGGTACCCAAGAAGCAGCCAAGGGCGCAGTCACACGTCCCCACCGAGCAGGCGCTTCCCTACGGGTCATGGAAATCCCTCAGAGCTCGCCCCCATTCCTTCGCTTGCTGGGTGGGTGTCTCACCCTTAGGTCAGGCACTCAGGTGCTGCTCAACGTCTGCAGGCACCAGCAGTGCTGTGGTGAACAGCCCTGCCTGCAAGTATTTTTGTACAGATTCCTGGTGGGTGCAGGCAGGGTCTGGTTAGCTGTCTGTCACCTCGCTCCCCTACACAAAGGTGCGCCAACCTGCAGGCTCACCAGCAGTGACGGGGCTTCCAGTTTCCCCACAGCCCCGCCAACAGCTGCTGGCAGGTTTTTAACATTTGCCCCCCGATAGGTGAGAAACGGTGTCTCAATGTCATTTTAATTTGCATCAGACCCTGACTGAGAATTGCACATGGATATGCAATCTGCTAATAATGTCCACCCCACAGGCCTAATAAAACTAAAACGACCACTACATACACTTACCTCCATTGAGCTTTCCCTCAAAACACCTGCCCAGTAACACTGTGACTAAGGGTGGCGGCCCGCTGAGTGTCCGAGGTGGCGTGGCCGGTGGCATACCTACCTTGAGGTGGGTGGCACGCTTGAAGGCCTTCCTGCACGCGGGGCACACGTGGATGCGCTCCCGGCCGTGTGCGGCCTTGCTGTGCTGCAGCAGCATGGCAGACGACGCGAAGGTGCGGCCACACTCCAGGCACTGGTGCAGCCGGCCCTCCTTCTCGGGCTGGCTGCCCTGGGCCAGGCTGGCAGAGACGTCAGTTACCTGGAGTGGATCAGATCAGTGACTTTACTGACTGGAGCAGTCTGCAAACTGACAGGTGACAAATGACAGAGGAAACATACTAACACGGCCACGTCCAGCCCACAGTGTGTCACCAGCACGGCGCACACCACTCTGGGATGCCTCAGGGGCCCTGACTGAGCAGGGTTCAGACAACAGGATGCTGTCACCTGCACAACAGCGCCCCCCGCTGCAAATCCAGTGTGAACACTACTGGCTCGGCCACTCTGGGCCTGTTTCCTCACCTGGGAAACAGTAACCAATCACAGTACCTGCCTGTCAGGGCGCGGTGGCGCTTAAACGAGGTGACGCAGAAAAGGTGTGGGAGCAGTGCCTGGCATGCAGCAACAATCAGGAAATGCTCTTACGCAGCTGCTTTGCGCTTAGACAAGTGTAAACAATAGAGGGGGGGGGGGAATGCCATCCTTCCTCAGCAAACTGCACTACAACGATACTTTGGGGCAGGAGGTGTTTCAGCTTTTGATTGGATTAAAGCAGTCTCCCAAACTTTGGGTCTTTCAAGTCATTTTAATGGGGTGCCATTACCACCCTAAAAATAAATAAATAAAGCAGAGGGACTTTATTACTCAGCTTTATAAACAACAGAGTTCAGTTTTGCAGATGAAATTTTCTATGTGATGACTTAGTGAAAGAAAACTACAAACAATTATAAAGAAAATACATGGAATTTGTCAATTATTTCCAATTTATCAAATACTTTCTCATAATACTAGAATATACAGAAATGGATAAAATTTAAAGAAAAAAACAAGAAGAACAGGTTTCTACAGGTTCTCTAATATTAGTAATCAGTGCTGTGATAAAGAATGGAATGAAAAAAAGGAATAAAATAGAAAAGAGCAGAAGAGCACAGATAATACAGATATGTCGCATGTCATAAGGGCAGGAATTACTTTCGTGACGCCTGTGTCAGGCACGCATGTGTCCATAAGTGTCTGGGTGGGTAAAAAAAAGAAACAAAAGAACACGTGTGTTCAGGACACTGAGTAAAACATATAATACTTCTTGTAAGTCAAAGAAAGTTTGAAAACCACTGGAATAAGTGATACTCCAGGGTGCAGATAAAAATCACGATTAAAACAAAGGGCACATAAGGAAAGCAGTAACTGTAACAAACCCTGGGGTCCAGGTGCTAATATTCTCATTAATGCTTTCAAATATTCATCGGCAGTCGTTACACTAAAATACACCCGGAAAACTGCTGCCGACTCTCACGTTCCTTTCACGACAAATGAGCATTCGCAATCTGTGTGCGTTCACTGTCACCACGAGTGTCACAGGTTGTGCTGAGTCCTCTGAGTCCCCCCAGCACATCACTGAACTTGAGTGTGGTCTTGGGGACCCTAAGACGAGGAAGATTAAAGAAACTAAAACTCAGCTAGTTACTTAGGCCAGATTGGGGGACATTCCAGTGCTGGCCATGTCTAATGTCTCTGTGGAAAAGTCCTTGCCCACTGAATGGCACTGAGTAATTTCCTTAAAACTTATTTGGTAAAACTACTTATGCATAAGATTTAGTGCTTCTTCCATTAAGAGATTATTACCTGCTCTTTACTTCTAACTGTGAAAAGTTTTAAGGAAAGAGCTTTTAGACTTCTATGTCTAGAACTGTCATTTACTAAATGTGTTGGTCTCCCAAAACGTGTTTTTAAGAAGAAATACTAGTGAAACGACAACAGGTCACACACACGCATCTGTATGTGGATATGAACAGAACAGCAAGATGTAAAGAACCAGCAAAGGTACCTCAAGGAAACCTACCAAAAGAACTAAAAGCAAAGGGCCGTCGGAGATCTGGTCAGCAGGCAAATATCAGACGACACTAACAATCTACAACCAGGTGGACACATTACTCGTTCTACCTCTCATTCTGTGGCACTAAGCTCCTACCCACCGAGACACAAACCACACGCGAGTGAAAGGCACCAGCCCTTTAGTTCAAGCACGCAGCCCCGACCCCCATCACACCCGCTCTTCACTCAGGACGCAAGGCAGGACGTCCTCAGAAGTGCCCCAGGCCCCCGAGCCAGGCAGCCAGGTGCACCCCTGACCCTGCATCTCCATCTAGGTTTCTAGAAAGCCACCCACGGTGGTGGGTGAACATGTACCCTGTACCTGGTAGGTGATCTCCTCGCAGGTCGCCGACGACGGCTGTGACGTGTGACTCACTAGGATGACCTGGGGTGAGGCTGCTCCTCCGGGACCCGAGAGGGAGGGGTCGGTGAGCAAGGCTGGGAACTGCTGGCCCTGGCGGAGAGGAACGGTATAAATCCAGTGATAATGCAGACCTTCACGGCGGCGGTCACCGTGGAAAATGAGTGGCAGGTCCTCCAGGGCAGCAGAGCATCACTGGGTGACTCAGCAATTCCACGGAGAAGCCACATGCGCTGGGCGCCTTGCACGTGAATGTCAGAAGGGGACCCACAGGGCCCATGAACCGGAGCTGGAGGGACAGTCGTGGTGCAGCTGTGGCGCACCACTATCCAAGGACAGAAAGGACCCACACGTGACACACGCTGCAACACAGAAGAGCCTTGCGAACAGTGCACTGAGTGAGAGAGGACGTGGCAAGGGCCACATGTGCTGAAATGTCCACAACGGGCAGAGTCACAGAGGAAGGCTCAGTGGCTGGAGGGACAGCAGCAGCTGGGGTGGGCCTGGGCCCAGGGGACACGGGAGTGACTGCTAATGTACGGATTTCTTTGCAGGGTCACACAATGGCCTAAAATCAGATATGGTGATGGCAGCACAACTGTGTAAATATAGTAAAGACCATTAAATTGTACACTTGAAATAAATGGGTGAACTTTATGGTTTGTAAATTATACCTCAATACAGTTATTTTATATTCGTATATGTATATGTATATAGGTGTGTGTATACATACACACACACACACACACACACACACACACAAGGGGTACCAAACCAATGTAGACAAGTGGACACTTTGGTCAGCGTTGCTCAAGCAGTAGTTCAGCGTAATCAGAAGTGTCCGGATGCTGATGGGAACCACTTTGAGCACCTCTTGTAACTGCAGAAGTCAAATGTGACTTGTATTCATCTTTTGCTATCGATATATATTGAGTACTACAATTGTAATAGTTTTCCTTTCTTAAAATGTGTATTTTTTTGGCACCGTGTGTGTGTGTGTGTGTGTGTGTGTGTGTGTGTGTGTACAAAGAATGTTTACTTGTTTAAAAACACACACAATTTTGCTATACAATACGAAGCTACCTTCAAGCTTACTACCACGCCAGCATCCCTTTGTCTACTGACTGTGAACCTGAGACAAAGAGCGAGTGGATGTGCTGGGGTGGAGTTGGGGGGGGTGGGCAGAGGAAGCTCAGTGAAGTGACCCTCCTATGGCTGCAAGCACTGACTCTACGTAAATAAGACAGTACAGAATCAGCACTGCTGCAATCGAAGCTGATTCTAAACACATCTTCCACAAAACGCAAACACTTGAAATACGTGAACTTGAACAGTGAACATCAGGCCTGATGGAGAGGGGCGAGGGTCACCAGGCACACCTGGGCTGACCACTGAGCCTGTGGCCCATGCTCTTGGGGCCCTGTGGCTAAAGGTGAGGCGTTCCTTGATGTCTTCAGAAGAAGAACACAAGCTGCCTTCCAACAGGAAAGGTGAAGAACTGGGGGCGGGGAGAGGAAGGAAACCAGGACTGAGACGGCTCTAACAACACCTCATCCGTCAGAGAACTTCCTGTGGGAAAGGCACCACCTGAGGCACAGAGGGAGACAGGGCCAGCCAAGGGCAGCTGAGGGACCCCTGTGGGGAGGGGCACGGCGATGTCTTGCATCGGTGACAACACCTGCTTGACACTGTGCTACAGCTTTGCAAGAGGCTACAAAACTGGGTGAACGTACACGGGGTCTCTGTATTATTTCTTACAATCGCTTGTGAATCTACACTTAACACAAAATCAAAAGTTTAATTAAAAAAACCCTGTGACTTTTGTAGTCTGGTCCCCACCTGGCATTATACATCGTTATTACCATATTACTGACTATATTCCCTGCGCTGTACTTTGCATCCAGTAGCTACAGGATAGTCATGAGATGTCACTGGGGGGTCACTTCATGAGTTCCACTGATGTCTAACCACCATGCTGCACACCTGAAACTAACATACTATTGAATGCCAACTATAATTGAAAAATAAAAAGTATTTAAAAAACCCTTGAATACAACGTAATCTACTAGCGTATTACTGGTGTTTCAACTGTTAATGCAAATGCCCTGATTCAAAATGCGAATGTCTCATAAAAGAAATGCTCAACAATTAGTTACACTCATGAAGTGACACTCCAAATCCACCAAAACAACGTGTGGGAGTCGTTTATTTTTCGATTGTATTATTACTTGAAGCCACCTATCCCTTTGTTGTTTGCTTTACACTGAGGTGCAAATTACAATAATTCTCATTCCCCAAATAGCCATGAACTTCGCAAGCGCCCATGTACTGGCCGAGGGGAGCTGGGCTCCAGCTCAACGGCTCGATGGGCTCAGGCGGCCACCTCAAAGTCACAGACTTGAAATCTACTCATTGGACGTTCACTTTAATTATGAGTAAATTATAGTTAACCAGTTTATCACAATGATTTTCTACGTAAACTCTGCCCGAGGCGTTACCTCAGACGCACACCCCTGACCCGGCCCGTCTGGGAGCAGGAGGGACTGAGGGCATGAGGGAGCCCAGGTACATCCTGAGACAACATGATGGCCTCAATACACTCATCTCTGGAACAAACTGCTCAACAGCCAGTCAGAACCTTGGGCCTGGGAAGCGCTCCGCAGAGCAGAAAGGGGATGCACAGCTCCCACACACGTGGGCTTATTCCTGTGAGAATGTCCAAATCCGCATCAGGCTCCAGGCCCATGGGGGCCAGAAGGGTCTGTCACTAACATGTTAGCCTTACTTCCCTCTGGTGGTAGATTTTTAAAAAATACGTTTCCATATTATCTCAATTGTCTTGTTTTCCCCTTTTTGCACTTAACATATGACTTTTTTGTAAACCAGGAAAAAAACCCACTTGAGCTTTGAAAGAAAACGTTCACAAGAGATATCAAGGGAAGAATCAATGAGCAAAGTTTCAAGATCATGCCATGCACGGGGGCTGCAGCTGCACGGCGACAGGACAGGTGTGCACCTACCTGAGCAGCGATGTTGAGTGTGACCGTGTCCAGTGCTCCCGAGAGCAAGCCCTGAGTGTCCGCCAGAGTCAGTGTGACGCTGGCCTCGCCTCCCACTCCTGCTGGTGACATGACCAGGTTCTGAGCAGCGACAGCAGATGGAGACGTTGGTGTCGTGGAGGAAAGGCTCCCCGCCGCAGCGGTCAGCTCTACAACAAAGGGAGAAGGAGCAGATCAGTGGATAAGCGGGTAAGGACAATTCTATGGGCGGGGGAAGAACGACTTTCATAAAGGAACTAATCTGTCATGATCAGCATTTATAGCCCTAAGCTTCTGAAACTGCATCAAAGAAATTATAGAATCTTTGATTCCAGTTTTATGGCAAAGCTGTCATTTCACAATATCTTTATACTTAAATATACTCTGCTTAAATGTAACCTAGAGAAAGAAACACTGAAAGAAGAGTAAAAACGTGATCCTCCAGTCCCTGTCACTGCCACCGATGCAGAAGGGAACACAGAATTTCCAGGACACGGTCCCGCCAGGACCAGAGAGCAGCCTGCAGAGAGGAACCAGCCAGGAGCCACTGCACTGGAACCGCCAGCTCCACAGACTAAGAGTCGCCCTCTGTGTGTGTTCCCACTGTCACCACCTTTCCATCCACTTATTCCGAAACACAGGCAATCAAAATAAGCCCCACACAAATCTTTGGATACTAATTTCTCCTGCATGGTACCTTAACTGTCTTTGGAAAAGACAAGAAAACATTTTAACTATTTTCCCCTATAAGCCAGCAGTAAGAGGAAGGAAGGTACTGGGACAGAATCAGGCACAGAAAGGCCTTTTCATCTACAAATCAGAAACAGCCACCCCACCGACAAAGGAGATTGGCTGAGCATCCAAGGCCTGGGGTGGCACCAACAGAAATATATTTTTAAGTTTTCACTTGTAAGCACAACACACACACACACACACATACACAATCACTACCCACCGTTCCATTCACGTGACAAACATGATTTACCATCCACGGTGCCTGCACCACAGTACCAAGATGATAACTAAAGCAGGAGTTCAAACGCTCTTGCCGTCGGCTTCAAAGACAACACAGAAGCAGAGTGCTGTGGGTCCCTTGCTGCGACTTGGGCCCCACGTATCCACAGCCCGTGAGAGTCGGGGCCAGTGGGCACACAGGTTCACCGGGAGGGCTCCAGGTTATGTACCTGTACTTGGAGCCCTCTAGGTAAAAGGCATCCACAGACCCCACTGCTGGAGTCCCAGAGTGCTGCACACATCTGGAACTTTCCAAAGCCAGGTGACCATCAACAAGGAAGCGGAAGCAGCCACCGGGCCAGGCCCCTCCCGCCTGCCCCGCCTGGCACAGGTGGCTCCTGGGCACACAGGAGGGGGAGTGCTGAAGCTCTGTGCACGCCACATCCAGCACGCCAGCCAGTGCGTGTCCTCCTCACATCACCTCCACGCACCCTGACAATCGAGCCTGCAGGATGACTTGAACGTGCGAGGAGGATGAGCTAAAGGAAGAATGGAGCGGAGCGACCGCTGACCAGCTCCATGAATGGCCGAGCAATTACAAGGGGAGCATGGCTGGGCATCGAAACCCCAGTGGGGCCGCACTCGATGTGAAGAGTTGACAAGGAGCAGAGCCAGAGCTGATGGGCTTCACTGCAGCTCAGATGCAGGACTGCCAACCTCCCCCGAGCTCCTGAAGTCAAGGAACCACATTTCTCCTCCCCCCATCAGAGAAATGTCCCCGAGTCTCTGGTGACTCGTGAAGTGCAAGGTGCCAGGACTGTGCAGCAAGAAGTCTCCAGGGCAAAGGAGCCTGTGTGTCCATCCAACTCAAGGGGACCTGGCACGAGCGGTGAGAAGACCCCAGGACTTCCGGGTCCAGTTCCCACCCCAGCAGGACGCCGAGTGAACCTGAATCCTGTTCCCAACCCGGAGGCTCCCAGACGAGGAGGAAGACGCCAAGACAGGTAGAGCTGTCCTCAATGTGCTCTAAGGTAGGAAAAAGGGGCACTTTCTTAGGCATTTAAAGAACCAATTAAGAGCTATAATTACATTTGTTCAACAGATAGCTCTTAATTATATAAAAATGTATTTAAAGCTCTAGAAGCCACAATTTTAAATTCAAATTAAACATTCTTTTAACAGGAGAATTAAGATTCAATACTTAAGAAAAGATTGTAGACTTCTTACTTTCAGTTCCCGTTTGTTTTTTTCTAAAACAGCTATTCCTTTAGGACGCATCACAGCAATCTAAGTACCGCTTCATTTTATGATTCTAACTCAAAAAAAGTTATCTTTAAAGGATTAATAAATTCTGTGTGTTCACCAAACCCAGCACTGTCTTAAAGTCTTAAACCTTTGTTGGTCTAAGTCCTTAGCGCTTCCTATAAAACGTAACAATAATTTTGTTAAGTATTCAAATGATCAGTTTTTTTCCCCTTGAGATTAACAAAAAAGTGGCAATAGAGGAAGTGGGGGTGACAGGAACAGGAAAGATGCATTAGTCAGTCTGGCCCTTCATCCCCAAGGAGAAAGTGTGGACAATGTCCTCTTAATTTTAAAATGTACCCACAAATGGGAAATGTTACCATTTCTGTGCTCTTGGGAGATGAGAATTGATTGTCCATCTAGGAGAAATGAAGGCTAGCACCACCTTACACAGGACTAGTAAACAAAGAATTGCTCTGTTTGTTCACTGAAAGCAGAACTCAGATTTTTCATCACAATTATCTTACAAGTGAACTATGGTCAGAACAAAAAGACGATGCCATTTTGAGATAAATTCCTTAAAAAGCCAGGTTTAAGCCTGTTAGTACTTTTCTGCCTCTGAAAGGGTTACATACATCATGCTTACCCACTTTCTAGGGAAAGTGTTTGTGTCAGGCCTTGGCATGAATGACACCAGGACGTGGCATCCAGATGGCCTCCGACACCTATATCACACATCTCAACAAAAGCCTGTGCTTTGTTTTGCGTGTGGAATTTTGACCAATTGCTGCACTTGGATTTCTTTGTAAATCCCTGAAAGGTAACGCGCTTCCTCTTCTAATGGCTTCCACTGGGATGCACACAGCCAGCGCTGCCCCGAGCTGATAAGCCTCAACCCAATCTGCTCCCACAGAGAATTAACAACCACCACAGGCACTGTGTGCATCCCAGTGGAAGCCATTAGAAGAGGAAGCGCGTTACCTTTCAGGGATTTACAAAGAAATCCAAGCTCGTTACGCTCAGACAGAAAGGACTGACCACAAAGTGTTATGTGGGAACACCAAGAGTCGGTGTTTCGGTGCTCATCTGAGAAGAGGCACGTCTCTGACAAGGTCATTTCTCAGTTCTCACTGGTGTGGCCCGAGCCTTGGTCTCGAACTGACTGACTCTAAGGTAAACACTCCCCATTAAGACCGCAGTCTCCTGACCAACACTGTAGACAGGACCAGCTACTTCATCATAACCAGTATTAATGGAATATGCAAACTTATCCAAAAACAGCTGCCTAATATCAAGGATCGAGTGGCTGAATGTGTGCAGTGTCTTCCTTCTCCAGGACTCATCAGAGGTACCAGAGGCATTTAAATGGGAGCGCGGAACAACGGGCCTGCTCATAAAGGGTCCTGGCTTTACAGCAGCTGAGACTACATTTTTCAAACAAATTGTATTTGATTTTGAGCTCATCATTTATTTTATAACATCACCAAATCCCTTGAAAAAATTTTTTTTTAAAAATAAGAGACCAAATTAAGCCAAACAGCATCAAAAAGAGAGAAATGTCCTCAGCTGTCTCTAAAACAGTAAGTCTAAAGGAAAAGAAAAAATTAAATCAGAAAAAGGACGTATGTTTGCCATTTTTAAAAAAACATCAGTGCTTAATATGGGAGCTGCGCACATACCTGACTGTGGTCAGCTCCAGCGCACCGAGACCCCTCACCTGTGTGAGGCCCCGCAGTGCACCGTGGAGGCGGGCCCTCCAGCCAAACAGGTGGCGCCTGCCGAACCACACTGCAGTAGTTTAAGGAAGAGTGGAGCCGGAACTGCCCTCAGAGTTCACGTGTCCGCATTCCACCCACTTCCCCCACTCTGACCACAGCACCCCCTATTTGAAATTAGGTAATCTGGTGCACCAGCAAACCCCAGATCACCACGTAGCACCAAAAACCACTCCATTTACACGAAAGCCTCGAGAACTCTACTGTCCGTCCATCGATGTGCCCAGTCATGAGAGAAGTCCAGCAGAGCTTCTGGGGAAGAGGATGCACTGCTGTGGCCAAGGCCGTTCCTTGGCGGGGCAGGTGGGGACAGCCCACGTGTGTCCCTAACTTCCCAGGGCAGCACCTCCCCAGGGCCTGATGACCACTCACTCGGGCCCACGTACAGGAAATGCATGTGCATGTCCAACACCCATGAGTGTGGGAAAGCAGGTCAAGTTCACAGCCTATGACCAGGAGACAATCAGTCAGCAAGCACACACTGCCTCGTCCTCAACGAGAAAGACAAGTCATGACTTCCAGAAAGCTGGCAGCAGCAGCGTGCTGTGTAACTGTAATACTAATAGTACATGATACTCTTTAGATGTCTTACCTAGAAGACTACATTACATCCTGAAAGTCCTAGCTTGGAACCAAGTAGGATATAAAACAAGATTCCCCTTAATTGAAAAATAAACAAAACATCTCTCATTTGAAATTAGTAAGTAAAAGAGTTAAGTTCTACGATAGTTTTTCCGAGGCCAAAATTAAACGCATCGACAGATAAAGGAGTGAGTGAGGTTATCGTCACTGGCCTGAAGTCCTGGTTTTGGATCTGCCATCGTGTGACTCAGTTCCTAACCACTCGAGCCTCTATTTACACTTAAGCAAATGAGAGGGGTGGACAGACAGCTCCTCTGAGGTCCTGAGTGACTCATGCCATCCTTGGATTTCCAGCCGACTCTCACACCAGGCCCCTGACCTCAGCTCAGTGGGCACCCAGGCCCTGCACGCTGTGCCACTTGCTCGCAAGAAGCACTCCCCACACCCAGAGTGCCGCTCAGCTCAGCCAGGTGGCCAGAGGAGTCCGCGACTGGGTCATATCCCCTATGACCTGCTTGCTGGGCACCAATCTATCTCCCCTGTATGTCATGACCGCTGTCATTTTATGTCACTCTATTAATTCTTCAATTCACAGCTGTGCTCTATTAGTTTCTGGGATCCCAAATTCAAGGGGACCGTGTCTGCCTTGCTCAGTGTAATAGTCTCAAATTTAGTACAATTCTTACCACCTAGCACACACTATAATCTTTTATTGAATAAATGAATTACAGGGTAAGAAAGCATTTCAATTAAGCATGAAAAAAGTCTAGCTGTGGGTACAAATATACCTATAGATTAACTTTTGTTCTCAAAAGATGATACATAGAGTTGGAAAACAAGAGGGCTAAGAAATTAATGAAATTCCTACAAGGTAGCGAGAAGCAGACAGGTACGGCATCCTAAACTGCTGACACTTAGCAGCGTGACTTGTTTTACGGGAGCTCATTTTTTTCTTTTTATAAACGTCTGTACTTCAAAACCTTTGAAAGATGCCTCTTAATTTTGTTATCCTACTCGGCTAGTGCCAGAAAATTCTCATTGCAGGACACAGTAATGAGCAAGAGAAACTGCCAGCCTAGGTGAGAAGGGGCAACTGTGTCATGGAGCCATCAAGATGCTACGTTGTGTAAATGCACGATACCTTGTATGTCTGAATACGATTACTGAGTTATGCCTTAAAAGGTAGAATTATCATTGGTTGATAGCTCCAGAGAGAATTCTGTATCCTAGAATTGTATACAAGCCACTGATCACTATGTCTTTCCATTACGTGTGACAGAATAAGCAGGGACATTTGTCAGCTAACAGATGGCTTCCTGCCTTCCGCTGACCAGGTGCACAGCCCTGTGACATCGCACAGTGTGTCCCGGGGCTACATTGTCAGTGGCATACCTGAAGAGTTCAAGGTCGAACTCTGTGAGAGAAGTTGATCGTTGCTGATTGTTAAGGTGGCACCTGCAGGCTGATTACTGATTGCAGGGGCTGACAGCCTTATGCTTCCGTTTAGTTCACTGCTTCCATTAGAATTGTGTTGAAGAAGATCTTGACCTAAATGGAGATTAACGTTGTGACATCCAGAAGTAACACACTAATTTACACACTGGAAGGTGTGCTAACCATATAACACCATCTTATTAAAAATAAAAGTTATTTCATTATTAATAATATTGATAGAAAAATGGAAATGAAACCAGGAAAGACTTTCCTAAATGACAGTACGTATTTGTTCACACTTTTTAAGCCGTAAAGTATTTTTAGTGACTCTGAAAGCTACATCTGAGTAGGCCCTCCAATTTCTCACATACATTAAAAGAAACAGGCATCCTAAAACAGAAAGTTCCTGGTTTTCTTCTAAATAGCTTTTCTTTCCTTTCTATTCCAATAAGAACTGCAGAAATCTCATTGGAACCTAAGTAGCACTGGCCTGGGGCGCGCGTGTGGTCACGTCAGCAGGTTGCTGTCTCCCATCATTCCCGGGTCTGAAGGGAAAGGGTGCATCCCAGCGCCACACCCAACCCCCAGGGAGCTCACGTGGACCCCCAGCAAAACGTTTTCTTATGGGGTTGTTATGAGGCTAAAATGAATTACCATTAAAGGAGTTAGTGTTTGTAAACGTTACGAGACTCGTACCTGCTGCAGAGTGAGAGCCGTAAGAATTGTTGCTAAATTTAAAAACGGCGGTTAGCATGAAGTGTTCACAGCTAAGAACACGCGGGCAGAGCACACTGTGACATGTGCTGAGCTGACAGAGCAGAACATACTGTGAAATTAATGACACAGAGGAAAACCTGAGAGTTGAATATGGCAATGGAATCAGGGAACCTGTCGGCTGGGTGCCGGATACGTGGGTTCATCCGCCAAGCTCAAGGGACCCACACGGCCACAGCATGGTTCTTACCCAGCTCTCTACTTCCCAGTGTTCTGCCACAGTTACCATTTTCCTCCACAACCTGAGGAGGGTTGTGCATAGACCAGGCGAGGGGACCGTCTATAATGTCAGAAGACAGTTGATACCAGCTCTACTCCTTCAGCTTCATGGAGCGAAGCAAGAATTGTGAAGCTACGGTTTTTCTGCTCTTTGCCAAACAAAAAATATGTGAGAAAAATCACTGGCTCAAACTAGAAGCAACGTGAGGGACCATCACTTTTAATTCCTGGGATCAGATGTGCATGGTGACATGACTCTCACTACACTTGAATTTCTCCCCTGAACGACAAACACTTCCTGAGCTCTGGCTCTATCAAAGGCCAGTGAGCAGAACAAGACACAAGTAAGACACTCAGACCGCCAGTGAGAGAACGTCTACCAGGGGGCATGATGGGACATGACTGACCGGAGATAGTCAGGGTGATTTCCTGTGGGGACCCCGAGGAGGAGACGGTGGGCCCAGCAGCTTGTGCCAAGACCTGGCTGAGACTCGAGTTGTTAATGGTCAGGGTGATCTCGTGGGGGCCACCGGAGGTGGACACGAGGCCTTGCGATGTCATCACCTGAGAGAGGTCTTGAGTCCCTGGTCAACGTTAGGAAACAAAACAATAATTTCCTCCTTTTTATATTAAAAATATTTCAGCAAAACTGTTATTTTCAGAAAGAAAATTCAAAACAAAATATCAGTCATCTCTAATGCCTTCATCGAAAAAGGTAAGGAGGCCTTATGTTGAGAGAGGAGGCCCACAGGACCAAAGCAATTCCACGAGGGTTGTGATTTACGTGCACAGACTGAAGAAACACCGCCTTAGCACTGTTATTTGCTGAGCTTTCTAGAGAGAACTGGCATCACAGCTCCCAAGACCAAGTCTGCGTGGGACCTGGAGCACGAGGCTGTCCCCGCTGGCCGAGGGACTGGCTCTTACCCCCGCTGCTGCTGGTCAGCACGGAATCCTGCTCAGACAGCGGGCCGATGGTCAGATTGGCCGACGCTGCTGTGGGCTGCAAGGACAGGCCAGAGATGGGCTGGATGACGACACTGGCTGGGCCCGTGCTGTCCGATGTCTGCAGAGAGCTGCTCTGTGGGGCCAAGCCCGGCTCCCCTGTCAGCTGCTGAGTCACCAAGTTGGTCTGCTGTAACGTTTGCTGCAGAATAGTCGGATCAATCTGAAAAGCAATGTGGATACTTGTAAGGAACATGTCATACTCACTGTGAGTCAGGCCACATGAAAGCACAGAAACAGGGCAGGTGTCACACCTGTAAGGTGATGTTATTGATGCTCGAGGCGTCGATCCCAGAGATCTGAACATTCGGCCCGACCAAGTTAGCAGCCAGCTGTAGCTGGATGCCTTCTAGGGCGGCAAGGCTCCCTTCGGTCAGAGACACTGTCCAGTCACCGCCAGCTGCACGGGAAAAGAACAGCAATGAACGAGAGCAGAAGCGCTTCGTAAGCAGAAAACACTCACTTGTAAACAGGGATTTTTAAAATACCCAAGCCCCATACATCAAATCAACATGATCTAGCATTTACTTTACAACACACACACACCTTACCTGATTTAATCATCCCAAAACAAGCCCATTTGTTTTGAACACATCAGAGCGAGGCTCACAGAGATTCCACTGCTTAGCCAACACTTTGAACAACAAATAACAGTGCTCTGGGCTTGCATCCCGCGAGGGGTCACAGAAGCAGCGGCAAAGCAGTGTGGGCTCTCTCGGGGCGCGTCCCCTGCCCGCTCACCACACGGGCGCTCACCTGACATGGAGGCAGGGAGCACAGCCTGGCTCACCAGTCCCTGCTGGAGCAAACTCGGGTCAAACTGGCCCGTGAGAACCGAGTTGTTCATGACGAACACGCTGGGGTCAGTGGGCGATGGGCTGAGCAGGCTGGCGGGCGGGAGCGCTTCCGACGGGCTGCGGGGCACAGGCTTTCTGGCTTTCTTCGGGTCCGGTTTGTAATGAAACTGCATGTGCGTCTTCCTTCGCCCAGATGTGCGGAACCGTAACTCACAATGCGGACACTTGAAAGGCTTCGCTCCCGTATGCAAGCGCATGTGCACTTTCAGGCTTCCCTTTGTAGAAAAGGTGTTGCTGCAGACGTGACAGCTGAAGAGCTTCTGCCCTGTGAAAAGGCCAAGACTCACCGTTACGTGCCCACCACTGTCGACGCTGAGCCCGTGGCCCAAGTGCCCCGAGAGGCCCTCCGTCCTGCGGGCGGCTGCGGACGGGCCAGGGGGCTGCTGCGCAACGAAAACGCGAGCTCAGCACGTTTCACTGGGAGGTCGGTCTCTCAGCCACACTTAGTGTCCACAATCTCTACACCAGTGCGTCACACTGCAGTCTGAGTGGAGCAGAGCGCCGGGCAGTGTGACAATGCCTCAGATCTCAGCACTGCCCTTCTCTGACTCAGCCTCATCCCTTCACTTCCCCTTGTATACAGGGGGCACCTGAGACGCCAGCACAGGCAGGAGCTCCCTTGGAGCACGAGCTCTGGGCTGCACACCCATGGTTCCACCATTATAGGCCAGCTCCTAGGACCCGGGTTCTCTCTCACGAGGCCACACAGGCGTACCCAGAGCCCTGGAACGAGCACTGAGCTGCCCTGGGGCATCTCAGGAGCAGAACATGTCCTGGCCTGTGTGCCCCCTGCTCCCAGAAACCGACACTCACTGTGAACAGGGACGGGCAGGCTGGAACACACACTGGACGACAAAGTCCCATTGTCCCATAATGCTCGGGCCCCGAGACCACTGGTGACTCCAGGATGGCGGTGGCCGGGGGATGTGTCTTCCACAGACTCTGCCCCCCGTTCCTAAGTGTGCAGGGAGCCCCCATGGGGACCCGGCATGCGTGCGCCAGGCCCAGGAATATTGCTGCCGCCCTGTGGAGTCAGTGCCCTGGACGTGGGGTCGCAGGGACTGGTGGGCCAGTCCTGATCCTTGGCAGCTCACAGCAAGTCCCAGGAGGGACAGACACCCAGCAGCTAACGGAACAACAGAAAAACTGTCCACAGAGGAGGCATATCTGTTTACTCAGTTCAAAATATTAACCCATCAGAAAAGAGTCATAGGGCTTTATAGAAAAGTGTGAAATTCCATTTGTATGCTTTCGGTTAATTCTTATAACCAAAAACTAAGACTATAAACTAGTTGGATAGTTGTAATCGTACGAATCATGGCAAGTCTAATGTTTACTGAGAGCCCACTGGGCTGCGTGTCTAAAGGACTTAACCCCCAGTGGGGAGGGAGGAACTGTCATCAGCCCGTCTTCACACGAGGAACCACAGCCTCAGAGGCAGGGTCCAGGACTCCAGCCAGAGCCGTGTGGAGACACCGCAGAAGCGAGAAGCAAAGGTTCCATCTGTGTTAATCAGGACAATTACCCTTTGTCCCTGAATCAGATGGAGAAGATAAAATGGCCATGGAAACTGTATGTGAATTTTTCCCTTTATCAGATGTTCCCAACACATGAACAGAATTACAACCTGAGAACCGTCATCAGATTTGCTAAATCCCCAGTTTTTACACAACCTCAACAAACCAAATCTCTTTGGCCTAAATGAGACTCAGAGGTGACGTTTTGAACAAAGGTTATTTAAGTTTGAGGAAGAACACACCCTAGAACCCCCCTTTGAGACCTAGTCCCTTTTTCTTAGTATTATACACACCATTTTCCCCACGTCGGAACCAAAACCCTTTCATAGCTATTGTTTCGGAGTTCCTGATTTTTACACTTTCTATGCAAACGACGAAGGAGCACATATGGAACGCTGCCGCGAGGTGCCCTGGGAGAAGGCGGGCCCCTTACCTGTGTGAGTCTTCACGTGGCAGTCTAGGGTGGACTTGACAGTGAAACTCTTCCCACATTCGTCACATTTATACGGCTTCTCTCCGGTGTGGATGCGGACATGCCTGGCCAGAGAGCGTTGGCAAGTAAGTATGTTTCTTTTCAAGTTTATACACAAACACAAACCACTTCATGGTTTGACATTTGTAAATGTCCATATAAATAAGCTCTGCATTACTACGTAGTGAATAACAGTTCAAACAAAACTTTTAAGCTTCACTCTATACAGAAAATACCATAAACAAATCCAAAAGACAGCAAAAATATATGCAAGACCAATGAAAACAGGACCACGTTCCTTAAAAACCAAAGAGCTCACAGAAATCAGCACTAAGACCAGAACCATCGGGGGAAACGGGCAGTGCGGGTGCGGCCCAGCGACGGGCACAGGCACAGCCAGAGCCTTGGGAGTCATTCGCCCACCCTGACAACTAGAAGTCAGAAGAGCAAACTGAAATGACAAGATGGCTTCCCCCTGTCAGTCTGATGACACTGTTGGCTGGTGGGCTGGGACAGGCCTCCATAGCCCGAGGACACAGACGGCCCACTCTGCCCGGTGGCTGGCTGGCAGTGTCTCAGCAGTGACAGCTAATACTTGCAGGTGCACACGAGAACCTAGGAATGAACCTGAAATAATGGCCACATAGGGTCTGGTGACCTAAGCTGTGGTGTGAGCACGCAGCCCAACTGTGTGGCCACTGAAAAGGCTGGAACAGCTCTGCAGGTACTGACATAGCAAGATGTCTCACACCCAATGCTATGTGATTAAACACAACTCCAGGATGTATGCTGACGTGACAAGCGCTGACAGTGGTCGCCTGTGGGGGCAGCTCGAGCTCCACTTAAAGCCTCTGGGCTGAGTTCTGTTTGGCTTCGCTTCGTCGTGACTTTGGCCGGTACTTCACAGGGGAGGCTGAGCCTCGGACAATCATTGAATGAAGGACAGAACGAGAAGATGAATCAGCAGGCCGACTGCTGACACTCTCTTCTCGGGCCCTTTTCATCCTGTGAGGCAGACGTGGTGGCACGTTCTGAGGACCTCGCGTCACCTTGCTTCCTCCATCCTGTCTCTATGGGCTACTCCTCCACCCCAGCCACAGGCATTTGAAGGGGTGTGTGGGCCCAACACCTCCACACTGGCACCCCTGCCCGGCACCCCCATCTCTGCCTCACCCACTGACCCTGACTCTCCTACCAGCCGCTTACCAGTTCCTCTTGGCCACATGTGACAGCTTACCAGGCCGGACTCCTACGTACAAAGCATCAAGTGCTTTCATCAAAACTCGCTGACCCCTCCTCAGGTTAACGTCCTCCTGACCCGCTGAGAGGTGCTGCTGGGGCCCAGCAATCTGCTCTCTGAGCCCCCCTCACCCAGCTCAGGGTCCCCCTCCCTGACCTGCCTCCCCTCCCTCTGGGGTAGAAGGCAAGGGCCAGTGTCACCGCCTGTGCTCCCAGATGGCACTTCCCACCCAGCCGCTCCCCGCCCCTGCACTCCCTCCACCTCATGTGGAATGTTCTATGGAAGAAGAGGACAGCAAAACAGCCTGCTCTGTCATTACAAGCCTCAGTCTTAATACGTCTGCATTTCACTAAGTCGCCCTCGACGCTTCACTATGCGTCCTGTCTCCTAAGCAACACCCAAGTGCCCCTTGTACACAGCACCCTTCAAATGCTGAGAGAGGGTGAGGCTTCGGGCTCCTTTTCTCCAGGCACAGCATTCCTACCATTTGCCATGTGGCCTGGTTTCTACTTCGTCACCTGCTGCGCGACTCCACATCACGCCAATCACTGCCGTTTGGTGGCTGGGACTCGTTCTGTGTGTGCCCTCCCTAGTCATCAGGCAGCGTCCTGTGGGGAGGGTGCCCGCGGCTGCCCTGCCCGCCCACAGAGCGTGACACCATGTCATCCTCAAGGAATAACTAAGCGCCTATGTTTCCCTAACACCATATCACGAGAAACAAGCACAAGCAACTACAGGAAAAGCACTTTCTAACTTACACTCCGAATGAGCTAAAAAGGCAGCCTCGACATTTGTACCAGCTTAAAGCTGTAGCTCAAGAAAGAATCACCACTGAATTAGCTCTAGGCTCCGAAATGGCCCCCTTGCTGCAAGGACGTGAGAAGATGGCACCAGACGAGTGCCGGTGCCCGCGGGTGAGGCGGCCGTGCCCACCTGACCAGGTCGCTGGGCTTCTTGAAGCTCTTGGGGCAGTAGGAGCAGCAGTTGGGGTGCTTGGGCTCGGCCTCCAGCTCCGCCTGCCGGTCCTTCACCTCGCTGATGCGGTCCTTCTCGGCGGCCGACTGCACCAGGACGCGCTCCGACACGGTGGCGCTTTCCTGCGGCGGGATCTTGGCCAACTGTGCCGTCTCCTCCTCAGTGAAAGTGATGACTTCGGGACGGGCCTTTCTGGACGCATTTCTTTCAGAATTGTCTTCCTCTTCCTCCATACATATATCTAAAGAAAAGGGTCAAATCCTCATCAACAATTACGTTCTAACAGAACAAGGAAGTTACAATGAACCAGTGTGCAAGGCGAAAATTCCTTAACTCAATGGAGCTACCTCTGAGACGGTAAAGGGATTTTCCCACCACTGTTCTACTGAGAAACTAGCTGGGCTGCTGGCAAGAACACAGGCCAGGGAAGGATGCACTTTAGGGGACATCGGGGACTGGGCACTGACACAGCGACACTGTGACGAAAGAGTGGCTTCTTCCCACAGCTGTGAACCCTGCAGTGAGCTCTGAAATTGTCAGTGTCCACACAAGCCAACATGTTCATAAATACACACATCTGTTTATTGATACAGACAAGAAATGAATTATCAAATAAAGAAAATCAGCAGCACAAAAGAGGAGAGCAAATCTCTAACTTAGCAAACAGACCCCGAGTAAAAAGACTTAAAGAAGAAAACAACTTTATATCTATGTTTATGTATTCTGTTACTGAAACACGAGGATATATTTACATGATTAAATACAAGAATAAGGTCCTATTAAGATGTAACAGGAGGAAGGTAAGCTTGGCTGGGAGCAGGTCTTATTGCACAGATGGCTGAAATAATTTTTAAAAAACCTCAACAGAAATATTAAAGAGCAAAATGTACGATGGCTACAACCAAATTCGTGAATTAAAAAAAGAACCGGACAATTTCTCCTAGAATACATGAGAAAAAGGTGACAGCGACAGGAAAGAGGGAAATGAAGGAAAGAGAGGGGCTGAGGGAAGGATGTGTGAGCAGGAGTCGTGGAGGAGAGACTCCCAGAAAAAGAAAATAGGATGAACTTGAAATTCCACATATGGCAATAAACTGGCAAGATCTGGGGGCCACAGGTTATAGATGGTGGCCTGATAACATCGGTAAGTATGGAGATAATTGCATTAAACACCTGAAAGTAACCAAGAATACAATCAAAACAGCCAAAGTCATGAAGGAAAAAAGGACCGTAAAATGGAGCACAGTAAACAGAAGCTACAAACAAGATGGCGGTGTCAGGCCAGGTGGGCTTCCTGTCGCAGGAAATGGGAAGGACTCCAGTCTCCAGCACATGACTCTAGGTTTAGGTGAAAGGATCAGTTTCTAGAAATCGGTGACTGCTTTTCTATGGACAGGAGATTCCCATGAGGCTTTTGTTCTCAATGACCCAAAGCAGAACTCCAGGACATGAAGTCGTGTGTCACGGGCACGTAGCACGTGGCGAAGCCTCCGGACGCCCAGGCCCCGTCTGGCAGCACTGACCTGAGGGCATCACCTGCCTTATTAACTGATCAGAAGGAACAGCCGTATGACACTCAGAGGTCATTTTCATCTACCGATCAGTTAACACTCTGCAAGCTATAGGGCTCTAGAAATAATATGTGGACGGCCTATATTTTTTAATTCATTGTAAGAAAAAGAGATATTTATTTTCTTTTTATACTACATTAAATTACATAACAACAACAAAATGGAAACTAATAAACGGAAGGAGATTTTACTCTGGGTGGTGAACCCAATGCAATACACAGATGATGTGTCAAATCCTCATCATATAGAATTGTATGCTTTAAACCTATGTAATTTTTATAACCGATGCCACCCAGATTAATTTAATAAAATTTACAAAAAACCTAATTTTTAAGAAATCGATATAAAGGCTTTATTAGGTACTATCAATTGAAAACTTGGAGCTATTGACTACGTACAACACATCAGATGCATCAATACTCCGAATTATCTACTGAAGAAACAGGGGGAACAGCTGTCCTAATGGAGAAGTCAGTTTTTGTCATCTTAAGGGAGGTCAGGCACATTTTAAAGGCGTATCCCCCAAAACATAAGAGACCAGTCCGCTGCCCTGGATCCAGCAGCACAGACATGCATACTGGGAGTAAGCCATCAGGGAGGGACAGCGACTGACCATGGTGAGCACACCCCCCACGCTCACGGTCACCCCATGGACAGCGAGTGTGGCGCTGCCACGGCCCAGAGAGTTGTCCGGCCCTGTGACACGTGTCCCAAACCAGCATGGCTCACGCTGTGTGCGGACTGACACCGGTTAAACACTGAGTGCTGTGCACTGGCGTCACGTGTGAAAATGAACACTGCACGTTCCCAGCACTGTGAGTCACTGTGGAATTTCCTAAAAAGAAATCATCTGCTACATACAAAAGCATACGCACAAAAGAACACTCTCAGATTTTCCACGTCCCTTGCTGTGGGAATTCGGCCCATCCGCTTACCAGATGTCTGGCTGTCTCATGTCCAAGGTGAGATTACACTACCTAGTGTTCCGTCCAATGAAATGAGCTAATGTAAGTGGTGAGCGCAGGTCTTCGGAGCACGAAAGCACTCCGGCACCGCTGTTCCTTACAGTGCACACGTGGAGGAAAGCTCCACGTCCAGCAACAGAAGTGATGTAATAAAATAAGACAATCCCATGGAGCCCTTTGAACTGACGCAGACCCGCATTTCACAATGTCAACTACGTCTGTAACACACTCTGGGAAGAGGGATTAAATGGACCGCGGCCGTGCCGAGAGCAAACGGCCGGTCTCCTCTGTAGGAAGAAGCTGAGCCCTCCGTCTGCACCAGGGGCGCGCGTGCAAGGGGGTGCGCTGTGTCACAGCAGAGGCTGGCGTTCTGGGGTGTGGGGACAGGGACATGAGGAGCACTCTTCCGGCCTCTGTGACTCTGCTCTACAAATAGCACGCATTGTTTTCACAATCAGAAAACAAAATCAATTAATTTTAAAGGCGATTTGCACAGTAACTTATCACTAAGTGAGTGTCAGCCCCAAACGGACTGTACCTCCTCCCCCGTCTGCCTCTCCAGTCGCTGATCCCGCGGAGGGGACCGTCTGGTGCCTCTTCATGTGCTTTTTACAGTGGACGGTGGTCCGGAAGCCCTGCTCACAGAATGGACACTTGTAAGGCTTCAGGCTCAAGTGCGTCGCCATGTGCCTGGTGAGGCTGCCATTGGTCGTAAATGAAGCACTGCAAACACTGCAGCTGAACGCCTTCACTCCTGCGACAATGGAAACAAGGCAGAACACGGACTTCGTTACCTTAGAATCACGTTGTCAAAAGCAGACAAAGATACGTTCAATAAGCCACAAGATTAAGGGCTGTTTCCTCGCTGCGGCCGCCTGGTGTTAGGAGCGGATCACTGTCAGGACACGGAGACTGACAGCGTGTCTTACTACATCCGTGTACTACAGTCCCACGGCAGCTCTCTCATGAGTGGCAAGCTCTTTGCCCTGCAGTCTTTTACATTTAACCAGGCAACGTTTGTGGATTCGACCCTAGAAATATTTTTTTCAAACCCATCGTTTTTTCACATTCCCGTAGCAAATGACAGATTAGGCCCCAAGGAACAGCCTATGATGCCTCTGAGCAGCTTTATTTTCTGACACAAAGACCCTCTTTCTACTGGACTGATGACAGAGAAGCAAGCTAGAAACAGTGTTTTCTTCCATCCTCTGTCTTTTCTTCACAGAATGGTCACCTTGACTTTCTAAAGGAAAAGCTGATCAAGCCACTGCTCCCTGGAAAAGTCCAACATGGCTTCTCTCTGCTACAGGTAACGCTGCCGCTTGGCGGGGCCTTCGAAGCATGGAACCTGCTCTCACCATTCAACCCACTGCCCCACCGCCCACTCATGCACTAGTCCCCAAAGCCTCTCCTCGTTGTGTGTGTGAGTTCTTGAGCAGCACACCTTGGTTCTCAACGCTTCATACAAAACGTGTAGCGACATTAAACAAGTGTGTTATTAATATAATATTAAGCAGGTATATTACATGTATTAAACACATAAAAATGATATATTTAAACTATTTAATTGCAAATTATATATCTCATAAATATATTTAATAACTTTTACAGCTAAATAATGAGAATATAAACAATCTAACTGCAAACAGCACAAGATTAGAACAGAATTTCTCACTAACTTCATGAAACAATGCTCAACAGCATTTGTCATTAGAGAACCCAATTAAATCCATGATTAGATACCACTTCACACTCCCAAGGACAGTCCTAACAAAAACGACAGGGATAAGCATAGACGAGCAGATGAAACGGAACCCTCTTACACTGCTGGGGGACCAGGGACACGGTGCAGCCACTGTGGAAAAGAGTCTGGTCAACTCAAGGTTTACACAGGGCTCCCCCAGGACCACGCCACTGCACTCCTAGGTAGAGAAATGAAGACACACATCCACACAAAGACTTGTGTGCAGATGTTCACAGCAGGGCTATTCTAAGAGCCAAAAAATGGAAGCAACTCAAATGCCCAACTGATGGATGGATGGATAAATATAACGTGGGCCACCCCACAGTGGAAAACCGTTGGGCTATAAAATGAATGAAGTTCTGATCCAGGCGATCGCATGGCTGAACCCTGGACAGCGCCGAGTGAAAGAAGCCAGTGACAAAGGCCACGGGTTGTGATTTCATTTCTGTGAAATCCGGAACAGGCACGTCCATAGAGATAGAGACATCAGTGGTTGCCCGGGGCTGGGGCACCGAGGGGAGATGGGGAGTGACCGCTGACAGGCACAGCGTCCTTTGGGTGTGATGAGTGTCCTAGAACTGGGCAGTGGCGATGGCTGCATGCCTCCCTGGCCATACTGAGAACTACAGTCTGCAGTGCAAGGCGGACAATGACCTGTGTGTGTCTTCTCGTGGGACTTGAGGACCCCGGAGGAGACGAAGCCTCGCCCGCAGAGCTTGCACTTGTACGGCTTCTCCCCTGTGTGTGACCGCACGTGCTGCTTCAGGTGGCTAGACTTCTTAAAGCCCTTGTTGCAATAGTCACACCTGGAAACACATGGGGAGGGCACAGACCACGTGAATTCACAGTGCAACTATAGATGTGACATCTCAGAATGGAAGAGAAGCAAACAATCTCTACCCACAATCATGAAACAATCACTATTCTAGAAACTGCATGTGCTCTCCAACATTTAAAAAAGTATTAAATATAAGGTGCAATAAAAAAAATACGGTGAATGCTGTTACCGCGTGTCATCCAACGGAACAGCAGGGATCTTCAATACAGGAATTGGTGTGTCGAACCTGAGTAACAGTGTGTGACAAGTTTCAACTTGTTTGGTGCAGTCAGTTGGGTGTGAGCTACCATTGAGAGGTGTGTTTTACAATGTGCTGTAAATCATCCTCCATCATGACAATGCTCTGTGTCACACATCACTTCTGGCATATGGTAATTTGTATCAAATATTATAAAAACATTATGGTGTGTCCTTACCCACCTTATTTACCAGATCTGGCACTGTGCAACATCTGGCTCTTCCCCAAAGTCAAAATGAGTCAGGACATGAAGGCAGCCACGACAGCGCAACTAAAGATACTCACAAAAGAGGACTTCCACAGCTGCTTCAGAAAGTGGCTAGAATGATGGGA
Source organism: Rhinolophus sinicus (assembly GCF_036562045.2). NCBI lineage: Eukaryota > Metazoa > Chordata > Mammalia > Chiroptera > Rhinolophidae > Rhinolophus > Rhinolophus sinicus. Next base: position 1,707,828 of record NC_133758.1, read on the forward strand.
TAAGCGTGTTCGAAGCAAGGGGGAGTATTTTGAGGGGGATTAATGGCAATGTGTCTTTTACTGTAATAATGTTTTTTAATTTAAACATTCACCGTATTTTTTGATCATACCTCGTATTAGCAATAATAATTGGTTAGAGCAAATTCTGCTCAGAGTAGTGTTAAACATAGTTTATTATTTCAAAACGAGTAAGTCCTATAGTAATTCCCCAGCAGGCATAACATTTGATTCAGCAGGAACTCTTTCTTTAAACATAACAAGAAGAAAATGTACTAAGTGCTGCTGTCTTCTAAGTCAGTAAGACACTGCGAACGCCTCCTTTGCTTCAGGGTCAGAATCACTCCTGAGTCTAGACACCTAGAAATGCCAATTCATATGCTCTTCTGGTTTATAACATAGTTTACAAAACAGATTTTACTGGAGCTATTTTGCATCTATAAATATGCATGCTTCAGAATCTATAAATATGCAAATATTAATGTTTCCGAATACATTAAAATTACTTTAGGGAAGAAAATAGTTACAAATTTCAAAAGTCCTATTCACATATTAAAAAGTAAAAAAAAAAAAAAAAAAAGACGTAGAAAGCTTATTCCATTATAGTTCCATTTTTTCCATTTCCAAGTTTCAATCTGTGGTCGGAAGTCAGTGAAGCTCTGAAGCATAAACTCCCTGAGACCAGCTACGAGCAGATGGGCTGACTCCTCTGGGGTCCACACTAAAGTCAAGGCGACTAAAGATAAACACAGGTTGGAACGGCCCTCTGACATGCAGGTGTGATTTAGTAGGTCATCTAGTAAATACAGAAAAGCAAGCAAGCAGCGTCACCAGCTCGTTTTACACACATAATTCTGCAAATGAAATGGGACTGATTCTGTCCACATGGCAACAGAAGAAAATCATCTATTTGGTGGAACTAAGTTCCACCAAACCATCTGACATTTGCTGAAAAAGGTTCTCTAATTAGGAAAGCAAACTGTTCCGAATCGTCACATCTATCCATTAAAATGGCACTGGCAGCACTGTAGGCAAACAGCCACCATCGGGGAGCAGTTTGAGATTAGACCTTCCAGACTCACTGCTGGGCCCCTGCCAAACTCTCTCACCATGGGGACCACGCTCTGGCCGCACTGAGATGGGACCCCTCTGCCTGTGAAATGCCATTTCTTCTCTCCCCAGGCGTTACACCTGCCTGCTGTATTGACCAGTTATTCTTCCAACGTGTTCAGCAACCCAAATTACAGGAGCTAACACTTAGGGCAAGGCCACTACAGAGAACCTCCATGCCAGGAGGTGTGTTCCTTGAAAGAGATCAGGTAATGTGTCGAGTCTCAGTTTGCCCAGGAGTCACATCTCCAGAGAACCTGGCTAGTCCCCACTTTTGTCATACTTACGGGACAAAAAGTAATATGAAAAGTACTAACGCCATAAAATTACAAGTGCCATGTTTTGAACGTTTTGGGGCAGGAGCGCTGACCTCCGTGAGAAGCCAGTGAAAGCTACGTGTCCCCTCCTCACCAAAGCGCATGTGCACATGGCCGTCTCTCTCGCAGCTGGTCCACCCACCTCGCTTACCACAGAGTGGAGTGCCCAAGGTGTGATCTATGAGCCCCTTCTCTTTTTTATAGACATGCACCCGGGGCTTTATAGATCAGTCTATTGACTGATAACCTCCAGATGTGTCCTTCCAGCCTGAACCCCTCCCCTGAATGCCAATCTGGTATAACTAACTGCCCGTATTCTCAAACAGCAACCCTAACGGCACAACACCAGCTCTTGATATTGACACAAAAAGCGGCTCCCCCGAGGCTCTTCCCTTTTCCAGGGAGGGCAATCCTATCTTTCTAGCTTATCCAGTGGCCACTCCGAACTCTTCTCTTTCTGTCAGATCGTTACCTGTAAGAACTCCTGTAGGTTCTACCTTCTAAACAAATCCAGAATTGACGATCAGGCCGCTGACGGCAGCAGCTGCCTTCCCAGCCACTAACACATGGTCTGCAGCAACACTGACCCACTGTGCAGTCGCTCAGTACTCTGCTTACCATCTTTTCCCACTAGACTGTCAACGCCATGAAGACTGAGGGTTTTTTCCTGATTTGCCCTAGTGCTTGGCACAGAACACATTCTCAATAAGTGTTGAATGAATGAATGAATGAATGGTACGAGGCTAGAAGCCCAACTGCCCCAGGAAATGTCACAAAGGATTCATCAGGAAACGTGAATCTCACTTAAACTACCAACACAAAATCCCAAATTAAACATAAGCAAACAAATACTCGTTGAACTAACAAAAGTGTGACTCAAACACTGGGAGAGTCCCAGAAATTCTGTGTGATCCCCTCAGAGTCCACAGACCACCCCCAATTATGAACCTCTTCTCTAGTACAGGTTTGAATTTGCAAATTCATGCAGACCTCAGGATAACACACTTCTGAAGGCCGAGACCCTAACATATAAGAACACTGGTTCAAGACAGTCGAGATCTTGTTGCAAAACAAATCCTATGACAATAAAACCAAGGAGTTACTTGGCCTCTGAAAAACTATGTGCTTCATATTAGCAAAACTTATCCATTTTCAAAAAATTTAATTAAAACCACTCAGTTGAGGTAAGGTAGCTCATGTATTCTTTAAGAGTAACTATACAGTAAGGAGGCATTTTTTTATTTTTATTTTTTGGTTAAATGGCTCTGGAAAAATCACTAAAGTTTAAACAGTATTTTAAACAAGTAACAAAATTATTAAGATATTATAAACCCTAGACTGTCTCTATAAAGACAATACTCATTTTGTTATTATGTACATACTCATATGTAACTGTATAGAAACACATGTACTGTATTCACTGTAAATGCCCATGTCCCAGAATGAGCTGGGGCAAGCCCTGTCTGTTCTTCTCACCAGGGTATTCCTGGCGTCCAGAGCAGTACGTGGTCCCTGGAGGGCACTCAGCACACACACATACAGTGCTGGAAGGATGGGTGGGTGGACGGGTGGGTGGTGGGTGGATGGATGGATGGATGGGTGAGTGGGTGGGTAGGTGGATGAGTGGATGGGTGGGTGGATGGACGGGCAGATGAGTGATGGATGGATGGATGGATGGGTGGATGGGTAGGTGGATGGATGGGTGGAGAATGAGCAGACGAATGAATTTAAGAAACTCTACAATCACGTTGTACCCTGGCACACAGGTTGTTACATATAAAGAATAGAATAAACTTGGACAAAAGGCACAATGTAAACTGAAATGATTTCTGAAAACACAACGATGCCTGACACTGGTAGCAGGAAGCTACAGCAGAGCAGCTTAAAGGTGCAGGCCAAAGAGAAGCTGCTGCACCCAAATCTTGGCCCTGTCACTCATCAGCTGTAGAAATTTTAGCAAGTTAGTCTCTTCTGTATCAGATCTTTCATTTATATAGTGGGGATGACAGTGAAACCCACTTCAGAGTTTTGGGAGCATCACCCCGCAAAGCCCTGTCACGGGAAAGGCACGGCTCTGTCCTGTGAGCCGCTGCTCGTCAAGCTGGCTGTGCAGGGCTCTCCGTACCTGTAAGAGCGCCGGCTCTGGTCCTCGCTGTCCTCCAGGAACTGGGAACGTGGCGCCGGCAGAGCCAGTTCCTCTTGGGACGACTCTTGAATCAGAGGAGTTGTCTGAAATTTAACAGAAGTATAAAGCAGACTACTTGACTATCTATGAATGAATACAGAACAACTAACAACCAAAGACAATAACATTTACAAATAGAGATTCAAAAGGAAGACTCCCCAAGTAGTTCACTGTAATCAACTGGGCCAGATGAATAAGAAAAATCATTTGCAGTGATTTTATTAAATAGATGTTTATTTTATTTCCTATTAACTTACTTTACTACAAAGTTTAATCAAGCATGAAACCGACCTTTCCATATTTTTGTTATTTATCCTAATAAGAGATTAGTCTTTCATGTGCTTGTCTCTTACTGAGAGTAAATGTCCTACATTCTGAAAAAATTAAGTCTGCTTGTGCCTGACAAAACCACCAGGGAGAGGAGAGTGCGTTCTCCGTCCCAGGCAGTAGCATGCCTACGGGGAACAGTCCCACCAGCCCCAGGCCTACCACTGGGCAAAGCTACCAACAGTGGCATTTAAAGCAACAGAACAATTGATTGGCCAATCATTGTCGTAACTATTGAAAATTTTCCAAAAATGGAAAAATTAAAACCAAAATACGTCTTCAAGTTGACAGATCAAATTTTAAAATTATGCATTTAAACATTTATTTTTAAGATGTAAGCATTCATTGTATTTTCATTCTAACACATTTCTTTTAAGATCCCACACAATAAAAATGCTTGGTTTTATGACTAAAGCAACACAGTATCTTTCACATGTTATTACATAATACTCTACTGACCGTCCTGACACTTAACCAAAAGGTAAAGCCACGTCATGGTAATAAAATCCTTAAGTAGAATTAAATGCTTTTAGGGATAAAGAAAGCCCTATATGCTACACATTGAAGTTTTCACAGGGGATGCAATAATCTTCAAGTTATAAGAAGTTACCAAGGCCTCGTAAGCGGGCCAAGTCTCAGTGCCGACAGTGAAGAGTGACAGAGCCGCTTGCCGAGTGAGGACAAGCGTCCCTGTGGAGGTACTCACGACAGCAATGGGCTCGGAGCCCGGCACATGCAGCAGGTCCTGCTGCTGGAAGCTCGTGGACAGCGCCTGAGACTCCAGTGTGCTGGAGTCTTGCAGCTGCTGGACAGGTGGGAACGGGGTCTGCTGACTGTACGCATCTGCCACCGTAAAACCTGAGAGAAATGTGAGGGCCACAAAAAATATTCAAGACACATAAATGGGCCAAAAAACAAGCTGGTTTTATATAAAAAGACGTGTAAAGGGGCATGTCTACTTTCTGAGTTAGCATTAGGATTGGTTCTCATGAGCAGGCTCTAAAATGCTCTGCCAACAGGCAGGCAGACGGCTGTGCTCAGCACACACCCTTGTATTGCAGGCTTACGGACTAGCCACAAACACCCAGCTACCCCGACATCCCAATTTCTACTCAATCCCTTTTCTTGGCTAGAAAGTACACACAGAGTGGTTTTTAAGGCGGCTTTCCAGAAAATGACACCACAAAATAAAGCTCTCTCTTCCTCTTCCCCTCTCCCCTCCTCTGTCTCTCTCACACACTCTCTCTCTCATGCAAAGAGTTATTTGGTTTGAAACCATAAATTTCAGAAGGGCCTAAAAGAAATATCTCAGGCAGAGCTCACAACAACCCCACCTGGGACCCCCCACTGACCCTGAGACAAGCCAGCCGGTTCGAAGGACTGCTGTGGGGGGGCCTGATCGTCAAACTGCTCCATGTGCCCCGGGAGTGCGTGCTGTGCAGCCACAAACCTATCTGAAGACAAGAACGCAGAAAGTGGGGAGACTCATAAATGTGCAGGTTATTTCCAATCTACCAATCTGTCCAAAGGGTACTTCAGAGAATTTTCAACAATTGTCTTCCTTCTTTTGAAGGGACGGTGGGAAGGCACTTTTTACATATATGACATACGGTGAAGGCATTACCTTTGTACTTGCAGAATATCACTTCAGTTTATCCGAAAACTTCAATGTTCTTTTATAAAGCAACATGCTAAATGCAGTTATGTTCAGCAACTATTTAAAACCTTTCAGATGAGCACTGTTCCACGTATCAGAGAGGGCAAAAACCACAGAATCCCGCTCCTGACCAAACGCGCCAGGGGCAGCTACAGAACAGCCCAGCACACAGGCGGCGAGCTGCTAGCAGGCACGGACGAGACTCGCGGCCAAGCCGACGCAGGTCGGCTGCGTCACTCAGCTCACTGCCCACAGCGGTGCTGCCTTTCTTTGTAGCAAGTCTCCATACGGAAGAAGGAAGCAGTGTGCTGGACGAGGCCCTACACGCGCTGCAGGCCTGTAGGCGACAGTCTGAGTGGCTGGGCTAGAACGCCACGGCCTCACGGACGCACACGCAAGGATAATGAAGGGCGTTCGCAACACAGGAAGGGATAAAAGCAGGCCAAGGAAAAGGTCGTATTTCTCTAACCCCATATGCACACCACATGCTCTCTCAGTACATGCAGAGCACACAGTGCGACTCAGAGTCAGAAACCAGGACAGCAGCAGGGACTGGCGTGAGTAGGAAGGGCTGCAGCACTGTATGGAGCGTTCTAGAAGTTAAAACTCCGGAAACATGTACCTTCATCTGCTTCCAGAGGTGGGTCTGTCAACGGCTGGCCGAGCCCCGTGTCTTCTGTCCCCACGACGTGCTGCGGCTCCAGGTCCAGCATGGCTGCGGGGTTTGCCGTCACGGCGTCAGCCGTCTGCTGCAGCTCCGGGCTGCCCATGTCCACTGGCACCTGCGTGGACACGGACACGCCCTGCTGGCCCCCGGTGCTGTCGTCCATCGCGGCGGCCTGCGGATGCTGCTGCAGCTGCTGCGCAAGCTCGTATCTTCAAAGCAACCAAGGGCAATTCCTCGGGTTAGGTGCTGAGGACCAGCAGCAGCACGGAACGCTGCTGTCAAGTTGTAACTCATTCCTCGTAACACTCTTACTATACAGTAATAACACATTGTTAAGCAACATTTTTATTTTAAATGTCCCCATTTTGAAGTCACATTAGATCTGTTACCAATTCTGAAGACATTGCGCTGCCTTCGTGCTCTGATTACAGCGACACAAAGGCAGCAAATGGAGGACGAAGAACAACACACACCAGAATTTCTAAGTTAAAAAAATACAAAAGATGCCGCCTGCTTCAAAGTAAAACTGTCCCTACTCCAGTTCTGCGGTGAGTTAATTTAAGAAAAAGAACTGTATGAAACGAGACAGTGCCCGTAGAGACAAACTTTAATGTAATCACAAACGGATGTGGGGCCCTGGCAGGGGACAAAGTCCCATAACCTGCTGTCTCTCAGCCTGGGGTGCACACGTCGTATGTGACCGACAGTCCGCTGTGTAACAGGACACAGACCAGCAGGCACACGGCCACTCTGATTTTCTGCAAGATCGTCATTCATGTTAATGTTGCTTTTACTATAGAGAGTCTGTCCCGTACATTTTCATCAAGGTCAACAATTTATCTTTTAAAGAGAAAAATGAACAACGAATTCAGTAATAAATCAAAGAATTTAACAAAATAGCTCAATGATCTGATTACCACGCTGCACGGTATCTGAGGTCTGAGTGAGTGGCCCCACGAGACATCATGGGCAGACCACACAAGTTCTACCATGTGGCTGATTCCAGAATCTTATCAATCTGCCAACTAGAGCTGCATTCTTAGCTCCAAACAAAATCTCTTCATATTGTGGTTATCAGAAATAGACTCTCCTCAACTAGTTTCGGTGAGGAAGGGGGAACAAAAATATGATTGAAAAACAGCAGGAATGAGAAGAGGCACTGTCACAGATCACTGTCATGGCCTGTATAGTGACGCGTCTTCTCCGCTGCTCCCCAAAGGGGGACAAAGGCGTCTTGCAGGATAATGTGGGGCTCGTTTTCTGTGTTTGCTGGGTTTTTTCTCCAATGACTTTCACTCTAGTAACCTTTTATACCTGTTTTCAGTATAAGTGCTATGGTATTTTAGGAAGTGTTGGGAAACACTTCAAACAAAGGGATGAAACACTGGACCTACTGTGTGCTTGCAGGTAGGTTCAAAGTACACAGAACCTATGAGAGAAACACCCAGCTCCGCAATATGACAGACCTACTAGCCTGTAGACTGTCACCTCAAAGTCATACGTTCATCTCCTAAAGTAACTGGCACCTGTGCCTGAGCATGACCCATGACAAGCGGTGGCCGACGTGACACTCCACCTAATAGAAGTGACCCAGCTAAAAGCAGCTGGCCTACTTCCCGGAAATGATACCAGCAGCCATGTGGCCCATAGATGGGGCCTCACACCTGGACGCCGCAGCCCACCACAAAACGGCCGTAAAGGCTGCCTGGCAGAGCTTTCCCTGGCGCTGAGCAAGAGGGCGCCCAGCTCCACCCGCATGGGGCACATCAGGCTCCCTGCCCCAGCGAGCAGGGCCGCTCTCCTGAGCCTCTGTGCACCCAGCAAGTTCTCTTCCCTGAATGCACGTGAAGTCTGGGATTTCCTCCCCAAAATGCGGTAACGCAGAGCTGGGCAGCACTGGCAGGAGTCCCCTCTATTGACACCACCCACACCCTATTCCCTAGATGGTCTCAAGAAGCAGTCAGACTTCTCGACTAAGTAACCAACTGCGCCACAGTCAGGAAAGTCAACTCTGTCCTGTGTGCGTGGGCATCCCGTGGGTCATAGCAAGACCACTATTTCTCACAGTTAACGTCTTCCAACGTCTGGGGTTTGGTGTTGGAGGTGGTGTCCAGGCAGAGACGTCTGGGTTAAAACGCTGTCCCCAAGTGAATGTTCTAAGGCAGAAGGTATAATCTTCTTGTATGGTAGACCTAGTGACTCCCATTTTCAAAGTCTCCTAGGAGGGGTCACCTCATCCAGGCTTTCCATTCCAATATGGAATTCTGGGGCTTCACGGAAATACCCTCTGAGTCAGCAATGTGTGCCTGCAACAACTCTGAGCGCCACCTCCATTCAGACGTGAGAGAGCATGTTAACCATGTGAAACTGTACGTCCTCTTTGAAGATGGATTTCTGTGAGAGCTAATACACATGTCCTTTCAAGTCTACAACAGAGAGCTTACCATTCAGATGCACTAACGCTATGCCTAGAAATCACAGGGTGACTACGGTTTTCTCTTTTGAAATCTTTACTACCTAATTATACTAGATACAACCCATTTAGCATTCCATCTACTATTGACTATCAGTTTTAAAAGAGAGCTTTAAAGCATTTAAGCCCAATATAGACTACACTTCAGTATTCTATTAAAAAATAAAAATAAAAAATAGAAAATGTCTGTGGTTCTCAACAGACCTTTACGACTCTGATACAGACGTTTCTTTAGCCCACACACCTTAAGCTACAAGTAATATAGGAATCAGACAATTATTTCTTATAAACACTCTCCGCCACCATGTGGGAATTATGAGGATTATGAAAAAGTGACCATCAGAACGATACCTACCTATGGGTTTTCATGTGCTTTTTGCAATTTAGCGAGGTCTTAAATGTTTTCTGGCAATAGGGACACATGTAGGGACGAAGGTCGTTGTGGATGCCCATGTGCCGCCGCAAGCTACCACCCGTAGTGAAAGCGCCGTTACATATCAGACACTTGAAAGATTTTAGTCCAGTGTGCGTTCGGACGTGTGCTTTGAGCACTCCTGCAGAAACAAAGCCTCTTCCACACTGAGAACATTTAAAGGGCTTTTCACCTGTGTGTGATCTAGAAAGAATAAACATTTTAATAAATGAGCAAGCTTCTGACACTTTGATAATCTTTATAATTCAGAATGCACCCTCATACATCATTTCACTCCATCATCACTTCCTTAAGCTATGTGGCAAAGACGCGGCCCTCCCTGTATTCCCAGGGAGAACGCCTGGGACGCCAGGGTTCACGTGCCCTGCCTGGAGTCCCAGCGCCAGCACGCCACTGAGACAGGGGAAGGCCAGCTTCCCTAAGCTCCACACTCTGCTCATGGTACCTTACTGTCGCTTGGGGTCAAGGTTCTCCTTCCTTTGTTTGCTGTTGTTAGCACCAAGAATTAACCTCCACTCTGATAAATACCTTGTAAAACTGTTCAAGAATATAAATCTAATGAAACTAACCAAACACTTCTTTGGCATGTCCTAGAAATTGCAAATACTGAAATATAATAAGAGTGGCCATTTCTGGGTAAAATATTTTAGTCCAGGCACTAAAGAATAAAAATATAAATTACCAATAAATATTTTGGGGTCAAGTGTGACATTTTAAATACCACAAGCTAACACTAATCATCTTTAATATTTCTACAAGTCACCAGATCACTAAATCATTGTAATTATACTAAATTTCCATCTCTGAATGTATGGTACCTTACCTGATGTGTTGTTTAAGGTGGCAAGATTTTTTATATGCACGATGACAGTAAAAACACTTGTATGGTCTATCTGCTTCATTTACAAAATTATTATGAAAATAACTTTGAAAAAACTGGTTTCTTGGAATGGGCTGGATAAGACCTACAAACCAAAAGAAAATCAGGAATAATTCACTATCAGTGCTACTAAAAAAGTTAAATGTCAAAAGGTGTCTGTTGTTCCCAGAAGACGAAAATTCCGAGGAGTTCAAGTAGAGATTCCAATGTAGTAACTAAATACTACTTCAATGTATCAGGAGCTGGCTAGTTAAAGAGTACGTATCGGGAAGTACTTATAAAGTCAGTATAAAATAAACATTTTCCCAACATAAGGAATATCTACTTTGTCCCGGTCTCTTCCCTTCGTTCTAGAGCCAATTTTAATGGATTTGTACGTCTACTTTCTACACGAGCATTTGTTGGCATGGCATTTACATAACTTTATCCAAAATTTAAGTTATTAATAATTGGGATTTTAAATCCCTTATTTGTTCAGGATGAAAGCTGCACACTAGGTACTATAATAAACTCAAAACAGAAATGATTCTAACATGATCTTTCATTCTAAAAAAAGTCAGTGCTTTCACAGGAATTTTATTAAAGGGGTATGTGCAAATAGCCAAATTACTAACTTAAATAGCAACTTAACTTAAATAATTCAGGTTTTACATAATTTCGATAAATAAAGAATTCCCTTAGTTGACCATGTAATAAACATGCCTTGATCAAGCTACTGAGTGATATGTGCAATTCAGGACAAATGTACACTTGAACCTTTTGCATCACTTAGTGTTCAGCTGGAACAGAAAGAGGCAGACACACCGTGGCTTCTGTCTTGGCTGGTGCCCCTCCCTCCACGACAAGGCAGCCGCCCCAGAGTCCCTCACCTCCCTCCGCCGTCCCACCACTTTATGCCATGACGATTAACAGGCATTGCCTTCTAACTTTTCCTAAGAGCCAGGTCAAGTTCGATTCTTTGCCTTAAACCACCTTTTCCCTCCCAGCTCTCCCAGTTGCACACATGGAACACGCTCTCCTAGTCACACAGGGCAGATGCTCAGAACCTTGGAGAACTTCCCTCCCTGTGTCCTCAAGTTTGCCGTTTGCCAGTCCTGGACATCCACTTCTCCAATGTCTCTTATACCTACTGCCTCGTTTCTACTGACACTGGCCATCATGTCAAACAACAGGAAAACAACGACAAAGTGAAGAGACCTCAGACACTCTGCTGAGTCACGTGGCTCACATGTTAGACTGGAGTTGATTGACCTGCATTTCGTGCTGCTGGCATCAGAGCTTATTTTTCAGAGAATCCAGCACGCTCCCTGTGACCTATGCAGAACGCACATGGCACAAACCCTGAGCACTGCCAAACCTTCCCCATCTCACACGTTCTCTGGACAAGCTGGGCCGTAGCTGCACCACGCCAAGACATTCTTTCCGGGCAGCTCCAACATCATTCAGGGTTCATGGCGACACCTTGCTTTTCCTAACAACTCCTTTCTCCCGCTCAAAAGAAAAAACTTCAGTTATTCAGTCCACCCCACCACCTTCCCCGACATACCGAACCTGACACAGACAGAGTGACGCTGTAGAAGGGCCAACTGTGAACCCAGACGCACTCGCGCTCTCTGCCCGGCACGGGCAGCGAGGCCCGGGGGCCCCAGTGACTGTTCCACTCTGCCTTCTCACGTCACTGACGGAAGCTCGATCCTGATACCCTGTGTCAAAGCCCGCCATGGCCTCCTCTCCAGAACATACTGACTGCAGCTGCTCGGCTGACCCTCGCGCGCGGGCCGGCACGCTCTCCACCTGCCTACATGGCCACCCGTCTATGCACACGGCGCTGTGCTGTCCCTCTACACCCTGTGCGCTCACTATTCTCTGAACAAACCCACACTTTCCCATTGCCACGCTGTGACATTTCTCTAGTTCAATACCTGTCACTGCTTGTTTTCGTCTCTTTTCCCCACCCCAGTGACCACAGCTTCTTAAGACTGGGACCCGTCCCATGGTCATGGACACAGCCCTGAGCCAACACAGCACCGGCAAAGTAGGACACATAAATACGACCAAATACATGAAGGCCCCTGTTCTCGGTGCCTAGACACTCAGGGCGGAAGGAGCAGCGCGCACAAATTCAAAGCCAGCTCGTTCACTCAGTCTTACGGTCAGCCTTCACTGGGCATCTACGGGGCTCAGGGAACCACGCTAGGTTCTATGAAAAGAACACAGAACTCATGTGCATATTCTCCCAGATGGCAACTGAAAAGAGTGACACCTCTGATAATTACTAAACATGGGGAAGGAGAGTTCAGACGCTCCAGCAGAGGGTCCGCTGGTAACACACCCAGCACAGCTACTCTGTAACTATTAGCATCAAAGTATCGCTAATGAAAATGGTGAACTCCAAATAGTATCTGACAAGACACTTTGTTGCTCTTATTGAACTAAGTGGAATGCATGGTTTCCAACAAAAATGCTAACAAAGAAATTTTTAAATTCTCCTCACACAACTAAAATGAACTGTACAAATGTGAGGAACTAGTTTTATCTGTTTTATCAGACAAGATATACACTCAAAAGCAACATGAAAGAAAAACAGGAAATTGAAACAATGTTAAGCAATTAGTTATATAAATTCATAGAAGGAGGTAAAATTAATGAAATCCATAAGGTAATTTTTAGAAAGTAAAAGCCTGTTTCACAGGGGAAAAAATAAGATACTTCACAAATAAGAAAACATATTGCTTGTGCCATTTCCCACACCAAAAAAGAAATGCCTGGGGTTGGCAGGGGAGGGGTAGCTGTTCAAAAGCTTACCAACTAGTCAGGCTTAAGTCAGTCAATAAGATGAGGACCTCAGGGGCTTTCGTCCCTAGCGCTCTGCAGTACAGACACTTAGCCCGTCAGGGGTCTCCAGAGGAGGACTTGGGCGGGGGACACGCATTCTGCACTTTGCAAAGTGACAGTCTTAGTATGAAACATATTGTGTTTTCCGTAAACAGACGGAACTGGAACATCTCATCTCCCAATACAGTCAAACGGATTACACGGAAACCCTCTCTGTCATGTTGTACCAAGTCTGTCCCCCAAGCTGGTTACAGTCACATCTTCATAGCCCCCAAGGAGCTCAGACTCTGAGAGAAGAGACACACACAAGTATCCATAACAATGAAGTTAAGCATGACAATGAATATTCACAACGTTTTCCAGTTTAAAATGTGAAGCCACCTCTTCGAATCTTTCCCATCATGCCTCTTGCTCAGCCTTCACTAAGGGAGAAGTCCGCTTCTAACCTGGTCTAAGATGCAGGCATCTGAAGCCAGTGAGCAAAACGTGTCCCATTTGAATCCAGGAAAGAAGTCTGGAGACTCAGGATTCTACTTTCACTCGACTAAGGATTTACACACTTAAAGCCAGGAAACCCATGGGTGTTTGACTGGATCCATGCAGCCTGAGAGAACTGGTAACTTGAGAGTAAGCTTCCAGCATAAAGGAGAATTCCAGGGCCACTAAATGAACGTTTAATCAGTCTTGACTTTTCCAGATTGTTCTGCATTTGAGGAGTAACACAAAGCACTGAGAACCTGCAGACTGTGGTGAAGATTACACACAGTTAACAAGTGTGGGCTCCCCAAACCAGACAAGGACATCAAAGGGTTCCAGCGGGCCATGGACAGTCGATCGGTTTCTATGCTCTAAACAATTATATACCCTGAGGATTACAGCTGTTGTAACAGAAAGCTCAAAGATAAAGCAGCCTGAGTCTATCACACACCAGGCAGGGACGCCGGGATGAGTGGCAGCGTGCACTGCGGGCTTCTCATAACGAACGCCTGTGCATCTTTGAGGGTTCCCTTCAGGCAGACATTTTCCTTCAGTGAGAACTCCCACAATGAGACCCTCACGGACACATCATTTCTCTCTTAAGCAAGGTCGTAATGTGAGCAGAGTCAGACAGAACTAGGACCTGAATTTTGACAGTGAGACATCCCAGCCCCGGGGGCACAACAGCGCTTAACAAGAACTTCACTGACTCCAGCCTGCGACTAACCCTGAGACCTTAACACCCTGCACCCTCTGCCAGCAGCACAGGGACACACGTCTTACCTACGTCGGTTATGAGGATCGGCTCCTGCAAAGGAATGTCGGGGACCGGAGCGCTGGCCTTGCCCACGCGGACCTTGGCGGGTTTACGCTGGTGCCTCATCTTTCTCAACTCTGTGTGTTTAAAGTGCGAAGCGATGTGAGTCTTCCTGTGGCCTGAGGTTCGGAACTTCTTGTCACAGTGAGGACAAGCAAAAGGTCTGACTCCTAATAAAAATAAAAGCACAGCTACAATTATTTCAAGGAAATGCATCTCAACAACGAATGCCAACATAAAATTCTAGTACTTTGAGTTGAATATTCAATTTATCTTTTCATGCTTATAATTTTGTGACCATTGTAAATTATTTCCCCTTGTTTGCATATGGTAAGGCATGTGATAAGCACATCTGAAGTAAAAAATTAAAGACATCTACTATTTTCAGGAGAAAGTAAAACATGGCTGTTGTAAGCACTGGCAGTCCGTAAGGATATGGAGTAAGACTGCTCGCTCTCTCAGGTCCTCACCTGTAACCTGTTGTCATCACAGGCTACCTGCAGGCTCCTGCTGGGCGACTTATGAACAGCACATTTCAATAGTACCAAGCAGGCCCAGCATTTAGGACACAAGCAGTCAGTGGTAGCTGTTACTGATGGTGAATAAGGCCACTGCTGCTGGTGACAGAACTAATATCCTCTTAACGACCCTCCACTACCCCTTTCCTTTCTGAAGGAAATTTCCTTCATTTACAATGTTACTGGTAAATGAAGGTGCAGATTCCAAAGGACATATAACGGAATCGACTAATTTCAGCTTTTTCAAATGTACACAGTCAGCTGGGGCCAGGAACCCGCAGGGGAGGGGAAGTTACTGTAACCTGTATGGGTTCCTTTTGGGGGGTGATAAGCATGTTTGAAACTTAAATAGTGCCGTGGGCTACACCATTCTTTAAAGCTTTAGAACTGGGAGTTTTGGATCTGTGCGTTACATATCAACAAAGCTGTTAAAATAAAATTGGAGCCCGAATACGAAAGTTTTCGTGCCTTTATACTGACTGTAAGATATCTGAACGGTGCAGGAGGCGTGCAGGCTGCACCTCCCGCCTCGGCACCACGGCCCCGCCTGCAGGGCGCCAGCCAGGGCCCAGGTTCCCGCCCGGCAGGTGGCCGGTGTCGCTCACGGAGGCCCCGGGCCACACCTGCACCTGTCGCCCCCGGAGGCGCGGCCGGGGAGGCCCAGCCCGGCTTTGCTTTGCCGGCGCGGCGCTCGTGCCCGGGCAGCGCGCGCTCAGCTCGCGGAGGAGGAGGAGGGGGAGGAGGGGCGGCACCTGTGTGCAGGCGGACGTGCACTTTGAGGCTCCCGGACGTGGAGAAGCTCTTCATGCAGTGCGGGCACTTGAAGGCCTTGACGCCCGTGTGCGTCTTGATGTGCGCGGTCAGCGTGCTCTTGACCGCGAAGGCCCGGAAGCACTGCGGGCACTTGAAAGGCTTCTCGTGCGTGTGGATGCGGATGTGCCGCACCAGGTCGCTGGGCTTCCGGAACTCCTTGGCGCAGTAGGGACACACGTGCCAGCGGACGCCGTTCTCCTCGCGGATGGAACCTGCGGGAGGGAGACGGGGCTGTCGGGGTCGCCTGCACGCGGGGCGCCGCACACGAGGCGGCGAGGGCCTCCCGGGCCCGGCGGGCACAGCGCCCCCGAGCGTCTGCTTGCGGCCGCAGCACAGCGGTCTGAGCGGTGCCGGCAGGACCTGCAGCTCCCATCACCGCCGCCATTCCCGGGGACTGTTACCTGAACCTGCAGGAAACCCTGACAGTCCCGCGAGAACATAAACCAGCCTGCGGGAGAAGAGCTCTAACCCGACAGGTGAGTCCCGCTCAGGTGACAGACCAAGACTTAGCAGTGCAGACTCAGGTTTAAAACTGAGAAGGTGAATTAAAAACGGGGGTGACTGAATGACTCCAAAATGAACTGAAGGCACATGAGACGGAGGAGGAATGAAGTTGCAGTAAGTACTGCTTGAACCTGTCTGATAGCACTCATAAAAAGTAATACAATGCAAATAATTAGGAAATGGTTAAGTTCTTATGCTACCAAAGGGAATTTACAAATAGTTAAGACAAAGGAATAGTATAGATGACACAAACAGGTTCACGATCAAAAATAAAAGATCCTTTTATAACTATTATTAGTCAACTTTGAATCAGGTTTAAAACTATCCCTATAAGAAAAAAATCACAAGTAGAATTTATGGCAATATAATAAGTAAAATGATTTCTAAAACATAATTTTTTTAAAAAACCACATTCAGCATAATTCTTTCTTTAACTGTCTGTCCAGTAAGACTTCACTGGATGTTGTCCATAGGTTCCTGGAACCTGTGACTTTAAGCGAATTAGCATAAAATGAAACCAATTTTCACGTAGGCTAATTGATTTAAACAAGAGCTAGGTTGCTATGGTATATTTTGGGTCATAAAAGCGTAACCAAACTCCTAAGACCCCAAACACTTCTAACACTAAACATTGAAATAAATGTGAGCTCTACAGACATTTAAGGAAGATGAACAAAAACAAGGAAGGCCATTTTCTAACCCACTTCTCCAGCTCAGGGCACCAGGCCAGACCCACCCTGGACATCGCCCTCCACTGCAGGGCCACTCACACACACCCTCACTGGCTCACGGGGACAACGTGGACAGGCCACTCACCTCACCGCACACCTTGGGGACACGGGAGGAACCTGGAGCGGCCGGAGAAAACCCTCGCAGACCTGGGGACAACGTGCACACTCCATGCACACAGTGGCCCTGGCCAGGCATCGATTTTCTTTTTTCTTATTGACATTATAATGAAATGATGTTATTGGAGAACCTGCTGCACAGACATTTTCAGCAGGAAGAAGAAAATCCCGTCCTTCTCTTTGGTTCCAGTGAATAAGAGGAATTCTCAGCTTGTAAAGCGGCTCTACAAGGAAAGGAAATGCACTTCCCGGACAGAATGCTCTTTGCCAAACTCATGAGCATAGGGAAGGGGGTTCAGAAACCGAATGAAAAGCCACAGGAGAGGAATACAAACCAGGAGGAGAAAAAGAGGAAATAAAGGAAGTGGTTTTAAAAGTAAGAGGAAGACATTTAGTTTATGGTGATATTGCTTATATAAAGAGTGTTAAACTTAAGACTGCTCAAATTTAATCGGTAAAAATTAATTCAGGAAAATGCAACAATCACCTAAAGGTCTCATCATGACAAATCCAGAAAGTAAGGTATATAAAGTTGATAGGGAACTATGACGTCTGTGACCTTTCCTATGACCTAAATTAGGAAATCCTCCTCAAAAATCAGATTTCTTTCCAAACAAAAATGAAATCTATCTTTAATTACGTAAGATGACATAATATAAAACGGTCACCAGGTTCTAATTATTTCTGGGAATGGATGAAACAGAGATTACAAACTGGCAGCCCTGAAGCCACCTCCAAATCTGGCCTGCGTATGTTTTGTTTGGCCCATGCAGTGACAAAGGAAAAAGTGAACCCAGATTCCGGCCCTTTGAAAAAGGGAAAGATCTGGAAAACCAGACCTGCATTCCCCACGGCAACCTTCCCTGATACTGGGCAACAGCTTTTCTCTTCAAACATACTAACAAATTTAAAAAGAAAAAACATATAATCATCTTTAATACAGAAAGGCTTCTACTGTGTTTCCCCGAAAATAAGACCCAGCTGAACCATCAGCTCTAACGCGTCTTTTGGAACAAAAATTAATATAAGACCTGGTCTTTTTTTACTATAAGACCGGGTCTTATATAACACTTAATGTAAGACCAGGTCTTATAAATTTTTGCTCCAAAAGACACATTAGAGCTGATTTTCCAGCTAGGTCTTATTTTGGGGGAAACATGGTACTAAAATTCAACATGTAAACTTTCAAAAAATTGTCGAAAAACAGGAGGAGGTGAATAAAACATCTCAATATACTTGACTTAATAGGAAAGTACAAAAGGCAATCCTGTTGAAGTCAGGAAAAAGTCATTACCACTGCTACTTAATTTATAGTGTTTAGAGATACTAGCCAATGAAATTAGGTAAGATAGAGATATATAGTATACACTACAAAGGAAAAGGTAAAAATCATTATTACAAATGATATGATTATGTAACTAAAACAACTGAAACTTAGAAAGAGGCCCATGTTGTAATACATGAAAATCAATATCCTTCACATCCACAAATAAAACTCAGAAGAAAAATTTAAAATACTACCAAAATATGAAAAAAGAGGAAAGAAATCTGAATAAATGGAAATGCATAGCCTATTCTTTAGTACAAAGACTAAAAATTATCAAGACCCCAACTCTCCCTGGTTCAATCACTTACATACACACACCAACAGGACTGTGGCAGAACTAGAGTTGTGGAAGTTCAGCAGGTAATTCTAAAATACATGTGAAGAAGTAAATGTGTGAAAATAGTCAAAAACACACTTTGCGAAAAGTGCAAGAGAGGGCGAGGCTCCCTACTTGTGAGAGCATTATAAAGCTACAACCGTTTGGTACCAGAACACTCGGATCAAAAGGCAGATTAGCAGAGCAGAATCAAATCCAGAAAAGACTGATGTAGGTTTGAGAGTATAATGTGTGACAAAGGTGGCTTTGCACTTCCGTGGGGAGAATATGACCTATTCAATAAACAGTGTTTGGACAGTTGCCTGTCCATCTGGAAACAAAATAAAATTGAGTCAAAGATTCTGTTTAAAATACGGAAGTAGGTAAGAGTTAAATAAAAGAGGTTTTCCGTAACGTAAGTGTTGAAGTCTAAGGCACTATCGAAGTACAAGCATTGTACACCCTGACCAATTAGTTTTTTATAAAAACAAAGTCTCTCTCCCTTTTAACTCAACGGGGCAAATAGATAAGGAAAATACACGTGTCACCAACACAGCTCAGAGGCACTACTATCCTTGGAGGACCACAGGGCAGTCTAGTGCAAACGGTGCTCTAAACATGAAAAGCTGCTCAACCCAGATCCTTCTCAGGAAACTGAAATGAGAGCTACAATAGGAAACCCTTTTTAACCTGTCAGAGGATTAAAAAAAGTCCCAGAGTTTTGGTGACAGTCTCTTCCAAAGGCTGTGAGCAGACAGAAGCTCCAATAAACGTTGCTGGGTGTGGAGTCGATGCGACTCCATGGAAGGAAATCAACAGTGTGCCCCAAATTTGAAAGTCCGTACATAATTTTTCTTTTGTTATCAAGCACACTCGTGAACCAAATAGTGAGTGAGGTCTGTAGGCCAGATCAATTTTAACGCCCTGATGTTGATGGTTGACGGTGTCCTTGGCCGTAGGAAACAGACACTCACATTTTTAGAATTACAGGGCTATTATATCTGCAGGTCACTCTCAGAAAAGTCAGGGAAAATACAGGTAAAGAGAAAGCAAATGTAAGAAAATGTTCATACTTGGGGAATCTAGATGAAAGGCATATGAGAATTCTTTGTACAGTGTTTGCAACATTTCTGTTACGCCTCAAATTATTTCAAAATTAAAACCTTAAAACAATCTTTACAGAGCTTATGCTTTGAAACCTTGGACACTTCCTGAGATGTACCCTACAGATAAATTTACATGTGTGAAATGACAAACATACCCACAGCAGCACTGTCTATGTTAGCAGGAGATGGCAAATCATCTAAATATTATTTATCCCTAAGATGGAATGCTATCCAGGCATTCTGTAAAATTCGGTATCAGATGGAAATAACTCCAACATAACATATACAGTATGCCACCTAGCCTGCTAAAACAACAGTAACATATATATGATATGTAGTGTTGCCCATGCAAGTTTTAAAGACAGAGAGAGAGAGAGAGACCCCCGTGACGGCGGCCACCCGGGGAAGGGGTGCGCGGAGCACAAGGATGGCCGAGGGGACTTCTCTCTTGTCACTGCACCTGCTGTGTATCTTGAATTGTGTGGCACAAGCAAGTTTCACTGATTTAAAAATAATTTTTAGATGCATGTCTTCCTTAAGCGTTTATTACATATCGGGCACCAGTCCACATACTCGCCATGGACTTTCATTCAATTCTCTGCCACTTATACTACCATTGCCCCTTTTATAGGTGAGAAAGCTGACATTTTCAAGGTTAAGTCACTTGCCCAAAGTCAGATGTCAGTAGTGAACAAACCAAGGCGCTTGCTGAATCTGTGTAACTTCTCAGGAAGGTCTGCCACCAACTTATCAGTTCCAGGAGAGCTAAGCACGCACTCACCGTGTGCCAGGTGCCACTGCAGGCACACACCTGCCCATGACAGGACCCCGGTGTGGCAATAGAACCACACGTGTGGCAGAGAAGTAGGCGTGCTACACACGACAGGCACCTGCACTCGTGCACATGGGCTGCAAAGGCCGCAGGGACCCACCCCACAGGAGGGCACTCAGAAACGTGTGCACGCATGACCTGACCCTCTGGTGCACTGAAAGGCAGCCATCCGATTGCCAGAAGGACCTGGTCTCCGGTACATTTACCAGGCAAACGAGGCAAAAGTCAGGTGTGGAGCTAGTGCCAGAAACTTAAAGCCCCACTGGCCAGTGCTGCGTCTGCTGGAAATCAGCAAGGCGGAGCCTGAGGCAGGTGGGTGAGAGGACGGGGAAGGCTTCCAGCTGCAGAAGCCCAGATGTGTCCTCCTCACTCTGCAGTCAGTTTCCACACAAGAAGGTGCCCGTGACACAGGAGTTCTGCTGTCAGAGGTGACATCTTCCCACTTGAACCCAAACACATTCCTTTCGTGCTAACTAAGGCTCGCCTGGATCACGGGGTCTGAGGCATTCTAGTGCGACAGTACAGAGCGGAACCAGTAACCTGCTTTCTAGACTGATCGAATCTCTCAAAAAGCAAAGGTATCCTGTGCAGGCGGTTCTGGAGAGAACACAGACTGTCAGGGTTTTCCCACGGCGGGGGCTCCCAGCCCTTTCTGGGCAGCTGTGAGCAGCTGAAGCCGGAGTGCTGGCAGTCGGCAGAGGAGCCTGGTGGAGGCCAGCATCCACGAGGGTTCTCTTCACGTCCACTGCTGGGCAGGCTGCAAATCCTTAGAAGATCTAACGCTGGCACAAGATGAAGAAAGGCAGGCCTCTTGAGCAGATGTGTCAGCCACACTGTCGCACGTGCCAGTGGAACCTGCAAAGCTGTCACCAGGGCAGACGGTGGGCCAGGCGGCTGTTCCCAAGTGACCCTGGACCGCTCACACACACTCGTGCCGGCCAGCCCGGGCCTCCACGGCAGGACTTCCAGCCTAGGGGTGGCTCTTCTGTTCACCCCATCCGCCTGGGAACGCACGCCCGGACTGTGAAGCTGGGGGCCCCCAGGAGCCCACCGCTCTCCCCGCCACACACAGCCACACCCCGCTTTTACAGCAGACGTCCCCGCCTCTGCTTCACGTGGTATCTGAAGTGTCACTCCGACGAGAAGAAAACGACCAGTCTGCTGCTGACTTACTTTGCTTCCGGCAAAGTCACAGGCTGGAGAAGAGCGAAGTCGAGCAGCACGAGGCTCTGAGAATGTCACTGTCACCAAGCGGGCCCGCAGAGGTGAGAGCGGGCAGGACGCGGGGACGTGACGCTGGGCCGGAGACCTGCGGGTCCGCCGACAGGCACGGCGCCTGCACACTGTCTCCAGCCCCCGCAGCGCCCACGGACCTGGCGGACGCACACGCAGCCTCACCTGCGTGAATGGCCCCGCGAACGGGCCCAGTGCCTGCAATGAGAGCACGTGGCCTCCACGCTGGCAGCTCCGGAAACAATTCAGAGGTTCTAGCGGGCAGTCCAGTGGCCTGACGCTACGGTCCTTACACGTGACTTACAGGTAGGTCTCTTCCAGACAGCGAGCTCTACGGCCTGACCCTGCTGCGCCCACGTTGTCTCCGGAACACCAGTGATTCACAAGGAAGCACCTCTCCGTGCCATCCACACCGGTCTTCTCCACACTGCTTTGAGCTCGCTGCAGTATATGCATGGGGGCTGTGCTTCCCAAATGCAGGTGTGGGACACGCAGACAGGCTGCTTTGTGCGACTCAACCTGTTCTGTAAAATGCTGCTGCGACGTACAGCCCAGGTGACCTGGTACCTTCATTTTTTTACTTGAAACTTGAAAGTCCTTTATAAAGACCATGGGTATGGAAAACAGTGTAGTTTTTAAATTACTGAATATAAAATGCTTAACATTTTTAATTTTCTGTCATGTGTACGGACACACAGTATGAAGGAAACACAATAATTGAAACTAGTTTTTGTCTATAGCAATCACATTTCTATCAATTATCCCAACACCAATGTGTAGGCTACCAAAGGGAGTGGTCTCATAAATTAACTGCCAGTGTTATACATTTTTTTAAATAAAAAGTGAAATTGAAAACAGACATACTGGCCAAGCAAACTCAAAAATGGGTCATAAATAAAAAAGGGAAAAAAAGTGAGAGACAGAGAGAAATTAAAAAAGTAACCTAAAATTCACTAGAATTGCAAAAACGTGCTCAGTACTCTACATATGTGTTTAACTTATTCAAGTATTTCCAAATTAATTGGTATAATCTTTACCAACCCTGTAAGCACAGCACTCCACAGTGAGCCCTGCATAACAAGGCCAGCTAGAGTCCCGTTCTGAAACCTCTGTGGGATGCTCGGTG